>NC_080386.1:20215020-20527024 GCF_014773155.1 Arachis stenosperma | reverse complement strand
AAACTCGGGAAGTTCGCAGAAGGTCCGACCTCGTCCCAAAGGCCCACGCCTGAGGTCGGACCTCGGACAAATAAAGAAGAAAGGCCCAAAACGAAGGAACATAGCCCAATCTAAAGGCGGCTAAAAGCCCAGAAAGATAAAGGCGGTTCCCTTGAAGATAAGATGACTCACTTAAAGATAGATAAGATAACTAACTTATCCTATCCACAGGAGGCCACATCTCACCATATAAATACACTGGAGCACCCAGGTATAACTCATACTCTAATTCTACAATATCTGCTTGGACCCATGCTAACTTAAGCATCGGAGTGTCATTGCAGGTACAACCCCCCGCCGCTCAGCACCAAGCTCGGTCACGGAACCCCTACCTCGGGTCTTGCCAGACGACCGAGCTACACGTTTCAGGTAACCCTCGGAACATTGGCGCCGTTGCCGGGGACCTGGAAGTCATCCCTTTACCATGGCGGACGACCCTCCCAACAATAACCACGCTACATCAGAACAAGAAGAGGAAATTGACACCGAAGAACGACCGGACAGCCCTCTATCACCACACTCCAGGAGGAAACAAACAGAATCGCCCAAGTACATCATTCCCAAACAAAGATCCACAAATCCCGAAAGAGAAAAGAGCTCGGAAATTCTAGAAGCAGTCCGGGCACAACAAAACCGACTGAAACAACTCGAAGAGGACATAAAGAAGCAAAAAGAAACCGAACAAGATCTGAGAAGGGAGGCTCGCAAGCGCAGAGAATTAGAAGAAAAACTACGGAAAATAGAGGCCAACCTGAAAGATCGAACAGAACGCGACACCACCCCCGAAGACAATCATGATCCCTTCACAAAGAGATCATGAAGGAGAAGGTACCGCGAAACTTCAAACCACCCGATATGGATCTCTACGACGGCACCACCGATCCAAGTCACCACCTCAGCAACTTCAGAAGCAGAATGTACCTAGTCGACGCCTCCGACGCGATTCGGTGCAAAGCCTTCCCCACCACTCTCACAAGTCAGCCATGAGGTGGTTCGACAACTGCCACCGAGATCAATCACCAGCTTCGAAGACCTAACTAAGAAATTCCTAACAAGGTTCTCCATTCAAAAGGACAAGGCAAAACATGCCCCCAGTCTACTCGGGATCAAACAAGGTAACCAAAACTCTCCGAGAATACATGGAGCGATTCAACAAAGCCTGCCTGGACATACAACACTTGCCCACTGAAGCAGCTATCATGGGATTGGCAAACGGCCTAAAGGAAGGACCGTTTAGCCAATCCTCTCCAAACGATACCCGACCTCCCTATACGAGGTGCAGGAGCGGGCAGAAAAATATATCAATATGGAGGAAACCTCCCAGCTAAGAGACTCTTCTAGGAAGGAATCAACCTACCCACTCCGAGATCGAGATCGAGAACAGAAGAAGAAAGAAGAACCCAACTCGGACAAGCCACGGAAGTACCACAGCTATACCCCCCTCCGAGTCTCCCTGGTAGACATCTACAGAGAAGTATGCCACACCGAAAAGATCCCACACCCGACCTCTAAAACACAAAAGAGCGGGGAGAGATCGGTCCGAATACTGCGAATATCACAAGCTCTACGGTCATTCTACAACGACTGCCACGACCTAAAGAATGTTATAGAAAAGCTAGCCAGAGAAGGAAAGCTCGACAGATACACAGCAGAGAAAGGAGAAGAAACCAGGAAGAGAAGGCGAGGAGACAATGAAGGTCGGGCCGAACAAGTCCCGCGAACCCCTGAAAGACACGTTCACATGATAAATGGAGGTTTCGCAGGCGGAGGAGCATCCCGATCTTCGCGAAAAAGACACCTCAAAGAAATCTATCATGTCCGAGAAGACAGTCCCCTGCCCGAGTTACCCACTATCTCATTTACCCGAGAGGATGCTCAAGGGATAATACCCGGGCACGACGATCCAAAGGTGATCACCGTTATTCTAGCAAACGCCAACTTACATCGAACCCTGATTGACCAGGGAAGCTCAGCAGATATCCTGTTCAAAGCGGCCTTCGACAAGCTCGGACTTGAAGAAAAAGAGCTAAAAGCCTATCCCACCGACCTATTTGGGCTAGGGGACACCCCGATCCATCCCTTAGGATACATCTCGCTACACACTACCTTTGGAAGAGGCGAGCAATCTAAAACATTAAGCATCGACTACATTGTAGTCGACGTCACTTCAGCATACAATGCCCTCATTGGGCGACCAACCTTAAACAGACTGGCAGCTATAGTCTCGACCCACACCTCTGTATGAAGTTCCCTACCACAAAAGGAATCGCTACCCTAAAGGGCGACCAAAAGCTAGCACGGCGATGCTACAACGAAAGCCTAAGCCTAAAAGGGAAAGAAGTCAACACAATAGAACTCGGGCGAGTTCAAACCCGAGAAGACCTTCGGCCACAACCAGAGGGAGAAACCGAAAGGATCCAAATCGGGAACACACCTGAAAAAGTAACAAACATTGGAGCAAACCTCGAAGCAGGCCTAAAGGAGGAACTCATAACCCTCTTAAGGGAGAATTCCGACCTCTTCGCCTGGAAGGCCTCCGACATGCCAGGCATAAGTCCCGACCTGATGTGCCATAAGCTATCAGTATACCCGGGATCCAGACCCGTCCAACAGAGACGCCGGAAGCTCGGACCCGAGCGCATGCAGGCAATAGAAGAATAGGTACAAGCACTGCTAGATGCGGGATTCATTAGGGAAGTAAAATATCCCCTATGGCTCGCAAACGTGGTCCTGGTAAAAAAGCCCAACGGAAAATGGAGGATGTGCGTCGATTACACGGATCTCAACAAAGCCTGCCCCAAAGACCCATATCCACTACCAAACATCGACGCCTTAGTCGACGCAGCCTCAGGCTACAGATATCTCTCCTTCATGATGCATACTCGGGATACAATCAAATCCCGATGTACGGACCCGACCAAGAAAAGACCTCGTTCATAACCCCAAGGGCAAACTACTGCTACGTAGTAATGCCCTTCGGGCTGAAGAACGCCGGGGCAACCTACCAGAGGCTAATGAACAAAGTATTCTCAGAGCACATCGGGCTACAACTAGAAGTGTACGTCGACGATATGCTGGTAAGACACAAGAAGACAGAAACTTGGTTCCCGACCTCACAAGTGTCTTCGGCACCCTCAGGAAACACAACATGAGACTTAACCCGACCAAGTGCACCTTCGCCGCAGAAGCCGGAAAGTTCTTAGGCTTCATGCTGACTCAAAGAGGCATCGAAGCAAACCCGGACAAATGCCAAGCGATACTCAAAATGAAAAGCCCGACGTGTGTCAAAGAAGTACAACAACTAAATGGAAAGCTAGCCGCCCTATCAAGATTCTTGGCAGATCAGCGATAAAATCACTACCTCTCTACTCACTCCTAAAGAAAGGGAAACCCTTCTCATGGACCCCGGAGTGCGAAAAAGCCTTCCAAGAATTCAAGGAATTCCTCGGGCAGCCACCAATCCTAACCCGACCTTTAAAAGGGGAAGAGCTCGTATTATACCTCTCGGTCGGACATCGGGCAGTTGCTTCAGCATTAATACGAGAAAATGACCAAGGACAACACCCCATATACTTCGTAAGCAAGGCACTACAAGGGGCCGAATTAAACTATCAGAAATAGAGAAATTCGCCTACGCCCTAGTATTCACGGCTCGGAGGCTCCGTCCCTACTTTCAAGCCCACACCATCAAAGTCCGGACGAACCAACCCATGAGACACATCCTACAAAAAACAGACATGGCAGGACGAATCCTACAATGGGCGGTGGAACTGTCCGAGTTCGACCTCCACTATGAAGCCCGGACTGCCATAAAATCTCAATATCTAGCCGACTTCATCGCAGAATATACTGGGACCCCGGGAACCCCACTCTCGTGGAATCTGTATGTCGGGTCCTCAAACAAAACAGGAAGCGGAGCCGGTGTTATACTCGAAAGCGACCAAGGAACGCGGATAGAGCTGTCCTTAAAATTCGAGTTCCAGGCTTCAAACAACCAAGCCGAATACGAGGCCCTACTAGCAGGACTAAAGCTAGCCGAAGAGGTCGGAGCCCAGAGAATCACGATCTTCAGCGACTCCCAGGTCGTCACATCACAAGTAAATGGAAGTTACCAGGCCAAAGACCCTACTATGAAAAAATACCTGGATCAAACACAGGCACAATTACGACACTTCCCGGAAATACAAATCCAGCACATACCTCGGGAACAAAATGCCCGGGCAGACGCCCTCTCGAAGCTCGCTAGCACCAAGCCCGGAGGCAACAACAGAAGTCTTCTCCAAGAAACCTTACAATCTCCCTCCGTGCTAAGAGAGGAAGAAACGTTAAATATATCCAACCAACAGCAAGGATGGATGACCCCCATACTCAACTACCTGAAGTCAGGAACTCTCCCCATAGAAAGAAAAGAAGCTAAAAGGCTTACAAAGGACGCCCAGAATTATACGCTAATTCACGACGTATTATACAGAAGAGGATTCTCAAACCCCCTCCTTAGGTGCGTTCCGACCTCAGAAACAAAGGGCGTCCTCGAAGAAGTCCACGAAGGCATGTGTGGGAACCATCTCGGAGCTCGGGCACTATCCAAGAAAGTAGTCAGGGCCGGGTTCTACTGGCCGACCTTACAAAGAGACGCGACAGAGTTTGTGAAAATATGCCCCCCTGCCAAAAACACGCCAATTTTCACAAGGCACCGCCCGAAGACCTTATCAGCATCACTGCGCCAAGGCCCTTCGCAAAATGGGGACTCGACCTACTCGGCCCGTTTCCACAAGGACCGGGGCAAGTCAAATACCTCATAGTAGGGGTCGACTACTTCACAAAGTGGATCGAAGCCGAACCCTTAGCCACTATTACGGCTCAGAAAAGCCGTAAATTCCTATACAAAAACATCGTCACGAGGTTCGGAGTCCCCTACTCCATCACAACAGACAATGGAACACAGTTCACGGACACAAGTTTTCAGAACTTGGTGGCCGAACTAAAAATCAAACAGCAATTCACATCGGTCGAGCACCCACAAGCCAATGGACAAGCAGAGGCTGCAAATAAAGTCATCTTGGCCGGGTTAAAGCGAAGACTCCAAGAGGCCAAAGGGGCGTGGGCCGACGAACTCCCCCAGGTACTATGGGCATATCGGACAACCCCGCACTCTACAACGGGAGAATCCCCATTCGGCTAGCTTACGGGATGGAGGCAATGATTCCTATCGAAATAGATGAAGGGTCGCCAGAGTCATCTTCTACAACGAAAAAGATAACCCGCAGGCACAAAGGGAAGAACTCGACCTCCTCCCCGAGGTCCGAGAAAGAGCTCGGATTCGAGAAGAAGCCTTAAAACGGCGAACGGCCCTCAGATACAATCAAAAGGTAATAAAGCGAAGCTTCTCCATTCACGACCTGATTCTAATCCGAAATGACATCGGAACACAAAAGTCGGGAGAAGGAAAGCTAGCCGCAAATTGGAAAGGGCCCTACAAGGTAACAGAAGTCTTAGGGACAGGCTACTACAAAATATCCGACCTAGAAGGCAATGAGCTGCCCAGGACCTGGCACGCCTGTAATCTAAGACGGTACTACAGCTAGAAAAACTTAACCCGAGGTGTACTCTTTTTCCCTACAAGGGTTTTTTAATGAGACACCCGGTTAAGCAGGATACCCGACCTAAAGGGTAAACACTTTGTAAATTTTTTTTTTAATACTAATCAAATTTCTCTATTTTCTCTTCCTCATGATGAAGCAAATCCTAGAAAGTACCCCACCAAGGCGCATTAATTTATGCTGGCAAAACGCAAAAAATCATTTGCCAAAAGACCATACAAGGTCGGCAAAGATAAAGCGACGAGGTGCAAATTAATGTGAGAAGTTATAAAGTAACCCTGAAAATGGCTCGAAAAGCCAAATAAAAAAGAGGTTACAAAAATAACTTAAAAAGGCCGACCAAACGACGAAGTCGGACCCAACAAAGGGAAAAGTTATAAAGTAACTCTAAAATGGCTCAAAAAGCCAAATAAAAAGAGATTACAGAAATAACTCAGAAGAACCGACCAACGACAAAGTCGGACCTAACAAAAAGGAGGTACTCGAGCACCCGATGTCCGAGAAAAAGCTCGGCCCAAGAAAGAAGCCTTAAAACGGCAAGAACCAAGATTTCGAAAAACGCTTACTAAAAAAGTGCTTTAGAAAAAGCAACTAAAAAGTACAAGCGAAAAGAACGAAATCGAAAGAAGTTTCAAAACGCTAGCTAAAAAGTTGTTAATCGAAAACAACTAAAAAGCACAAAAGCGAAAGTAAGAAGTCAAAACGCTAGCTAAAAAGTTGTTAATCAAAAACAACTAAAAAGCAAAAAAGCGAAAGTAAGAAGTCAAAACGCTAGCTAAAAAGTTGTTAATCGAAAACAACTAAAAAGCACAAAAGCGAAAGTAAGAAGTCAAAACGCTAGCTAAAAAGTTGTTAATCAAAAACAACTAAAAAGCAAAAAGCGAAAGTAAGAAGTCTAAACGCTAGCTAAAAAGTTGTTAATCGAAAACAACTAAAAAACACAAAAGCGAAAGTAAGAAGTCAAAACGCTAGCTAAAAAGTTGTTATCCGAAAATGACTAAAAAGCACAAAAGCGGAAACAAAAAGTCAAGCGCGAACAAAAAACACCGCATAATAAAGTTACTACAAGTAGCTAAATAAAACAAAAGGTGTCCAAAGTGTTCAACAGAAACCATCCAAAAACAAAAGAGCCCACAGATCGGGCAAAACACCAAGAAGTACAAGACTACAGAGGATCGAGGCCCTTTCCGGACTCCACATCGACAGCAGGCTGAAACATAGATATCGGGACTGCATCGACGGCAACGTCATCCCGGTTTGAAACCTCCACACCAGATCTATCCTCAGCCAAAGGTGAAGTCGGGTTCACAACCGGAACCTCGGGGTCGGACACCGGAGCCTTGTGGTCGGACACCGGAACCTCATCCTCGGCAGGAGCAGGAACAATCTTTCCCTCCACAACAATGTTTTCCGTACTGAATAAGCTCAGATCCAGGTCGGGAGCAAGAACCCGGACCTGATCCCTCAAATTCACAAACATAGCATCCATACCCTTGGCCACATTATCTTCCAGCTCGTAAAAATCATCCCGAGCATACTGCAACTTCTCCTTCGTCTCCACAAGCTCGGCATACAGCTTAGTATAGTTCTCCGTCGCCACCCTCGCCATCTCCTCAGATGTCTTCGCCGCCGCCACAGCCGCGGTGGCCCTAGTTTTCTCTTCCTCCAAAGAGGCCTCCAGCTCAGTAATCCTGGCAGCCTTCAGTTGACTAATCTTATCAAGCTCAGACGTGCCTTCTCAAGTCGGGAGCTGGTCGCCCCAAGGGGAGCTTTCTTGAACTCCCGAGCAATAGCGGCATGAAGACTAGCCATCCGAACACAGCTCCGCGCCATATACTGAAAGTGATGCTCCATAGACGCATCATCAGTAGAAATAAAGGTCTGGGGGAGAATGTGCTGCTCAATCCAACCAAGAGCGTCAAAATCCTTATCATTGAAACCAGCAAGCTCTTGAGAGGTCTTCTGTTTCTTGGGGGGAGGACCCGAGGTCGAAGACGGGGAAAGGTGACCAGGTCCGGAGGTCGGAGGATCTTGAGTTATAGCTCGGAACTGAGGAGTCGGAATGGTCTTCGACCGAGTCTGAACACCCACGGTAGTCTTCTGCGGAGAAGATCGGGCAGAAACCTCAGCCTCGATATTCCGAGCAGCTGCAGACTTCTTCGACCGACGAAGAAACTTCATGGAATCCGCCTGAGAAGACATCTCTGCAGAAACAAAAAGAAAGGGATTATCACAAACAGGAATTCCACCAAAACAGGCAAAATACTAAAAGGATGAAGCTCGGAGAGGTCGGGAACTACCTAACTCGGAACGGAGAAGGCTTGGATCTCCCAACATTTTCTTCGTGTCCAAGTGAGGTGCCCGACCCCATAAACTGCTCAACACACCCGCAAAAGCCTGCTCTACCTCATCTAGACTCTCAAAAGTATACTTAACCGACACAACATTCTCCTGCCAACAAAGAGGAAAAGAAGGCTCCCCACTCTCATCTAGAAAGAAAGGTCGGACATCTCCAGCAGCCCGGACCTTGAAATAGTAGTTCTTGAAATCATGAAACGACTCATCATACAAGGTACAAAACTTCTTCCCCTGGTTAGCCCTAAAAGAGACCCAAGACACCTTCCCAGCACCCGACCCCGGCTTCGTCAACGCGAACAGATAGGAAAAAAGAGAAACAGAAGGGGAGACGCCCAAAAACTGACACAAAAGTTGAAACAGCTTTAAAAACGCCCAAGAATTTGGATGGAGTTGCGTAGGGGCAAGGTTACAAGACCAAAGGACCTCGGACTCCAAGTCGGTAAAAGGAAGTCGTACACCCAGCTTAGAGAAAAAACAATCGTAAGCATAAAAGAATAGCTTCTCGGAACTTTCTAAAGGCGGGAAGCACACTCTCTCCTCGGACTCCGGGGCTACTAGCTCATAATCCCGCTCAGACTCCTGTTCTCACAAATACTACACTCCCTACGGAACCTAACTAGATACTCAGAATCTACAACAGAAGGGACCCTTAGAGGAACAGGATCTACCCAACCAAGACCACTCGGAATCTTGGTCGACATTGCTTGAAACACCTTTCGAGACATAAAAAATCTTGCCTACAAAGAAGAATACAACAGCAAGCCAAAAATCACATAATAGGCAGACAGCAAAAAACCCATTCAGCAGAAGCAAGAAAACAAAAGTTCTTTTAGAAGAAAAATGCAGTAACCCGAAAACAAAGTACCAAGAGAAAAGAGCCCCCCCCACATACAAACAACCAAAGCAATGGCGGCGCCTCTTTCCGGGGCAACCCCAGCATATGTGCACAGCAAAAGTAAAGACAAGAAACAAACCTGGGAGAAAGGAAGAAGACGACAAGCTCCGATGCAAGAAGAACGAAAACAGCGGCGCAGAGGAAACCCCGAAAAACCACGCACAGAAAGAATCGGAGAAGAAGAACAGAGAGAAAGAAGGAAGATGCTCGAAAGAGAGGCGGCGAAAAACCCAGAAAAAGGGAACAGAATAAACAAAGAAAATGAGGAAAGGGGCAAATAAATAATGCCTTCACAGAGCCCGAACGGAAATCGAGGAGAAACGGTAAAAAGCAATAAATGCTGAAACGGCCATTTTCAAATTTTGAAAAGAACGACTATGCCCGAGCTCGACCTCTCAAAAGGACGAACTCGGACAGGGGCACTGTTCATACCCTGACCGAGCTCTCCAAACTCGGGAAGTTCGCAGAAGGTCCGACCTCGTCCCAAAGGCCCACGCCTGAGGTCGGACCTCGGACAAATAAAGAAGAAAGGCCCAAAACGAAGGAACATAGCCCAATCTAAAGGCGGCTAAAAGCCCAGAAAGATAAAGGCGGTTCCCTTGAAGATAAGATGACCTCACTTAAAGATAAGATAAGATAACTAACTTATCCTATCCACAGGAGGCCACATCTCACCATTATAAATACACTGGAGCACCCAGGTATAACTCATACTCTAATTCTACTCAATATCTGCTTGGACCCATGCTAACTTAAGCATCGGAGTGTCATTGCAGGTACAACCCCCCGCCGCTCAGCACACCAAGCTCGGGTCACGGAACCCCTACCTCGGGTCTTGCCAGACGACCGAGCTACACGTTTCAGGTAACCCTCGGAACAGGAGGGTATACAGATACTACTCCCATATGAAGCAGTAGTGGGGCTAGCATATGACCCCAGAGTCCTCTAGGACTGTTCATTCCTACTTGCTTCCATATTGGATCACAAGGGATAATTTATATGTTGATTTTTTTTTAATAAAATAATTAAATAAAAACGAAATAAATAAAAGAAATTGGAAATATTTTGAAATTGAAAATTGAATTTTTATATAAGATTTTCGAAAAATGTAGTTCAAAATTAGTTAGAAAAGATATATATTTTTTTGAATTTTGAATTTTATGATGAAAGAGAAAAACACACAAAAGACACAAGACTTAAAATTTTTAGATCTAATGTTCCTTGTTTTCGAAAATTTTTGGAGGGAAAACACCAAGGAACACCAAACTTAAAAATTTTAAGATCAAGACACAAGAAAAACTCAAGAACACTTTGAAGATTTACAAGAACACCAAGAACAAAAGAAAGAACACCAAACTTAAAATTTTTAGAAAACTTTAATAAAATTTTCGAAAATATGAAAGATTAACAAGAAAACACCAAACTTAAAGTTTGGCACAAGATTAAATCAAGAAAAATTATCTTTGAAAAAGGATTTTAAGAAGAAAGTGCCCAATTGCCAAGAACATAAGCCAACACTATAACCAACTGAATTAAAATGTAATGTATTTTAAAGATGTATTATTTTATGGATAAAATAAATTTTTGAAAACTAATGTTTTGAAAAAGCACAAGAAAAACAAGAAAAGACACAGAACAAGAAAAACTCAAGATCAAACAAGAAAAATAAGCAAGAACAACTTGAAGATCAATGAAGAACAAAGAACACAAGTCGAAAATTTTAAAGGAAAATATGAGATATGCAATTGACACCAAACTTAGAACAAGACTCTAAACTCACGAAAATTATCAATTAATTAACGGAAAAATAATAAATTTTGAAAAGAAATTTTTTTGAAAAGAGACTATCCTATCAAGATTTAATGACTCTATAACAATAAAAATAAAAATAAAATATTCCTAATCTAAGAAATAAAATAAGCCTTCAATTGTCCAAACTCAATAATCCCCGGCAACAGCGCCAAAAACTTGGTGCACGAAGTTTTTGATTCGCACAACTAACCAGCAAGTGCACTGGGTCGTCCAAGTAATACCTTACGTGAGTAAGGGTCGATCCCACGGAGATTATTGGTTTGAAGCAATCAATATTTATTTTATTAATCTTAGTTAGGATGTCAACAAGGTTATTTGGATTTAATTGTAAGAAGTCAAAATGTTTAAAATTGTAAGTTGGAATTATTAGATTTGATTGGAAAGGTAAACGAGAACAATAGAGTTACTTGTTTATAAAGGAATGGGGAATATGTTGGAGTTTTGGAGATGATTTGTCCTTTGACTTCAACTCTTCCTTGAAATCCCTCAATACACGCAAGGCTCCTTCCATGGCAAGCTCTATGTAGGGTGTCACCGTTGTCAATGGCTACTTCCCATCCTCTCAGTGAAAACGTTCCTATGCTCTGTCACAGCACGGCTAATCATCTGTCGGTTCTCAATCAGGTTGGAATAGAATCCATTGATTCTTTTGCGTCTGTCACTAACGCCCAGCCCTCAGGAGTTTGAAGCTCGTCACAGTCATTCAATCCCAGAATCCTACTCGGAATACCACAGACAAGGTTTAGACTTTCCGGATTCTCATGAATGCCGCCATCTATCTAGCTTATACCACGAAGATTCTGTTGGGGAATCTAAGAGATATTCATTCATTCTGATGTAGAACGGAGGTGGTTGTCAGGCACACGTTCATGGATTGAGGAAGGTGATGAGTGTCACGGATCATCACCTTCTTCACAATTAAGCGCGAATAAACATCTTAGATAGAAACAAGCGTGTTTGAATGGAAAACAAAGGAATTGTATTAAATCATCGAGACGCTGCAGAGCTCCTCACCCCCAACAATGGAGTTTAGAAACTCATGCTGTCAAAAGTATGTAATTCAGATCTGAAAATGTCATGAGGTACAAGAAATGTCTGTAAAAGTTGTTTAAATAGTAAACTAGTAACCTAGGTTTACAGAAAATGAATAAACTAAGATAATTGGTGCAGAAATCCACTTCTGGGGCCCACTTGGTGTGTGCTGGGGCTGAGATTAAAGCTATCCACGAGTAGAGGCCTTTCTTGGCGTTAAACTCCAGGTTATGACGTGTTTTGGGCGTTCAACTCCGGATCATGACGTTTTTCTGGCGTTTAACTCCAGACAGCAGCATGAACTTGGCGTTCAACGCCAAGTTACGTCGTCTATCCTTGCGCAAAGTATGGACTATTATATATTGCTGGAAAGCCCTGGATGTCTACTTTCCAACGCCGTTGAGAGCGCGCCAATTGAACTCCTGTAGCTCCAGAAAATCCATTTCGAGTGCAGGGAGGTCAGGATCCAACAGCATCAGCAGTCCTTTTTCAGCCTAAGTCAGATTTTTGCTCAGCTCCCTCAATTTCAGCCAGAAAATACCTGAAATTACAGAAAAATACACACACTCATAGTAAAGTCCAGAAATATGATTTTTGCTTAAAAACTAATAAAATTCTATTAAAAACTAATTAAAACATACTAAAATCTACATGAAATTACCCCCAAAAAGCGTATAAAATATCCGCTCATCAACGGTTCATCTTGTTGCTTAGATTAGGTATTTATTTTTTTCAGAGTTCTTAAGAATGAATTCTAGTGTTTCAAGGTGATGTTCTTATCATCACCAAAGCTGATTGATCCTCATCAATTTAGCTCTTGAATGCAATGTCCTGCTGAAGCTTGGCTAGCTATGTCTAATTCCTTTAGACTAAAGCTTTAGACTAACATTGCATGATTCCTGGAATTCTCATTAAGAATTTTGATACCTTTATTTTCCTTTTCACCTAATTTTCGAAAAAACAAAAAAAAATTTACAAAATCATAAAAACCAAAAATATTTCTTGTTTAAGTCTAGTGTCTCATTTTAAGTTTGGTGTCAATTGCATGTTTCTGTTCTTCTTGCATTTTTCAAATTTATGCATGTGTCTTCATTAATCTTCAAGTTGTTCTTGATGATTTCCTTGTTTTGATCTTTGAATTCTATTGACTTGAGTGTTTTGTTATTTCTCATGTGCATTCTCATTTTGTTAGTATCAATAGTATACAAACTGCTAAGTTTGGTGTCTTGCATGCATTGTTATTTGATTTTAGTTGCATTTTGATTATTCCTCATTATTAAAAATCCAAAAATATTTTTAATTTGTGTCTTTTCAAGTCAATAATACAGAGAATTGAAGATTCAGAACACACTGCAGAGGAATTACACAGAAAAAGCTGGGCATTCAAAAATGCCCAGTGAAGAAGACAGACTGGCGTTTAAACGCCAGCCAGGGTGCCTGGCTGGGCGTTTAACGCCCAAAAGGGTAGTAGTTTGGGCGTTAAACGCCAGAATGTGCACCATTCTGGGCGTTTAACGCCAGGATGGCACAAGAGGGAAGATTTTGTTTTCAAATCAATTTTTTTCAAGTTTTCAAAGTTTTTCAAAATCAAATCTTTCTCAAATCATATCTTTTCAATCAAATGTTTTCAAAATCAATTTCTTTCCTTTTTCAAAGATACTTGCTAACAATTAATGATTTGATTGAACATTTCAAGTATGTTGCCTTTTCTGTTGAGAAAGGTTTAATGTTTGAATCATATCTTTTCTTGTTAGGCAAGTCATTAATTTTTAAAATCAAATCTTTTTAAAATTGTTTTCAAATCATATCTTCTCAATCACATCTTTTTAAAACCAATCATATCTTCTTAACCACATCTTTTTCAAAATAGTTTTCAATCAAATCTTTTTGATTTCTAATTTCAAAATCTTTTTCAAAAAATCACTTGATTTCTTTCCCACTCTTATTTTCGAAAATCAAGTAGTGTTTTTCAAAATGTTTTTAAAATCTTTTACTTAATTTTCGAAAATTACTTCCCTTCTTCTCACATCCTTCTATTTATGAACTAACACTATCCCTTAATGCAAAATTCGAACTCCATCTTCCTTGATAAGTTCGAATTTTCTACTTCTGTCTTCTACTTTTCTTTTCCTCTGACACCTAAAGGAATCTCTATACTATGACATAGAGGATTCCATATTTCTTGTTCTCTTCTCTTTCATATGAGCAGGAACAAAGACAAAGGCATTCTTGTTGAAGCTGACAGGACCTTGAAGCGAAAGCTAAGAGAAGCTAAAGCACAACTCTCTGTAGAGGACCTAACAGAACTCTTCAAAGAGGAAGAACCCATGGTAGCCGAAAACAACAACAATGCAAGGAAGGTGCTGGGTGACTTTACTGCACCTACTCCCGACTTCTATGGGAGAAGCATCTCTATCCCTGCCATTGGAGCAAACAACTTTGAGCTTAAGCCTCAATTAGTTTCTCTAATGCAACAGAATTGCAAGTTCCATGGACTTCCATTAGAAGATCCTCATCAGTTTTTAGCTGAGTTCTTGCAAATCTGTGACACAGTCAAGACTAATGGGGTTGACCCTGAGGTCTACAGACTGATGCTATTCCCTTTTGCTGTAAGAGACAGAGCTAGAATATGGTTGGACTCTCAACCTAAAGAAAGCCTGGACTCTTGGGAAAAGCTAGTCAATGCCTTCTTGGCAAAGTTCTTTCCACCTCAAAAATTGAGTAAGCTTAGAGTGGAAGTCCAAACCTTCAGATAGAAGGATGGTGAATCCCTCTATGAAGCTTGGGAAAGATACAAACAATTAATCAGAAAATGTCCTTCTGACATGCTTTCTGAATGGAGCATCATAGGTATTTTCTATGATGGTCTTTCTGAACTATCCAAGATGTCTTTGGATAGCTCTGCTGGAGGATCTCTTCATCTGAAGAAGACGCCTACAGAGGCTCAAGAACTCATTGAAATGGTTGCAAATAACCAATTCGTGTACACTTCTGAAAGGAATCCTGTGAACAATGGGACAAGTCAGAAGAAAGGAGTTCTTGAGATTGATGCTCTGAATGCCATTTTGGCTCAGAACAAGATATTGACTCAACAAGTCAATTTAATTTCTCAAAGTCTGTCTGGAATGCAAAATGCACCAAGCAGTACTAAGGATGCTTCATCTGAAGAAGAAGCCTATGATCCTGAGAACCCTTCAATGGAAGAGGTGAATTACCTAGGAGAACCCTATGGAAACACCTATAATTCTTCATGGAGAAATCACCCAAATTTCTCATGGAAGAATCAAGAGAAACCTCAACAAGGTTTCAACAACAACAATGGTGGAAGAAACAGGCTTAGCAATGGCAAGCCTTTTCCATCATCTTTTCAGCAACAGACAGAGAATTCTAAGCAGAACCCCTCTGACTTAGCAACCATGGTCTCTAATCTAATCAAAACCACTCAAAGTTTCATGACTGAAACAAGGTCCTCCATTAGGAATTTGGAGGCACAAGTGGGACAGCTGAGCAAGAAAATTACTGAACTCCCTCCAAGTACTCTTCCAAGCAATACAGAAGAAAATCCAAAAGGAGAGTGCAAAGCCATAACCATGGCCGAATTTGGAGAGGAAAGAGAGGAAGTGGACGCCACTGAGGAAGACCTCAATGGGCGTGCACTAGCCTCTAATGAGTTCCCTAATGAGGAACCATGGAATCTGAGGCTCAAAATGAGACCATAGAGATTCCATTGGACTTACTTCTGCCTTTCATGAGCTCTGATGAGTATTCCTCCTCTGAAGAGGATGAGTATGTCACTGAAGAGCAAGTTGCTAAATACCTTGGAGCAATCATGAAGCTAAATGACAAGTTATTTGGAAATGAGACTTGGGAGAACGAACCTCCTTTGCTCACCAAAGAACTGGATGACTTGTCTAGGCAGAAATTACCTCAAAAGAGACAAGATCCTGGGAAGTTTTCCATACCTTGTACCATAGGCACCATGACCTTCAAGAAGGCTCTGTGTGACTTAAGGTCAAGTGTAAACCTCATGCCTCTCGCTGTAATGGAGAAGCTAAGGATCTTTGAGGTACAAGCTGCAAGAATCTCATTAGAGATGGCAGACAACTCAAGAAAACAAGCTCATGGACTTGTAGAGGATGTTTTGGTGAAGATTGAAGACCATTACATCCCTGCTGATTTCATAGTCCTAGAGACTGGGAAGTGCATGGATGAAACCATCATCCTTGGCAGACCCTTCCTAGCAACAGCAAAGGCTGTGATTGATGTTGATGGAGGTGAACTGATCATTCAAGTGAATGAAGAATCCTTTGTGTTTAAGACTCAAGGATATCCCTCTGTCACCATGGAGAGGAAGCATGAAGAGCTTCTCTCAAATCAGAGTCAAACAGAGCCCCCACAGTCAAACTCTAAGTTTGGTGTTGGGAGGCCACAACCAAACTCTAAGTTTGGTGTTGAACCCCCACATTCAAACTCTAAGTTTGGTGTTGGGAGGTTCCAACATTGCTCTGAGTATCTGTGAGGCTCCATGAGAGCCCTCTGTCAAGCTACTGACATTAAAGAAGCGCTTGTTGGGAGGCAACCCAATGTTATGTTTTATATATTTTCCTTTGTTATTTTATCTTATTTTGTAGGTTGATGATCATGAGAAGTCACAAAATCAATTGAAAAAGCAAAGACAGAATGAAAAACAGGAAGAAAAACAGCACACCCTGGAGGAAGAACCCACTGGCGTTTAAACGCCAGTGAGGCTAGCAGTTGGGCGTTTAACGCCCAGTCTGGCACCATTCTGGGCGTTTAAAGCCAGAAAGGGGCACCAGACTGGCGTTAAATGCCAGAAAAGGGCAAGAACCTGGCGTTAAACGCCAGGAATGGGCACCAGCCCGGCGTTTAACGCTAGAATTGGCTCAAAACACGTTTTTGAGTGCCATTTGGTGCAGGGATGACTTTTCCTTGACACCTCAGGATCTGTGGACCCCACAGGATCCCCACCAACCCACCACACTCTCTCTTCTTCTTCACCAGTCACCCGAATACCTCTTCACCAAAAACCCCCCACCTATCAAATCCCACTATCATCTTCACACCTTCACTTTCACACAACCTAAAACACCACTTCTTCCCCTTATGGCCGAACCACATAGCCATCTCCCTCTCCTCCATTTCTTCTTCTTCTACTCTCTTCTTTCTTCTTTTGCTCGAGGACGAGCAAACCTTTTAAGTTTGGTGTGGTAAAAGCATTGCTTTTTGTTTTTCCATAACCATTTATGGCATCCAAAGCTGGAGAAACCTCTAGAAAGAGGAAAGGGAAGGCAAAAGCTTTCACCTCCGAGTCATGGGAGATGGAGAGATTCATCTCAAGGGTGCATCAAGACCACTTCTATGAAGTTGTGGCCATGAAGAAAGGTCAACTTTTGATCAAAAGGTTGGACCAAATCCTCATAGATATCTGTGAAGAGGACGCCCAATGGAAGAGAAACTCAAGAGGGAAGCCGGTTCAACTGAGAAGGCATGACCTCAAGCCCATCACTAAGAAAAGGATGGAGCAAACAAGAGATCCCTCTCATCATAAGAGAGGAGCAACAAAAGACAAGGAAGAGACATTGAGGAGCTCAAGCACTCCATAAGACCTTCAAGAGGAAGAACAAGCCGCCATCACTAAGGTGGACCCGTTCTTTAATCTCCTTGTTCTTTGCTTTTCTGTTTTTCGAAAATTATGCTTTATGTTTATCCATGTTTGTGTCTTATGATCATTAGTGTCTTAGTGTCTATGCCTTAAAGCTATGAATATGAATCCATCACCTTTCTTAAATGAAAACTGTTTTTATTACAAAAGAACAAGAAGTACAGGATTTCAAATTCATCTTTAAAACTAGCTTAATTAGTTTGATGTGGTGGCAATACTTTTGTTTCTGAATGTATGATTAAACAGTGCATATGTCTTTTGAATTTGTGGTTCATGAATGTTAAAATTGTTGGCTCTTGAAAGAATGATGAAAAAGGAGACATGTTACTGAGGATCTGAAAAATCATAAAAATGATTCTTGAAGCAAAAAAAGCAGTGAATACAAAAAAAAAAGAAAGAGAAAAACGAAAAAGAAAAAAAAAGGGGGGGAGAAAGAAAAAGAAAAGAAAAAGAAAGAAATAAAGTTGTGATCCAAGGCAAAAAGAGTGTGCTTAAAAACCCTGGACACCTCTAATTGGGGACTTTAGCAAAGCTGAGTCACAATCTGAAAAGGTTCACCCAATTATGTGTCTGTGGCATGTATGTATCCGGTGGTAATACTGGAAGACAGAGTGCTTTGGGCCACGGCCAAGACTCAATAAGTAGCTGTGTTCAAGAATCATCATACTTAACTAGGAGAATCAATAACACTATCTGGATTCTGAGTTCCTAAAGAAGCCAATCATTCTGAATTTCAAAGGATAGAGTGAGATGCCAAAACTGTTCGGAGGCAAAAAGCTACTAGTCCCGCTCATCTAATTTGGAGCTAAGTTTCATTGATAATTTGGAGTCTATAGTATATTCTCTTCTTTTTATCTTATTTGATTTTCAGTTGCTTGAGGACAAGCAACAATTTAAGTTTGGTGTTGTGATGAGCGGATAAATTATACGCTTTTTGGCATTGTTTTTAGTATATTTTTGGTAGTTTGAGTTGAGTTTTTAGTATATTTTTATTAGTTTTTAGTTAAAATTCACTTTTCTGGACTTTACTATGAGTTTGTGTGTTTTTCTGTGATTTCAGGTATTTTCTGGCTGAAATTGAGGGATCTGAGCAAAAATCTGATCCAGAGACTCAAAAGGACTGCAGATGCTGTTGGATTCTGACCTCCCTGCACTCGAAGTGGATTTTCTGGAGCTACAGAAACCCAATTGGCGCGCTCTCAACGGCGTTGGAAAGTAGACATCCTGGGCTTTCCAGCAATATATGATAGTCCATACTTTGCCTAAGATTTGATGGCCCAAACCGGCGTTCAAAGTCACCTCAAGAAATTCCAGCGTTAAACGCCGGAACTGGCACCTAATTGGGAGTTAAACGCCCAAACTGGCATAAAAGCTGGCGTTTAACTCCAAGAAGAGTCTCTACACGAAAATTCTTCATTGCTCAGCCCAAGCACACACCAAGTGGGCCCGGAAGTGGATTTTTATGTCATTTACTCATCTCTGTACACCTTAGGCTACTAGTTCTCTATATATAGGACCTTTTACTATTGTATTTTCATCTTCTGATCTTTGGAACCTTTTTCTTTAGATCTTTTGATCACTTTGGGAGGCTGGCCATTCGGCCATGCCTAGACCTTGTTCTTATGTATTTTCAACGGTGGAGTTTCTACACACCATAGATTAAGGTGTGGAGCTCTGCTGTACCTCGAGTATTAATGCAATTACTATTGTTCTTCTATTCAATTCCGCTTGTTCTTTGTCCAAGATATCACTTGTTCTTCAACTTGATGAATGTGATGATCCGTGACACTCATCATCATTCTCACTTTTGAACAAAGTGACTGACAACCACTTCTGTTCTACAAGCAACCAAGGCTCTAGTGTTTATCTCTTGGATTCTTTAACCAGAATCTTCGTGGTATAGGCGAGAACTGATGGCGGCATTCAAGAGAATCCGGAAGGTCTAACCTTGTCTGTGGTATTCTGAGTAGGATTCAATGATTGAATGACTGTGACGTGCTTCAAACTCCTAGCAGGCGGGGCGTTAGTGACAGACGCAAAAGAATCACTGGATTCTATTCCGGCCTGACCGAGAACCGACAGCTGATTAGCCATATGCTGTGACAGAGCATAGGAACATTTTCACTGAGAGGATGGGAGGTAGCCACTGACAACGGTGAAACCCTTGCATAAGCTTGCCATGGAAAGGAGTAAGAAGGATTGGATGAAGACAGTAGGAAAGCAGAGAGACGGAAGGGAAGGCATCTTCATACGCTTATCTGAAGCTCTCACTAATGATATACATAAGTATCTCTATCTTTATCTTTATGTTTTATTCATCATCTATACCCATTTGAGTCTGCCTGACTAAGATTTACAAGGTGACCATAGCTTGCTTCATACCAACAATCTCCGTGGGATCGACCCTTACTCGCGTAAGATTTATTACTTGGACGACCCAGTGCACTTGCTGGTTAGTTGTGCGAAGTTGTAGTGATCACAATTTCGTGCACCATACATCTTTTGATTATTTTGAGTGAACAGGAGCCCACGATAATCGCAGGAGACACTCCTGCAAGAACTCATCGGATTGCTTCCCAGCCTCAGCAACCTCTCTCTCACACCCCTGTACAAAAACTCGAGTTATAAAAAGCAGCAAAGGAATAATAAAAAGACAAGGAGGTTTTAATTGAGTAAACGATTCTTGTAGCGTACCTCGTAAACTGAGATTCTTGTAATATATGGTCCATTCTGTTCCAAAAGAAGTTTGTTTTTTCTGGGAAAGAGAATATCAGTCTCAGAGAAGAAACACTACCCTATAGTAAAAGGAATTGAGTAAACTAATATCACAGCAAACAAAACTCAAGTTCCTATAGTAAAAGGAATGAAAACACAAAAATTAGCACTGAATATTAGTAGCAACAAAGCATAGAATTCAAGGTTAGTTGAAGAACCTGGCATGTTTGAGATAAAGCCACCTCTGTTCTCAATGCTGCTCCGCTCGGTATTAGGTTCATGGTCAGTAGTCATCTGTAACAACCGCCCCTCCCCTTGACAGAACTTGCAACATAAAAATAATTAATTAAGAGTGAAATAGCAAGAATAAAGATACATATTACTACTTATGTACACATAAAAGAAAAGCACAACAGTGAAGAAAACAGAGACTGAATCTGAATTCAAAAATGGAGGCTCAATTGAAGATACTAGTATAATTACTACGAGCAGAAGCTAGTCACTAATGTCTAAACACCACAAAAGAAGCAAAATCAAAGCCAGATTGAGGCCTAATCAATTTTCAAAAAAAGAAAACAATAAGCCATTATGGCTTCAAAGAAAGAAAACAACACCTATTTCAAAAGCAGTTCAGTCATTAGATCAAACACCTCGTCTGCACAAACACAACATTGAGCACATATATCTACCTAATTATCCACTGAGACTAATTAACAAACATTTGATGTGCATGTTAGGTCAAACCAACAAATAAGCAAACCATCGAACACTTGGTGTGCACAGCAAAATTCATAGAGGGGAGGGAAGAAGAAAAAGAAAAACGCACGAGTGTTTCTCTAAATTCTATTTGTTCAGCAATCCAGATTAACAATCTAAACATTTCTCAGCTATTCAGAATCAAAACCTAATTTAATCCTTTTTTAACAACCAAAAAATCCACTAATCAAAAAACTAGTCTAACTAAACTAGTTACTAAAATCAAACTAACTAAACAAAATTAATTGAACTCAATAGAAATTAAAAGAATTTTGAAACCAAAACCTGGAAGCAGAGACAATCAAACTAACTAAACAAAATTAATTGAACTCTCTATGGTTCGAACATAGGGAAAGAGAGAGGTGGAACCGCGGCTGATGGTAGAACCGATTTTGGTTGCCACGGAGCTAGGGCTTGCGCAAAGGTAGCCGCGGCATTGACTGGAAGAGATGATGGCTGTAGCGCTGAGAAGATATGCGGGCCAGAATGAGAGAGGCACCGCGGTGGTGGAGCTTGAGCTTGCTTTGTTTTGCGAACGAGAAAGAACGAGAGAGACAGGAGCTGTGTTCTACTGGTTCAGTGTTTAAAAAAGAGAAGAAGGAGAAGGTAGCTACGGCGGTTAGGGTGGCCGGCGGTGGCGCTATGGGTGAGGAAAGGAGAAGAAGAAGCTCGTCAACGGAGAGGGGATGCTAGGTTTAGCTCGTTTGATTTGGTGCTGTGAATGAATGGAGCTCGGGCACAATCGAACATAAAATGCAGAATATCAACATTTCTGACGGAAAATTTTAGATTACAGACAGATTTTTTGTCTGTAATAATTTAATAAAACGTAGCATTTTTGTCTATTTAATTACAGACGGATTTTCCGTCGATAATTATTTCCCACAAAAAAAATTAATTTTTCCGACAGAATTATCGACGAATTCTTTTTTCCGTCTGTAATTTATACTAATTTTTTTTTTGTTTTCGACAAAAAATTCCTTGCAAATTCTGTCTATATTTTCGTGGGATTAAATCTATCAAAAATATTCGTCTGTAATAATTAATTTTCTAGTAGTGCTAATAGTATGTATTTCACTCTTCTTTCTACTGTCCCGTCTGTATTCTTGTGATCTTGGTTAGATTCATGTATATAATTTCGAATTGGCTATTGTGCTTGAATAATTGTTTTTTTTTTTGTTTACATTAGGCCCGAACATTAAAGCTTCAAGAAAAGATTGCTGGTGTTAATACGTCGTAAGATTTGTGTTGTGAATAAAGATCCAATCAATTATGATATCGTGATCATGTACATTTGATTATTTTATATACTTTCTCCAGGTATGAAAAGGAGCCTTTTCTGTTGTTCAGTGTGTTATATTAGGCATGATAGGGTAATCTAGTATTATGTGCTATGTTTTTGTACTCTTTTACATTAATTAGTTTTCGTGTATTATCAATGTAAGAGTTTTATCCTGTTATCAAGTTAATCAATTTTGCTAATGTGTCTTTTTTTATTAGCCCTTACAGTGAGATACATTAATAATAAGTATAAAATTGGATCAACGAAAATGAGATAATTTATTTTTCCGTATGTCTAGGTGTTTATCAAACACATATTATAATTTATTTGTTTTGTTATCTAATATTCAGTATAAATTTTATTTTTATATTTTAAAATTTATTTGTATTAATTATTTATTATTTTTTAAATAAAAAAATAATTAAAAAATATAGTTATTAAAATCGACAGTAATATTGTCATTTTTTAAATTTAAAATAGACAAAAGAAATAAAATATAGACAAAGAATTTGTTAGTATCTAAATAATTAAATCCACGGCCATTATATCGATTTTATTGAATCAAATATCGATAGAAATGTTGTCGATTTTATTAAGAAAGTAAAATTCTCACACTCATATTATAGACGGAAATATTGTCGATTTTATTAAATCAAATATCGACAGAAATGTCGTCGATTTTATATAATAATATCGACGGCAATGTTGTCAATTTTAGTAAGAAGATAAAGTTCTCAAACTCATATTATAGATGGAAGTATTGTCGATTTTATTACAATTTTAAAAAATCGACAAGCTTAATAGCAACCATTTCCGCTGTTTATTTTGCCATTGATTTTTAATATTATCGACGACTTAGCCGTCGATTTGGCCGTCAATTTTAACGATATTTTTTGTAGTGTAAGCGACTTATTTCTTGAATTCTGCTTTCTTTTTTAATGAAAATTATAAAGAAGCACATGATATCATGTGAAGTTTACTTGATCTTGTTATATTGTATTGCAAGATTAACAATTTAGATCCAATTGAGGCAATGAAAAAAATACTTTTATATAGAGATTGGAAGGAAGCTTCGATAGGCCAAAAGTTATTCAAGCTGCCAAAAAAAAAATTAACCTAGTAAGAATATATGTTTGATACTAAATTAGTAACTTATTGAATGCTTTCATTTTTTTTAATTTGATAACTAATAATATGGTTATAGATTTGTAATTTGTAAATGAATGGTGAGGGTTAGTCGGTGGTTCTACTCCATATTTATAATTTGCATTTTTAGCCAAACATATGCTTTTTTCAAGATGTAATAGGAATTTGAGTCTTTTTTATTAGATTTATACAAAAAGAAAAAATAAATTTAAACATGATAGGCTAAATAATATTATGTATGTTACATATAATTTGCATTTTAAATTCAAGTAATACATGTTTCATACTTTCATTTAGTATCATTGAAGTTTGTGTATTTAATATGTTATGTTATTTTTTATATGTTGTATTTAATTTTTTTAGAAAAAAAAAAAGAAAAAAAGTAAAAGGTGCAATATAATCTAATTATTTATGAAAGTATCAATTTAGTTGACTTTTGGATGACGAAAGAGGTTGTTGAAAAAAAGTCTGATCATTCTAATAATGTTAAAGACTTACTATACGAATATTATAGTTTATTTTTTGATAATATATTAGAATAATTTTAATTTTAAATTATTGATAATGTGCTGTATATATTGTTAGATGATATTAATATTAATTTCATCAAAGTTGTAAATTTGTAGTGGTGGTAATAGTAATATGCTTTATGGTGCATCACTTGATTCTTCTTGTTCAAGTGGTGGAAATAAAAGTGAAGATTATCTCAACAAAGTAGATTTATAGCAAGTTTTTTGTGAATTTTGATTATTGACGATAAATTTTTATGTTGGTATTTTAGATTTGGTTGTTTTCTTTTGTTATTTGACTTTTGAATTTTGTATTTAAATGAAACTATAATATTATGGTTGATATAATACTTTTAATTTGACTGTATTTTAAAATTTATAATAGACTATAATTATATTTTAGTGTTTATTTTATATTTTATTTATTATTTTATTATAAAACAATTATTTTGACTAAATTATAGTTAAAATAATAAATTAATAAACCAATAATTAAAATGGTTCAATAGGTTCAATTTTCAAAGTCGATAGAAATAAAAACTTATTTAGACCTAAAATAAATCTAAGATTACAATAATATATAGAGTAAAGTATTATTTTTGTCCTCAACGTTTGGGGTAAGTCTCAAAACTGTCCCTAACGTTTAAATCGTCTTATTTAAGTTCCCAAAGATTCAAATTTGGCTCAATGTTGTCCTGCCATTAAGAATCTGTTAACAGAATTGACGGTGGGATAAAATTGAGAATATTTTAAAACATTAGGAACTTAAATAGGACAAATACGTTAGGGACAAAAATGATACATATAAATAAAGTTAAATTTTATCCTTCAATAATATCAATTTTTTACAGTACATAGTTATTCAATTATTTTTTTAATCACATCTAAGTAAATTACACTTAATTACATTACTTTTTAGAAAAATTTATTTTTTCATAATTTTTCTCTTAAAGATGTTTACTCATCATCACGAAATATTTGTAGAATAACTAGTACATAAACTTGCGAAAAAAATGATACATATACAATAAAGTAATGTGATTTTAGTAATTTTATAAACATTTCATGATGAGTAAAAATTTTTAAGAGCAACATTATAAAAAAATTAATTTATTTAGAATAAAAGTAATATGATTAAGTATAATTTAATTAGATGTGATTAAAAAATAATTGAATAACTATGTGCCGTAAAAAATTGTTATTATTGAAGAATAAAATTAAAATTTAATTTTATGTATCGTTTTTGTCATGAACGTTTTTATCCTATTTAAATCTATAACATTTCAAAATCGTCTTAATTTTGTCGTGCAGTCAATTTTGTTAACAGATCCTTAACGGCAGGACTACATTAAGTCAATTTTAAAATATTAAAAACTAAAATAGGATAATTTAAATGTGAGGGACAATTTTAAGAGTTACTCTAAATATTATGAATAAAAATAATACTGTACTTTAATATATATTATCTTTTTTTCTTTTCAAATAAAATTTTAATAATTAAACGACAATATTGAGTATTGACATTGACAAATGATAAGTTTTGTGGACTGGGAAATGTGGGCCATTTTCAGTCTGTTTTGTTGCATAATATGGGCCCATTTGTCTGCAACAGTGGGGCGAGAAGTGCCACAGATGGCAAAAAATTAAGGATGCCTCCAAAATCACACCACACACCAATTTCAATTCCAATTCCCACATCCTCCTTTAATTCCTCCCCTAAATCCCCCCTTCACCAGTCCAACTGTCCAACAAGGGAAAGTGTTTACTGAAAAAGTGTTCTAAAGACGGCAATTATAATTGACATAGATGATAAATGGTCGAAACTTGTAAAATAAAATTGTCTAAGTCCCTTTTTATAAGCATTTTTTAAATGTTTTATAAGTTTTCGTTAAACTTGAGAAAATATTTTGGCCTTAATGTAATGTACAGGATTCCACGCACTTCATTATTTTAAATACATAAGCGTGCAGGGCTTTAACTTTTAGGTAGCGTTTGTTTTGCAGTACTAAAATAGAGACTGAGAGACTGAGACACAGTATCATATTTGTTGGCTCAAAAATTGATATTAAAATTTTTGTCTCTATCCTCAAAATTTTAGTATTTCAGTGCCTCCAAAATGTAGGGACATAGGGGACTGATATTTTTAGAAACAGAGAGACTGAAACTTTAATAAAATTTTATACCTAAAATATTCTTATTTTAATTATTTAATTCTAATTTTATTCTTTGTACAAATTAAATTAGAGTTTTATTCTTGTTTTAATTTTTGTCTCTCACTTGGCACTAAACAGAATACTAAAACTTATTTCAGTTTCTATCTCTTAATCTCTGTCTCTCAGTCTCAATCTTTCAGTATCTGTTTCTCCATCAAATACTACCTTAAAAATACTCCAAGATTAAAAACTTTGAATTAAAAGGTTGAATTATCAAATTTAGTTAATACACGATTACATCAAAGAGTTTAATTTTTTATTATGTTTTATACGATCATTCGATGTTATTATCTTTTTTAATGATATTTAGATAATAATATAAAAGATAATTATTTTATTTATATATTATCGTGTAATTAAATACACGTATAAACTATTTAATATTAATAATATATCAAAATTAAATTTTATATTAATTTTAAAAGTTTTTTATTTTTTTAATTTTTTATTGAGTGACTTAGCGTAAGGGTATTCAATATTCATGGACAAAATCTCTAAAAATATATATATAAAAGAATGATGAGTGGCATTGCTTAAAGGGGCCATGAAGTTAGTTAGATGTTCAATTGAGGTCTTTCTACTATATTTGGTGTGATTGATGTCTTTCTATGGCCATTCATACTCATTTTGAAAATATCTCAATTCTAATCCTATTCATTTTTAATTTACGAATATTCAATTTTATTTGTGAATTATAAAAAAGATGCAATATTATTATATAACTTAATAATAATTTAAAATAAAATTAACTTTTATATAAAAAACGTATTAAATTATTAATTAATAATCTACTCTTAGTGACTAAGAAGTAAAAAACTTTTGCATTTAGTAAGAGATTTTTGAATCAACATACACTTAAAACATATTTTTATATAAGTATACAACATATACATATATAGGGTGTGAGTTGGTCGAGTAGAATTGAGGCTCAACCCGCACCCTACACGACCCGCACGAGAACCCTACTCTACCAGTTGTGGATCGGGTTGACAACCCTATCTGACCAGGTTGAGTCGGGTTGGATATTCACAGATAGGGTACATATTGCCACCACAACTATTAATGTATTTAGTTTAGAATTTAATTTTGATGCATTAATAATATAAAAAGTTGTATACGATCTTTCAGTTATATTTATAGATTTTGATTACTTTTTAAATAATAAATTTAAAATTTAGTTACTTTTTGATGTAATAATGATTAAATAAAACAGCTTCCTCTTTATCTTAAAACTGCTGACCGACTTAAAATTCATCTAAGTCTTTTGTATCTTGTATATCTTTGGCCCCAAATGCAACAGGTACGCTAGATATTTCATGCTGTCTTATGGCATGTAAGTCCAAAATTAAAAAGTGTGGGAGTATTGCTGAATTCTTGAACTAGCCGCTCCACTACCTCTAGCTAGATTACTCCTCACTATGTCATCATCATTATCATCAGCAATTGTGGCGGGCTCCACATCATTATCATCTTCCTCGCGCAATATATCTTTCACGCCATCCGATGCTCCATCCTGTTCGAAAACCAGTACCACATCAGGAGTACCAACCATCGCAATTGAAAGTTCACCAAAAGGTCGAATATCACCTATTTCTCCGTCACGATTGCAGTTTAGATCAGTTACGAAGAACGGAGAGACAACCAAAACTACCTCAAGTGCAATCACAGACACAGATGAAGAGGCACCAACAGGCATTGAACTAGAGCAAAAGCCATTGCTGAAGGTTGAGGATTACGGTTTGAACCTCCTGAACTGCAGACCACATCTACAAGCTTAGCCAACAACTCAGGAGTCCTCACCTCGAAAAACTGCCGACGACAATGGAACAAAACTTGCAAATCTTCGTCACTGCCTATGACGAACGAATCGTACTTCACATCATCCTGCAATACGGAAATCGAAATTTTATAGAATAACTTCTCCACCCATTTCACGCATTGCATCCCTAGTTTTTGGATTATAGTATTCTGAAACTCGATAAAATTTGTTGAAAGTTTGAAAAAAATACTAAGTGAAAATTTATCATTAAATTTAATTCCAGAATGTATTTTTTTCTTAATTGACCCTCTATAATATATTAGAACTAAAAAACTATCATCACTAGCCATTATGACTTCTACTCTATAATGTTCTGATCATTTTTATATAGGAACTACTAATTTGATTTATATCACTTGTTGGGTATCATAGTAATTCAAATTAAGTAGACTCAATTTACTTTGATTATTTCAAATAGTAAATCAAAATAGCATGTATCATTTTACTTATTGATCCCTCCTCCTTATAAATCGACTAAGGTGATTTCGATTTACTGATGGTCTTAGTAAATTGAGTCTAACTCATTCAATTTACTTATTTTTTTGGTAAATCGATCTTACCTAATTCAATTTACATTGTGCATTTGTTAATTGAGTTTTCCAACTTCAATTTATATAGATCTAATTTTAAAAAAGGGACATGCATATAATGTTTTGAATTTTGAGACTTTAGTGTAATATTGAGTGACATTTATATTGTTTACGTGATTTATCCAAAAATATATGATTAAATATATGTGTAAAATTTTAATGTATGAAAATTAAATTTTTTTAATTTAAGAGTTCAATTTTAATATGAATAGATAAAATGTTTTACAAGTCGTCTAATCATATTCGTTTGTTGAATAATCATTTATGTAATCAATATGAAAAATAGTTATTTTTCCTGACTAAATGATATATAATTAAATGTACTGTAAAAAATATTTTATACTAAAAATATATTAAAATTAAATTTTTAATTTAATAAGTTTATATTATTTTTTAATTTAAGCAATATCCTATTAGTATTTTCACTATACCTACTAGCAATACCCTAGTTTAGATAGATAAATAATCAGAAGAAACCTTTAATATTCAAGGCAGGTTGTTTTTCTTTTTCTAAATGCATGAATAGAAAACTTATAGTGTGATGACTGATTAGGACTAGCACTATCTATTCAATATAAGTGGAAAGAAAGCAAAGCACTAACTTTATAGGATATATAATTTTATAGGAGAGTGGACCACAATAGCTTATTGTAATTATCAATCCATAAGCTATTCATGGATGAACTAACCTTTCTAAGTTACAGAGTCCCTTAACAGTTGAATTGACAATAATGAATGATTTATGGGGCCTGTATTAATTAGATTATTAGTAGGAGTTCTTTCACATAACATTTTTGGCATTTTAATAATAACAGATTTTTTTCGCATGAGAATTTTTTATGATCTCATCATATGTTAACTTTTTTGATTAAAAAAAAAAAGGTGACCGGTAAAGTAATGTAGATATTAGTTAATTATAAAAAGTAAATATTTAAGTCAAACAAATTTATATATAATTAAAATATGACTCATTCTCATGTTACTTAATTATTATATATCTCGTTAATGGTTGATGCCAAATGAAACACCATAAAAAATGGACCACATCATCTTATAATAATAATTAATTCACAAACTGCTATATTAAACAAATCAACTTTAATTTTTAAAGTTACAAACCAGCCGAACATTTATATATTTATATATAAAAAAATAGATAAAAGTATATTAATATAATAAATTACGTAGAGACTTGTATATTACTAAGAGGTCTCTCTGTTTCGACAGTATATATATGGTTGGTGCCAAATATTTATCAAAATCAAAAGCTACCTAATACGTCAAGTTTGTTTTTGTTTTTTATTATTTTATATCATAAAAAAAAAACTACCTAATGGTATGTGTAGACTACAACAAAGTTGAATATACTTCTCTGCCTGACATTTGAAAGTATTTATGTATGGAAATATGGTGTGGCAAAGTTAGTATATCCAGCTGGCACACCATCACTTATCTCTATGGTATTGCACTATAATCTACAGAACACACTGTCAGAAATTCAGTGCCTGAGACACAGCATTGGCCATAATCTTTCAGCTTCCTGTAATAATTAATTAGTTCTCTAATAGATTTTTCTCAAGAAATAAATTAAAAATTATTTAGTTATTAAAATTAATTATTAATATAAAATATATATTAAAAATAAATTAAATTATATATATTTTTATACACAAAATATAATAATTTATTTAGTAATTGATTTTTAGTATATATATAATAATATTTTGTTGATAAAAAATATAATTTAAAATAAAATAAAAAAATTAATTGCAAGAATTTTTTTTTTCAAACATTGATTGATTTGTCACGGTTGGAATTAGACTGATTTAGGTTGACAGAATTTGACAATATTGGACTTGTATAAATTATATCTTATTAAAAAGGCTTCTCAAAATAAAATTTTGTTAGGAAAGAAATCTGTGGACACCAACTTTAACTTATACATGAACAAGAAAAAATAGTAATTAACTATAATTTCTACTTTAAATAATAAATTTATATTAGAATCAGTTCAATCGACCAAGCAAAATTTGGAATTTAAAAAATTTTGGTTAGGGTTAAATTAGTTTCTAAAAAATAGATCATTCTTTAAAATTGGTTTTGAAAAAATTTATCAATTAAATTGATTTTTAAAAATTATAAATTAATTATTCTTGTCCTTTCATATTTCATTAATAATTTTCGTTAACGATTGATAAAATACAATATTAATTAACAGTATACACAACCGGAAATTAATTTAGTTATGGAGGGGTTGTTGGTGCTGGACGGCGTTATGGAGGGGAGGAGAGTTTTACATGCGTATGGTGTCAGTTCACAAATAAATCGGACCCAGGGACTTGCCATAAGCAAATCGGACCGAGGGACTTGCCAGAAGCAAATTGGACCGAGGGACTTGTAGTAACCATGTGGACCAAGTTTTCCTTAACAAACAAAACGGATCATGCGATTACCTTTAAGGATTATAAAAATAAACTATCCGCATGTACAAGTCACAGGGTCCGATTTCCTTGTCTCCTCTCCATGCAAAACGGACCCTCCGATTTGCTCAAGGAAAGCTGAAAGAGAAAATCGCTGGGTCCGATTTCTCGTCAACAACTCTGACCAAAAAAGCTGTCCCACATATTGGTCTAACTCCTCCTCATCCCCTAACCCAGGACAACACATCCACCACTTCCATAACCAAATTAATCAGTCTATACACAACATCTAGTATATCTAATTAAAGTTAACACTTTACAACATTAATAATTGATAAAAATTATTAACAAAGTGATAAAAGAACAAAAATAATTAATTTATTATTTTAAAACATTAATTTAATTAATAATTTTTTTAAAATTAAATTTAAAAAAAAATAGAGACTAATTCAATCATTAACCTTTTTCTTTAAGATATGTCTACAACTCTACAATTTTATCAGTATGTGTATGGTGTCGATTAGTAAGGGATGTAAATGTACCAAATAAGCACTACCCCAGAAGAAACACCCCATTCTACTATACCAAAGCTGTTCATTTTCAGTAACAACTACTCAATTCTAAATGCCAGACACACTATGCATCAAAATCTCTATCAATCAATCAATATCCCTTACTGTCACTCTCAGCTATGCTCCACAATCCGAGGGCTCATGTCTTACGTTTGTCAAGTCCCCTCACTTATATAAAAAATAAAAAAATAAAAAAAGTTTTGAGTACTTTAAAAATATCGATATTTTAATAATTTTCACCGTTTATTTTAATTTATATATTATATCTATTTTTTATAATTAAAATTACAGATTAAAAAAATTAAATATTAATATTTTAAGATATTAAAAAAAAATTAAATATATATAAAAAATACAAAAAGATAAAAATATATTTATAAAATTTTAAAATAACTTGTTGATGCACTTTAAAAATTATTTAGGTAAGTCAAAATTTCCTTTTTAGTTATATATACAGTGATAGATTTAAAGATAAAAACAATAAAAATAGGTTGTTAAATTGTTGCATCCAAATTTGAATGATTATCAAGTATATAATTACAATTTTATATGAGACCAGTATACTATTAGATAACAAAAAGTTTTGACTTGTCTAAATAATTTTTAGAATATATCAAAATATTTTAAAAAATTTTTGTTATACTTTTGTTTTCTATATATTCTTGTATGTTTATTTTTAAAAAAATACTAAAAAATTATAAGCATTTATTATTTTTGGACATCAATTTTAATCATCAATCCAATTTCTTCAATAATTCAACCACATATTTTAACTCACATTTTTAAATATCGATAACTAATTACTGAATAAAAATAATAAATTTTGATAACTTTCTAGTATTTTTTATTTTATCTATATACTCTAAAAAAATTCAAATTTTAACATTGAATCTCAGTATAGGAAAATTGCACGATGAGATAATTCAGTCTCTATTGATGATAATTTCACCTCTAAAAACATTAAATTTAGCTCGTGTTTAAGTGCTGCCACTAGGTTAAGATTTAGGAATATGGGAACCATGCATTTTGGGTGGATGGAAAATTGGGTTGCATTAGTTATTAAAAAGCCATAAAGAAAGCAATATTGTTTTGATTGATACTGTGTAGACGAAGACCAGTCATTGGATGCAATATATATAACCTAACATGTCACACGTGCGTATTCATCATTATTAAGCCTATCAGAGTTTCGTTGGGACTAACTTGTCCAACTTTTTATACTCTCAATGGACCATATCATAGCATGAGTTTAATGATTTTTGGGCTGATTTGTTTTCCTTTATACTTTATGAGACTAACTTCAATATTTTTTTTAACATTTTATGGCATTTTGGTAAATAAAATTAGAAATTGACAACAGCTCTACGTAAGTCATGTATACAACAGATTTTATGGCCTGTTTTTTATCCTTCTAAAGGTGAATTCCAATAAATATTCTAAGGATTACGTGTACTGGTGGACCTAAAGAGTAGTTCTTTGTAGTCCTTCAATACGAGACTACTCATAAATTCTAGTCTCTTCTTTAAAAATGGCACCTGAAAGAATAAAATTAGGGTCATTGCACATGTAGGACGCTTTCTAGTACCAAGCCAACTTGCTGCTTAATATATAATTATATACCATACAAACTGTAATTAAATTCAATTCATGTGATTAAAGCTACTGTGTGCTAGTGTGTCTAGAAGACTCGTAATCGCCATATATTTGAGAAAAATTTTCCATCATTAGATTCCATCATTGCAATCCCACATTCAAGTGCTATTTTTTTTTAAATTAAGTCTTTTTTACTCTTTTGAGTTTATTTGGGAGAATCCCAATTTTATTTGTACTAGTTCAATAGTTGAACTTTTTTGTAATTCTATTTCTAATGAATAAAATTCTTTGTCTTTGGAAAAAAATAAATAAATGACCTATTAGTTTAACCAATATTCACTATCATAATGGGATCAATTGTGGGTTCAAATGTTATAACTAGCATGGTATGAGTATGATGAGGTTGGGCTATAATTCTACGTCTCTACCCTCCCTCGCTCGCAAATTTGCGTGGGGCGTTCTAATACTATGTGATTTTTTAATTGAAAAAAATCATATGTAAATATGAATTTAATTTTAATATATTATTAGTAAAATAATTTTATATGTACATTTAATTACGTAGTATCATATCATAAAAAATAATTATCATTTTTATTGATCTCTTAAATAGTTATCCAAAAAAATAAATATAATTGTAAGATTGTATAAAATATTATACACTGTTAGTATATCAAAACTAAACTCATAAAAATATATACTATAGAACAAAAGTTCATAGTAAAACTAAATTCTAACCAGATTAAAATTAGGGGTGTTTATGGATTGGATCTGATCCGCATATCTGCGGTATTTATCTGAATCCGATCCGGAAGGTTATCAGATCGGATTGCGGATTTCATGTAGGTATCCGCATATCCGATCTGCATATCTACGAATCTGCAAAAATAAATAATAAATAAATAAGTAAATATTCTTTTTATATTTTATTTCAACTAATAATTATCATATCTATTGTATTATTTTATTTTTTTATTATTTAAAAAAATTATGTTTAATAATATTTTAAAAGTAAACATGTTTAAAAGAGTAGAAAAATAGTATTTTATTGATATTTTTTAAATAAAAATAAGTTTTTAAAATTATTTTTATATTTTGCGGATATATCCGTGATCCGCAAATGTGTGGATCGAATCGAATCTAAATTTAAAAAGTGCGGATATTGGATCCGATCCGACAATTTTAGTGTGGATTGGATCGAAATTTCAGCTATATCCGATCCGATTCGATCCGCGTTCACCCTTACTAAATCTATAATAATGATTAAATTATCATGTTTATTTCACTTTTGTTTACTTTATCCGTTAAGGTAACTAAATACAAAAATACATGATGTGCAAATGAATCAAATACGAATATAATTGGAAGATTATGATAATGAGAATGAAAATAACGTTGTTAAAAAAAGTGAACACGTGACTGTTGAGAATAAGACACCATTCCCCCTTGAAAAAACACCTTTGACAGAGAAATAAAATAGACACAATCACAACACAAGAATTTAACGTGGAAACTCCAATTACCGGAGAAAAAACCACGGCCGTTGTCAAATGACAACCAGAGAATATCACTATGTGAAAATTGTTACAACACATAGACTTCTTTCTCTCTAACACCGGCACCCCAGTACACCCACACTCTCTCAAAGAAAATATCTAACTACACCTCACAACACACTCTAATCAAAGAGTACAGAGAAAAAGAAAAATCAGATACAAGCTTAAAGTGTTTCTGACTGGTGCAAAAACAAATGGAGAACTTAGCCTCATATTTATAGCCTAGGCCACCCACTCCATTTGCTATCCTAAGCAATGTGGGACTAATTCAACCAAATCCTAACAATCTCCACCTTGATTGAAATAGTCACACATTTTCAGCTTCCATTGTCAACACTGACAATTCTTTGCTGCCATTGTCTATACCGACAATCATAGTTCAGAGAATTATCATACTCCACCATGAAAGTATACTCACTTGGAATTAGACCACTCCAAGCATTTCGCCTTGGTACAGATCGAAACCTTGCTGAAAATTCATGGTGCAATTTCCAAATTGGCTTTTCCTGAAAGTTCTTCAGCCATCGACCTAACTCCGCCACACACCTTGCATCTCAACGCCAACCAATGCCCATGTGCAATTGTGGACCCAATTGTCACAACTTATCCTTATCCATGGCAGTGTGGTAATACCATGATGATACTTCTTGTTCAACGCCTTGTGCAAACCTGATTGTATCAACACATCCTTGACTTGTATTTGCCACAAGCCAAAATTGATTCTTCCATCAAATTTCTCTATTTCAAGCTTCACAGCACTTGAATATCCTGACATTGTTGCAACTGTATACTGAAATAGTATAACTCAACTGTAGACCGTGCACTAGGAAGGTCCCCAGGAAAGAGAGGTGGGTCAAAATGGACACACTTAAATACTAGGTCTTTCCTTAGCCAGAACCTTTCCAAACTGCACTCTCACAGTGTCACACTACCTTCCAGCAACAACAACAGCAACCAAAGATCAACCTCAAGCCACAGGACAAAATTCTTTTCTGATGTGGAAGGTCAGACTAGGCTGCAACCACAGAGCATACTAAGAATAAATCCCACCGAACCGAAGCTCTGATACCACTTGTTGAGAATAAGACACCATTCCCCCTTGAGAAAACACCTTTGACAGAGAAATAAAATAGACACAATCACAACACAAGAATTTAACGTGGAAACTCCAATTACCGGAGAAAAAACCATGGCCGTTGTCAAATGACAACCAGAGAATATCACTATGTGAAAATTGTTACAACACATAGACTTCTTTCTCTCTAACACCGGCACCCCAGTACACCCACACTCTCTCAAAGCAAATATCTAACTACACCTCACAACACTCTCTAATCAAAGAGAACAGAGGAAAAGAAAAATCAGATACAAGCTTAAAGTGTTTCTGACTGGTGCAAAAACAAATGGAGAACTTAGCCTCATATTTATAGCCTAGGCCACCTACTCCATTTGCTATCCTAAGCAATGTGGGACTAATTCAACCAAATCCTAACAATGACTAATGCTCCTGAAGTTGTAACAACAAGAAAGAGTGAAAGGAAAAAAAAATACCAACAAAACTAATTAAATGAGTACATCCTACAAAAAGGGGGAGAGTGTAAGCATTTCTCTTCTTCTCTTTTCTAGGTCTTTATCTCTCTGTCTGATTCTTTCTAATTTTTCTTTTCTTTTTCTCCAGACACTTGCTACCATGTGACCTTCGTGGCTTATCATTAAGTTTCTATCCCAACAATTGTTACTACCATTGTGAATTGCTTTTTTTTCTTTTGATTTCAATCATATAAAATCCCAACAACATTGCAATACCTCTTATTTTCTATTTTAATTCATTCAGTAATTTTTTCAAACACTTGTCTTCCATCATTGGTGCTTTCATTGTTTCTCACCGTGTCTAACAATTCAACGGCTCACTTGACTGATCTTGGAACTAGAATGGAAGTTCTCTTAGCAAGGTCAGAGCGCATTGAACACATAGAAACCTTACTCTCTAATCTGCAAGTTCAACTTGAGCATTCTCCTACCTTTGTGCACAGTGTGGTTTCGCAACCTCGCACCCACTCCATTTCAGGTGCGTAGTGTGAAGTTGAATTTTCCACGTTTTGATGGTCGAGATGTCTTGGGATGACTTTTTCGTGTAGAAAAAATTTTTTATTATTACAACACGCCTGATGAGGATCGAGTTACCATTGCTGCGATTTATATGGATGGCGATGCCGTTCTTTGGTACCAAATGATGCAACGTACCAACCACTTCCATTCGTGGCCTTCTCTGGCTCGTGCCTTGGAATCTGAATTTGGTCCATGGTGGACGAAATTGTGATTCAAATTCTTGTATCATTTGTGATCAATGTTCTAATTATGGCTCTGGTGGAATTCACAACTCCGTTCAACTAACCAGCAAGTGTACTGGGTCGTCCAAGTAATACCTTACGTGAGTAAGGGTCGAATCCACAGAGATTGTTGGTATGAAGCAAGCTATGGTCACCTTGCAAATCTCAGTCAGGCAGATTAAAATAGTTTATGGGTTTAAATAAAATAGAAAGAAGAAATACTTAATAAAAGGGATAGAACACTTATGCAGATTCATTGGTAGAGGTATCTTTTAAGTATATACAGCTGCTGCATGGCTCAAGCACGCCTGCTCTCCTACTGCTTCTACTCAATCCTTCTTACTCCTTTCCATGGCAAGCTTTGTATAGGGGTTCACTATCAACTGTGGCTACTTTCATTCCTCTCGGGGAAATAACCTGCACGGCTGTCACTCGCACAGCTAACCAGTCTGGAGGCATCACCCATGGCTGATAGCTACATCCCATCCTCGCAGTGAAAGCTACGCACGCACTCTGTCACAGCACGGCCAATCACCGGTTGGTTCCCGCTCCTACTGGAATAGAATCCCTCTTTTGCGTTTGTCACTAACGCCCAGCAGGTTAAAGTTTGAAGCACGTCACGGTCATTCATGATCGGAATCCTACTCGGAACACCACAGACAAGGTTGGACTTTCCGGACTCCCAGGATCCTACTCGGAACACCACAGACAAGGTTGGACTTTCCGGATCCAGATGAATGCCGCCAACTATCTAACTTATACCACGAAGATTCTGTTGGGGAATCTAAGAGATACACATTCAAGCTTGTGTTGCATGTAGAACGAAAGTGGTTGTCAATCACGCGCGTTCATGAGTGAGAATAATAATGAGGGTTATTACTCATCATTATTCATCATGTTCTTGGGTGCGAATGAATATCTTGGAATAAGAATAAGAGAGATTTGAATAAAAGAAAATAGAACTTCATTAATACTTGAGGTACAGCAGAGCTCCACACCCTTAATCTATGGTGTGCAGAAACTCCACCGTTGAAAATACATAAGCAAGAGGTTCAGGCATGGCCGAATGGCCAGCCCCCTAAACGTGATCAATGATCTCCTAAGATGAAGAATAAAATAAACTGAGATCAAAAGATTCCAGATACATTAGTAAATCATCCTATTTATAATAAACTAGCTCCTAGGGTTTACATGAGTAAGTAATTGATGCATAAATCCACTTCTGGGGCCCACTTGGTGTATGCTTGGGCTGAGCTTGATCTATCCACGAGCTGAGGCTTCTCTTGGAGTTGAATTTCGAGTTGTGATGTGCTTTTGGGCGTTCAACTCCGGATTATGACGTTTTTCTGGCGTTTAACTCCAGAAAGGAGCGTGTACTTGGCGTTCAACGCCAGTTTGCGTCGTCATTCTTCGAATAAAGTATGGACTATTATATATTGCTGGAAAGCCCTGGATGTCTACTTTCCAACGCCGTTGAGAGCGCGCCAATTGGGGTTCTGTAGCTCCAGAAAATCCATTTCGAGTGCAGGGAGTCAGAATCCAACAGCATCAGCAGTCCTTTTGTCAGCCTTTTTCAGAGTTCTGCTCAAATCCCTCAATTTCAGTCAGAATTTACCTGAAATCACAGAAAAACACACAAACTCATAGTAAAGTCCAGAAATGTGAATTTAACATAAAAAACTAATGAAAACATCCCTAAAAGTAGCTCAAACTTACTAAAACTATATAAAAACAATGCCAAAAAGCGTATAAATTATCCGCTCATCACAACACCAAACTTAAATTGTTGCTTGTCCCCAAGCAACTGAAAATCAAATAGGATAAAAAGAGAGAATATACTATAAAGTCCAAATATCAATAATATTAATTTAATTACATGAGCGGGACTTGTAGCTTTTTGCTTCTAAACAGTTTTGGCATCTCACTTTTTCCTTTGAAGTTCAGAGTGATTGGCATCTTTAGGAACTTAGAATTTCAGATAGTGTTATTGACTTCCTAGTTAAGCATGTTGATTCTTGAACACAGTTACTTATGAGTCTTGGCTGTGGCCCTAGCACTTTGTCTTCCAGTATTACCACCGGATACACAAATGCCACAGACACATAACTGGGTGAACCTTTTCAGATGTGACTTAGCTTTGCTAAAGTCCCCAATTAGTGGTGTCCAGAGCTCTTAAGCACACTCTTTGCTTTAGATCACGACTTTAACCACTCAGTCTCAAGCTTTTCACTTGGACCTTCATGACACAAGCACATGGTTAGGGACAGCTTGATTTAGCCGCTTAGGCCCGGATTAAATTTCCTTGGGCCCTCCTATCCATTGATGCTCAAAGCCTTGGATCCTTTTTACCCTTGCCTTTTGGTTTTAAGGGCTATTGGCTTTTTCTATTGCTCCTTCTTTTTTTTTTTTTTTTTTTTTCTTCACTGCTTTTTCTTGCTTCAAGAATCAATTCCATGAATTTTTCAGATCATCAATAACATCTCTCTTTGTTCATCATTCTTTCAAGAACCAACAATTTTAACACTCATAAACAACAAGATCCAAAGACATATGCACTGTTCATTCATTCATTCAGAAAACAAAAGCATTGTCACCACATCAAAATAATTAAACTAAATTCAATAATAATTTCGAAAATTATGTACTTCTTGTTCTTTTGAATTAAACATTTTTCTTTTAAGAGAGGTGAAGGACTAATGGATTTTATTCATAGCTTTAAGGCATGGTTACATACTAATGATCATGAAATAAAGACACAAAACTAGATAAACATAATAATTAAAACCGAAAACAGAAAGAAATAAAGAACAAGGAATGAATCCACCTCTAGTGGCGTCTTCTTCTTGAAGGACCAATGATGTTCTTCAACTCTTCTATGTCCCTTCCTTGCCTTTGTTGCTCCTCCCTCATTGCTCTTTGATCTTCTCTTATTTCTTGAAGAGTGAGGGCGTGTTCATGGTGTTCCACCCTTAGTTGTTCCACATTATGGCTCAAATCTTCCAAGGAGGTGCTAAGTTGCTCCCAATAGTTGTTGGGAGGAAAGTGCATTTGAGGCATTTGTTGATGGTGAACCTCCTCTTGTTCTCCTTGAGGGCCGTGAGGAACTTCCCTTGTTTGCTCCATCCTTTTCTTGGTGATGGGCTTGTCTTCTTCTATGGAGGCATCTCCATCTATGATAACTCCGGCTGAATAACATAGATGGCATGAGGTGAGGGAATGCTAGCCGTGCCATGTATGAAGGTTTGTCAGCTATTTTGTAGAGTTCATTGGCTATGACTTCATGAACCTCTACTTCTTCACCAATCATGATGCTATGAACCATGATGGCCCGATCCACAGTAACTTCAGATCGGTTGCTTGTGGGGATGATGGATCTTTGAATGAACTCCAACCATCCTCTAGCTACAGGCTTGAGGTCCAGTCTTCTTAGTTGGACTGGCTTGCCTTTGGAGTCAACTCTCCATTGGGCGCCTTCCACAAATGTCCCTAAGGACTTGGTCCAACCTTTGATCAAAGTTGACCCTTCTAGTGTAGGGGTGTTCATCACCTTGCATCATAGGCAAATGAAACGCCAACCTCACACATTCTCCGGACTAAAATCCAAGTATTTCCCCCTAACCATGGTGATATAGTTTTTCGGACTTGGGTTCATACCTTGGTTATGGTTTCTAGTGATCCATGCATTGGCATAGAACTCTTGAACCATTAAAATTCCAACTTGTTGTATGGGTTGGCTATGACTTCCCAACCTCTCTTTGAATTTCAAGTCGGATTTCCGGATACTCATTCTTCTTGAGTTTGAAAGGGACCTCATGGATCACTTTCTTCTTTGCCACAACATCATAGAAGTGGTCTTGGTGGCTCTTGGAGATGAATCTCTCCTTCTCCCATGACTCGGAAGTGGAAGCTTTTGCCTTCCCTTTTCCTTTTCTTGAGGAAACTCCGGCCTTGGGTGCCATTGATGGTGAATGAAAAATAAAAAGCTTAGGCTTTTTACCACACCAAACTTAAAATTTGCTTGTCCCCAAGCAAAAAGAAAAGAAGAGTAGAAGAAGAAGAAGAAAATATGGAGAGGGAGAAGAGAGGGTTCGGTTATGTGGGAGAATGTGGGTTTGTGTTGTGTGAAAATGTAAAAGAAAAGAAAGGTATTTATAGGGAGGGGGGAGGGTATAGGTTCGGCCATGTTGGGTGGGAAAGGGGGGAAATTGAATTTGAAAGTAGTGGGGGTAGGTGGGGTGTATGGGGAAGAGGGGTTGATGTGAATGGTGAATGGGGTAATTGGGAAGAGGAATTGAGGTGATAGGTGAAGGTTTTGGGAAGTGTGACATTGAGAATGAGATTTGGATTAGAAGAGTGTGATTAGGATTAAAAGGAATGTGGTAGGTGGGGATCCTGTGGGGTCCACAGATCCTGAGGTGAGGATCCTGTGGGGTCCACAGATCCTGAGGTGAAAACAAATACCATTCTTTCACCATATAGGCATGTAACATGCCTTTATGCATCATTCTGGCGTTCAAACGCCCATTGATGCTAGTTCTGGGCGTTAAACGCCCATGTTATGCACGTTTCTGGCGTTGAACGCCAGTTTCATGCTTGTTTCTGGCGTTCAGCGCCAGATTGTCCTCTGTGTGCGCATCCTGGCGTTAAACGCCAGGTTGTTGCTTGTTTTGGGCGTTCAACGCCAGAAAGATGCTCTGTTCTGGCGTTGAACGCCAGAAAGATGCTCCTTCTGGGCGTTGAACGCCAGCCTGTGCGCCTCCAGGGTGAAAAATTTTTTTCTTCTGTTTTTTGACTCTGTTTTTAATTTTTTTGATTTTTTTCGTGACTCCTCATGATCATGTACCTAATAAAACACAAAAATAACAAGGAAACAAAATAAAATAGAATTAGATAAATAAAATTGGGTTGCCTCCCAACAAGCGCTTCTTTAATGTCAATAGCTTGACAGTGGCTCTCATGGAGCCACATGGTGATCAGGTCAATTTAGTGTGTAGTGTTCCCAACACCAAACTTAGAGTTTGGATATGGGGTTTGAACACCAAACTTAGAGTTTGGTTGTGGCCTCACAACACCAAACTTAGAGTTTGACTGTGGAGGCTCTTCTTGACTCTGAACTGAGAGAAGCTCTTCATGCTTACTCTCTTCTGTCACAGAGGGATGGCCATGTGCTTGAAACACAAGGTAGTCCCTATTCAATTGAAGGACTAACTCACCTCTGTTGACATTTATCACAGCTCCTGCTGTGGCTAGGAAAGGTCTTCCTAGGATGATGCATTCATCATCTTCCTTCCTAGTATCTAGGATTATGAAATCAGTAGGGATGTAAAGGCCTTCAACCTTTACTAGCACGTCCTCTACTAATCCATAAGCTTGTCTTACTGACTTGTCTGCCAGTTGTAATGAGAACAAGGCAGGTTGTACCTCAATGATTCCCAGCTTCTCCATCACAGAGAGTGGCATAAGATTTATTCCTGACCCCAGATCACATAGAGCTTTTTCAAAGCTCATGGTGCCAATGGTACAAGGTATTAAGAACTTGCCAGGATCTTGTTTCTTTTGAGGTAGAGTTTGCTGAATCCAAGTGTCTAGTTCACTAATGAGTAAGGGAGGTTTACTTTCCCAAGTCTCATTACCAAACAGTTTGGCATTCAGCTTCATGATAGCTCCTAAATATAGAGCAGCTTGCTCTCCAATCACATCTTCATCCTCTTCAGAGGGTGAATATTCTTCAGAGCTCATGAATGGCAGAAGGAGATTTAATGGGATCTCTATGGTCTCTAGATGAGCCTCAGATTCCTCTGGATCCTTAATAGGAAACTCCTTCATGCTTGAAGGACGTCCCAGGAGGTCTTTCTCCTTAGGATTTTCGTCCTCCTCCTCCCTAGTGCATTCGGTCACTTTGATTAAATCAATGGCCTTGCACTCTCCTTTTGGATTCTCTTCTGTATTGCTTGGGAGAATACTGGGAGGAGTTTCAATAACTTTCTTACTCAGCTGGCCCACTTGTGCTTCCAGATTTCTAATGGAAGATCTGGTTTCATTCATGAAACTGAAAGTGGCCTTTGACAGATCAGAGACTATGTTGGCTAAATTAGAATTGTTTTGTTCAGAGTTCTCTGTCTGTTGCTGAGAAGATGATGGATATGGCTTACTATTATTCAGCCTTGCACGTCCACCATTGTTAAAACCTTGTTGAGGTTTTTGTTGATCCTTCCATGAGAAATTTGGATGATTTCTCCATGTTGGGTTATAGGTGTTTCCATAAGGTTCACCTAAGTAATTAACCTCTGCCATGGCAGGGTTTTCAGGATCATAAGCTTCTTCAGAAGCTGCCTCTCTATTACTGTTGGATGCATGTTGCAATCCATTCAGATTCTGAGAGATCATGTTGACCTGTTGAGTCAACACTTTGTTCTGAGCCAATATGGCATTCAGAGCATCAATTTCAAGAACTCCTTTCTTCTGAGGTACCCCATTGTTCACGGAATTCCTCTCAGAAGTATACATGAACTGGTTGTTTGCAACCATGTCAATGAGTTCTTGAGCCTCTTCAGGCGTTTTCTTCAGGTGAATAGATCCACCTGCAGAATGGTCCAATGACATTTTCGAAAACTCAGAGAGACCATAATAGAATATATCTAATATGGTCCATTCTGAAAACATGTCAGATGGACATCTCTTGGTCAGCTGCTTGTATCTTTCCCAAGCTTCATAGAGGGATTCACCATCTTTTTGTTTGAAGGTTTGAACATCCACTCTCAGCTTGCTCAGCTTTTGAGGAGGAAAGAATTTATCTAAGAATGCAGTGACAAGCTTATCCCATGAGTCCAGGCTATCCTTGGGTTGTGAATCCAACCATACTCTAGCTCTGTCTCTTACAGCAAAAGGGAAAAGCAAGAGTCTGTAGACTTCAGGATTAACTCCATTTGTCTTTACAGTGTCACAGATCTGCAAGAACTCAGTTAAAAACTGGTAAGGATCTTCAGATGGAAGTCCATAAAACTTGCAGTTTTGTTGCATTAGAGCAACTAGTTGAGGCTTAAGCTCAAAGTTATTGGCTCCTATGGCAGGAATGGAGATGCTTCTTCCATCAATCTTGGATGTTGGCTTTGTGAAGTCACCAAGCATTCTCCTTGCATTATCATTATTATTTTCGGCCATCTCTTCCTCTTGTTCGAAATTTTCTAAAAGGTTGCTTCTGGATTGTTGTAATTTAGCTTCTTTTAATTTTCTCTTCAGAGTCCTTTCAGGTTCTGGATCAACTTCAACAAGAGTGCCTTTGTCCCTGTTCCTGCTCATATGAAAGAAAAGGGAACACAAAAAAAAGAAAGAAGGAATCCTCTATGTCACAGTATAGAGATTCCTTTATGTTAGTAGAAAAAGAAAGGGGTAGAAGAAGAGGAATGGATTCGGATTTTTGATGAAGAGGGGTGAAGAGAAGTGTTAGTAATTAAATAATTAAATAGAGGAAGAAAAGAGAAGAGAGAATTCGAAAACAATTTTTGAAAAGGAGTTAGTGATTTTCGAAAATTAGAGATAAAATAAAATTAAAATTAAAACATGAAATAATTAATTAATTAAAAAGAACTTTTTGAAAAAGAGAGAGATATTTTCGAAAATAGAAGAGAGAAAAGTAGTTAGGTGGTTTTAAAAAATAAGAAACAAACAAAAAGTTAGTTAGTTGATTGAAAAAGATTTGAAATCAAATTTGAAAAAGATAAGAAGATAGTAAGTTAGATAAGATATTTTGAAATCAAATTTTTTAAAAAAAATATAAAATTTTTGAAACAAATAAATTTTTTTTTTTTTTTTGAAAAAGATAAGATAAAAGATAAAAAGATTTTGAAATTATTTACTTCACTAACAAGAAACTACAAGATAAGATTCTAGAACTTAAAGATTGAACCTTTCTTAACAAGAAAGTAACAAACTTCACATTTTTGAACCAATCACATTAATTGTTAGCTAATTTTCGAAAATTACATATAAAGATAAGAAAAAGATTTTGAAAATATTTTGAAAAATAATTTTTGAAATTTTCGAAATTTAAAAAAAAAATTTGAAAAAGATATGATTTTTGAAAAAGATTTTGAAAAGATAAGATTTTTAAAATTGAAATTTTGACTTGACTTGTAAGAAACAACTAATTTTGAAAATTTTTGACCAAGTCAATCCAAAATTTCGAAATTTTGGAGGGAAATAAGGAAAAGATATTTTTGATTTTTGAATTTTTAAAGAAAAACACAAAAATGACCCAAAACATGAAAATTTTGGATCAAGACACAAGATGCATGCAAGAATGCTATGAATGTCAAGATGAACACCAAGAACACTTTGAAGATCATGATGAACATCAAGAACATGATTTTGAAAAATTTTTGATGCAAAGAAAGTATGCAAGACACCAAACTTAGAAATCTTTAATGCATGAAAAATATGAATGCAAAAATGCACATGAAAAACAACAAACAATACAAAACAAGAAATCATCAAGATCAAACAAGAGGACTTATCAAGAACAACTTGAAGATCATGAAGAACACTATGAATGCATGGATTTTCGAAAAAATGCAAGAAAAATTTTAAAAGCATGCAATTGACACCAAACTTAAAAATTGACTCAAGACTCAAACAAGAAACACAAAATATTTTTTATTTTTATGATTTTCTAATTTTTTTGGATTTTTATTAATTATTTTCGAAAATAAAGTTTTGAAAAACGAAAAATAAAAGAAAAATTTTTGAAAAAGATTTTTGAAAAGAAAAGTACCTAATCTGAGCAACAAGATGAACCGTCAGTTGTCCATACTCGAACAATCCCCGGCAACGGCGCCAAAAACTTGGTGGACGAAATTGTGATTCAAATTCTTGTATCATTTGTGATCAATGTTCTAATTATGGCTCTGGTGGAATTCACAACTCCGTTCAACTAACCAGCAAGTGTACTGGGTCGTCCAAGTAATACCTTACGTGAGTAAGGGTCGAATCCACAGAGATTGTTGGTATGAAGCAAGCTATGGTCACCTTGCAAATCTCAGTCAGGCAGATTAAAATAGTTTATGGGTTTAAATAAAATAGAAAGAAGAAATACTTAATAAAAGGGATAGAACACTTATGCAGATTCATTGGTAGAGGTATCTTTTAAGTATATACAGCTGCTGCATGGCTCAAGCACGCCTGCTCTCCTACTGCTTCTACTCAATCCTTCTTACTCCTTTCCATGGCAAGCTTTGTATAGGGGTTCACTATCAACTGTGGCTACTTTCATTCCTCTCGGGGAAATAACCTGCACGGCTGTCACTCGCACAGCTAACCAGTCTGGAGGCATCACCCATGGCTGATAGCTACATCCCATCCTCGCAGTGAAAGCTACGCACGCACTCTGTCACAGCACGACCAATCACCGGTTGGTTCCCGCTCCTACTGGAATAGAATCCCTCTTTTGCGTTTGTCACTAACGCCCAGCAGGTTAAAGTTTGAAGCACGTCACGGTCATTCATGATCGGAATCCTACTCGGAACACCACAGACAAGGTTGGACTTTCCGGACTCCCAGGATCCTACTCGGAACACCACAGACAAGGTTGGACTTTCCGGATCCAGATGAATGCCGCCAACTATCTAACTTATACCACGAAGATTCTGTTGGGGAATCTAAGAGATACACATTCAAGCTTGTGTTGCATGTAGAACGAAAGTGGTTGTCAATCACGCGCGTTCATGAGTGAGAATAATAATGAGGGTTATTACTCATCATTATTCATCATGTTCTTGGGTGCGAATGAATATCTTGGAATAAGAATAAGAGAGATTTGAATAAAAGAAAATAGAACTTCATTAATACTTGAGGTACAGCAGAGCTCCACACCCTTAATCTATGGTGTGCAGAAACTCCACCGTTGAAAATACATAAGCAAGAGGTTCAGGCATGGCCGAATGGCCAGCCCCCTAAACGTGATCAATGATCTCCTAAGATGAAGAATAAAATAAAACTGAGATCAAAAGATTCCAGATACATTAGTAAATCATCCTATTTATAATAAACTAGCTCCTAGGGTTTACATGAGTAAGTAATTGATGCATAAATCCACTTCTGGGGCCCACTTGGTGTATGCTTGGGCTGAGCTTGATCTATCCACGAGCTGAGGCTTCTCTTGGAGTTGAATTTCGAGTTGTGATGTGCTTTGGGCGTTCAACTCCGGATTATGACGTTTTTCTGGCGTTTAACTCCAGAAAGGAGCGTGTACTTGGCGTTCAACGCCAGTTTGCGTCGTCATTCTTCGAATAAAGTATGGACTATTATATATTGCTGGAAAGCCCTGGATGTCTACTTTCCAACGCCGTTGAGAGCGCGCCAATTGGGGTTCTGTAGCTCCAGAAAATCCATTTCGAGTGCAGGGAGGTCAGAATCCAACAGCATCAGCAGTCCTTTTGTCAGCCTTTTTCAGAGTTCTGCTCAAATCCCTCAATTTCAGTCAGAATTTACCTGAAATCACAGAAAAACACACAAACTCATAGTAAAGTCCAGAAATGTGAATTTAACATAAAAACTAATAAAAACATCCCTAAAAGTAGCTCAAACTTACTAAAAACTATATAAAAACAATGCCAAAAAGCGTATAAATTATCCGCTCATCAGTCCATCCCCTTTTGATTGCCCTCGAGCTACAATATTCAAGCTATCTCAAACAACGACAGTAAATGCTTATTACTCCGAGTTCACTTCTCTTGTAAATTGTGTTTTTGGTCTAGCTCCAGATGTTATCCTTGATTGTTTTATCAGTGGTCTTCAACAAGATATTAAACGGGATGTCTTGGCATTTCACCCTATGACTTTACAACGTGTAGTGTCTCTTGTCCGTCTATTTGAGAAGAAATATATGCCTACAAAATCAACTTAGCAACATTCTAGTGTCTATAATAGAGGTTCTTCATCATCTAAACTAAACCAAAGCTCAACAACACCATTCGGACAAAATTTTCTCCCTTTGTTACCAACTCTTCAACAGTTAAAAGCTCTACTAATGCACCTAGACGACAACCATTCAGACGCTTAACTCCAACAGAAATTCAACAAAAGAGGGAGAAGAGACTTTGTTTTAATTGTGATGAACGCTTCACTTTAGACCATCGTTGTCCTAACAAACATCTTATGATTTTGCAAGTAGAGGAAGATAAAGAATGAAATCCTCTAACTAACTTGGTTCTAAATGGACAACTTGCTGTAGATGAACAACCAATGATTTACCATTTATCCTTACATGCCTTTAAAGGAGGCAATGGATTTGGTACAATTCGTTTCAGGACGTTGTGAAAGGTGTTCCAGTACAAGTCCTCATAGATGGAGGCAGTGATGATACATTCATTCAACCTAGAATTTCTAAGTTTTTTAAATTCCCAATTGAGCCAGCAAGATGCAAATCATGGTGGGTGATGGTTTTGTCTTCATGTGGAAGGCTTATTCAACAAAGTGATTCTCAATGGTCAGTGTCATACATTGACATTTCCAGTTTTCTTGTTACTAGCAGCAGGTGCAGACCTAACATTAGGGATAACTTGGTTAGGAACTCTTGATGACCATATTCATAATTATCGCACCAAGACCCTTAAATTTTATCACGAAGGTGAATTGATTTCATTGCAAGGGGATCTACAGCAGCAACCTTCTAAGGTTCAGTTTCACTAATTGTCTCTTACGGGATCGATTGCAGAATTTTATACCTTGCAAAATACTGATATGATGGGAAAAATGAGAAATTTTACCAATTGTCAGAGAACTTACCTCCAGAGCTAGTAGTGTTTCTCAAATCTTATTGGCAAAATTTTCAAACACCAGTGGGCTTATCTCCTAATCGAAGCCATGACCATAGTATTCCCTTGTTAGAAGGGGTAAACTCGGTAAAGGTGAGGCCTTATAGATATCAACATAGCCAAAAGGAGCAGATTGAAACAATGGTTAAAGGTATGCTATGAGAAGGAATCATTAGGCTTAGTAAGAGCCCTTTTCCTTCTCTTGTACTCCTAGTTAGGAAGAAAGATGGTTCTTGACATTTTTACGCTAATTATAGAGCACTAAATTCTATTACTGTTAAGGACTCTTTTTCATTCCTACTATTGATGAACTAAATGATGAATTGCACGGTGCATCTTATTTTTCAAAGTTGGATCTTCGGGCTAGTTATAATCAAATCTTGCTAAATCTGGCTGACACTTATAAAACTGCTTTTAGAACTCATCATAGCTATTATGAGTGGTTAGTCATACCCTTTGACTTAACCAACGCCCCTGTAACCTTTCAAAGTTTGATGAACACTATTTTTCAAGATGTGTTGAGGAAATATGTCTTGATTTTTTTTCGATGATATATTAGTTTACATTTCTACTTGGTCTGCTCATTTATCTCATTTGGAGACTGTATTGCAAATTCTTCTTAAGAAAAAATTATTTGCTAAGTATTCGAAATGTTCCTTTGGTGAAAGGCAAGTTGATTACTTAGGCCACACAATTAATGCAGTTGGTGTTGCTATGGATAGTTCAAAGGTAGAAGCTATTCTTTCTTGGCCAATTCTGACTAACTTGAAAAAACTAAGGGGTTTTCTTGGGCTTGCTGGTTATTATCGCCGGTTTATCAAGTCGTATGCTACAATTGCAGCTCCACTTACTTATTTAACAAAGAAAGACAAATTTCTTTGGTCACATGTTGCTGAGTCTGCATTTAAATAGTTGCAACATGCTCTTATCACTGCTCCTATCCTAACTTTGCCAGATTTTTAAAAGTACTTTTATTTGGAAACTGATGCATCAAGCATTGCTATTGGTGCTGTTTTAACTAAAAATGGTTATCCCATTGCCTATTTTTCAAAAAAAAAATTATCTTCTCAAATGCAGAAACAATCTGCATATATTAGAGAGTTGCATGCGATTACAGAGGCATTATCCAAGTTTTGACATTGCCTATTGGGCCATCGTTTCACTATCAAAACTGATCAATGTAGTCTAAATGAGTTAATGGAGCAAACACTTCAAATCCCAGAGCAGCAAGCATGGCTTCCAAAATTTTTGGGGAATGACTTCACAATTCAGTATAAGCTAGGACGTGAAAATGTCGCTGTTGATTCTCTTTCTCAGTCATTCAACATGGCATGGTCAGAACCGGTTCATACTTGGCTAAATGATCTCCGCAAAGCACTTTATGAGGATGCAACAACCACTGAGTTGATAAAAAAATATACGATATATCTATACAAACAAGATCCAATTGTTGTAAGAAATGGATTGTTGTTTTAGAAAGAATGATTATATATTCCTACTCCTTTGGTTCCTCGGATTTTACACGAGTTTCATAATTCACCAACGGGTGGCTACTCAGGAATTGCTAAGACAATAAGTCGCATCACTTTTCAATTTTATTGGCCTCACATGGATAAAGATATGAATGACTTTGTGTGACATTGATTGATTTGTCAACAAGCAAAGAGCGAAAATACTCTTTCGGGTGGGCTATTGCAACCTCTGTCGATACCACAACATGTTTGGGAAGATATTTCAATGGATTTTATCACAACTCTTCCACCTTCCAATAGCTTTACTGTGATATTAGTTGTAGTTGATCGTTTGACAAAATATGCTCATTTTATGACGTTAAAGGCTGATTTCTCTAGTAAAAGTGTAGCTAATTGCTTTGTTGCTAATATTGTTAAATTGCATGGTATGCCTAAGTCCATTATTTTAGATCGAGACAAAGTCTTTATTAGTGCCTTTTGGTAACAACTATTCAAGTTACAAGGTACTGTTCTGGCTATGAGTTCAGCTTATCATCCTGCCACAAATGACCAGAGTGAAGTGGTGAATAGATGTGTGGAAATGTATCTCCGTTGTTTCTCTTTTAATCATCCTAAAACCTGGAGCAAACACTTGCCATGGGCTAAGTTTTGGTATAACACCAATCATCATAGTAGCATTGGCATGTCACCTTTTAAGGCATTGTATGGTCGTGACCCACCATGAGTTGCTCGATATGAACGCTCGTCTATTGATCCTCCACATTTACAGCAATTATTGTCTGAAAGAGACTGACTTATGGATAGACTTAAGATTTTGTTGCAGAAATCATAGGCTTACATGAAGTCTCAGGAAGATAAAAGAGATCGAAATGTTAATTTTGAGCCTGGAGAGAAAGTGTTGGTTAAGCTGCAACCATATCGACAAGACTCAGCTGGATTGAGGAAGAACCAGAAATTAGGCCTCCGATATTTTGGTTTCCTTACAGTGCTTGAAAAGGTGGGACACGTTGCCTATAAGCTGGACTTACCTAAGCATTCGCAGATTTATCCTGTTTTTCATGTTTCGATCCTCAAAAAGTTTCATGATGATTTAAACTGTCGATATCTGTCATTTTCTACAGAAACTTTTAAAGCTGGTCTAATTTTGCCTCCTTAGAAAGTATTGGCAAAACACACCATAATAAAGGCTCAAGAATCTATTCCTTGTTATGATTTGGTTAAATTAGTCCCACATTGCTTAGGATAGCAAATGGAGTGGGTGGCTTAGGCTATAAATATGAGGCTAAGTTTTCCATTTGTTTTTGCACCAGTTGGAAACACTTAAAGCTTGTATCTGACTTTTCTTTTTCTCTATACTCTTTGATTAGAGAGTGTTGTGAGGTGTAGTTAAATATTTGCTTTGAGAGAGTGTGGGTGTACTGGGGTGCCGGTGTTAGAGAGAAAGAAGTCTATGTGTTGTAACAATTTTCACATAGTGATATTCTCTGGTTGTCATTTGACAACAGCCGTGGTTTTTTTCTCCGGTAATTGGAGTTTCCACGTTAAATTCTTGTGTTGTGATTGTGTCTATTTTATTTCTCTGTCAAAGGTGTTTTCTCAAGGAAGAATGGTGTCTTATTCCCAACAAGTGGTATCAGAGCTTCGGTTCGGTGGGATTTATTCTTAGTATGCTCTGTGATTGCAGCCTAGTCTGACCTTCCACATCAGAAAAGAATTTTGTCCTGTGGCTTGAGGTTGATCTTTGGTTGCTGTTGTTGTTGCTGGAAGGCAGTGTGACACTGTGTGAGTACAGTTTGGAAAGGTTCTGGCTAAGGAAAGACCTGGTATTTAAGTGTGTCCATTGTGACCCACCTCTCTTTCCTGGGGACCCTTTCTAGTGCACGGTCTACAGTTGAGTTAGACTATTCCAGTATACAGTTGCAACAATGTCAGAATATTCAAGTGCTGTGAAGCTTGAAATAGAGAAATTTGATGGAAGAATCAATTTTGGCTTGTGGCAAATACAAGTTAAGGATGTGTTGATACAATCAGGTTTGCACAAGGCGTTGAAGGAGAATATCTCTGGTTGTTCTCTTTATGAGAGAAGATGATGTTCTCTAGAAGATAAGAAGTATCCTCATGGTATTGTCGCACTGCCATGGATAAGGATAAGTTGTGGCAATCGGGTCCACAATTGCACACGGGCATTGGTTGGCGTTGAGATGCAAGGTGTGTGGCGGAGTTAGGTCGATGGCTGAAGAACTTCCAGGAAAAGCCAATTTGGAAGTTGCACCATGAATTTTCAGCAAGGTTTTGATCTGTACCAAGGCGAAATGCTTGGAGTGGTCTAATTCCAAGTGAGTATACTTTCATGGTGGAGTACGATAGTTCTCTGAACTATGATTGTCGGTATAGACAATGGCAGTAAAGAATTGTCGGTGTTGACAATGGAAGCTGAAGATGTGTGACTATTTCAATCAAGATGGAGATTGTTATGATTTGGTTGAATTAGTCCCACATTGCTTAGGATAGCAAATGGAGTGGGTGGCTTAGGCTATAAATATGAGGCTAAGTTCTCCATTTGTTTTTGCACTAGTCGGAAACACTTAAAGCTTGTATCTGATTTTTCTTTTCCTCTATACTCTTTGATTAGAGAGTGTTGTGAGGTGTAGTTAAATATTTGCTTTGAGAGAGTGTGGGTGTACTGGGGTGCCGGTGTTAGAGAGAAAGAAGTCTATGTGTTGTAACAATTTTCACATAGTGCTATTCCCTGGTTGTCATTTGACAACGGCCGTGGTTTTTTTCTCCAATAATTAGAGTTTCTACGTTAAATTCTTGTGTTGTGATTGTGTCTATTTTATTTCTCTGTCAAAGGTATTTTCTCAAGGGAGAATGGTGTCTTATTCCCAACATTCCTCAACTATTGATCCAATGGTAAAACACTCATAGCTCAGAAGTTACTTGGGAGGATGCTTCATATATCATGAATGCTTTTTCAGCTTTCAACCTTGAGAACAAGGTTGATCCTTATGGGGAGGGTAATGATGTGCAAATGGGTACAATTGGAAGATTATGATAATAAAGATAAAAATAATGCTGTTAAAGAAAATGAACACGTACTATAGAAGAGGGGAGAGTGTAAGCATTTCTCCTTCTCTTTTCTAGGTCTTTATCTTTCCTTCTAATTCTTCTTTCCTTTTTTTTTCCAAGTGACACTTGCTACCATGTGACCTCTATGACTTATCATTAAGCTTCCATTCCAACAATTGTTACTACCATTGTGAATTGCTTTTTCTTTTCTTTTCATTTTAATTATAAAAAACCTTAACAACTTTGCAATATTTCTTACTTTTTATTTTAATTCATTCAGTAATTTTTTCAAACACTTGCCTTTCATCAATATCATTATGGATGATTAGCATCTACATGCTTATTAATTCGTTTTTTATTTATAACAAAATATATATTTTTTGTATTATACTTTTTGAAGATACTTTTTTTTTCAATAATTAATAAGAACATGACTCTCAACTGAAATTTGAAATCTCACTTTTGAAGACATTAGTGTGTTTTTTAATGGAAAACACAATGACAATAATAACATTTAGCATTTGTATGATTAATTATGCTTAATATGCTAAAAATAAATATCAACATTGTGACTTATAATTTAGTTAAAATTGCTTTAAAGGAAATTGGATTAAAGAATAGCTATAGTTAGGTATGAAACTGACACGACATAACACATAACACATAACAAACAAGTACACTAATTTCAATTTTTGTGAGATATATAGACATAATATATATAAAATATAAAATAATTTTTAGATAATTTGTAATTATATCTTAATGTTTTATGATATTAAAGTGCAAAATATTTCTTTAGCTATATAAAACATTTAAGATAATTTTTTGCTCTAATAATAATAATATATTATTTTTAAAGTTGTTTCAAGAATAAATAGATATATCAAAACTTAATAATATTTGAGAATGTCTAAATGTGTTCAGAAAAATATATATTTTTTATTAAGATAAAATTAAATACGAAAAACATGAGTATTGGATAAATATGTTCAAAAATATATTCGATAAGCGAACATGCTAACTCATCGAGGCATTATGTTTGGCAGGGAGTTAATAATGGCAATAGCAATGATAGTTCTAAAACGTGAGTGGGATGGTTTTTAAGAGGGTTAGAATAAAAAGAAATTGTGTGGAATTGAAATTTTTCAATGCACTTTTTTATTTTTCATATTAGGAGAAAGATGGAGTGTCACAGGGTTATGGGAGTCCATGGTACTTCACGTGGGTATGATGGCTGCGATCAAGAAATCGGACGGTCCAATTTGAAGCACAGTAATCGGACAGTCCGATTAGGGGTTGGGAAGGTACACAAATCGAACCGTCCGATTTGCGCCCCCCAGACACGTGTTAAGCATGCATGTTGCCGAGCCCCTCTACTTGTATACTCTCCAAACCAAATTGAATGCCCTATTCCCCCTTCACTTTCGAAGCAACCATCATTTTCCTCCTCTAACCCCACTAGCTTCATTTTCATTCTCCTCCATTGATGATGAAATCCCACCTTTGAACCAAAAAAAATTGGACCACTAATTTTTAGCAACATCAAGAAGAAGAAGAATAAAAGACGTCAATTGTCCAGAGTTTCACATTGCTAATTATCTTGATCATCCTAATTATGTGGGTTTTTATTTTAAAAAATTTTAATTTAATTAAAATAATAATTATAATGTTAGATATTAGTAGTTTATTATAGTGATAATGTTAGATACTAGTGTGGTAATAATTTTTAAATATTTTAATTTAATTAAAATAATTTTAGGGATTAGTAATAATAAATTATAATAATAATGTTAGAGATTAGTGTAATAATATCTTTTAGAAAAATTATGGTACATTATGATAATAAATTAATTATTGTTAATAATAATAATAATAATAATAATAATAATAATAATAATAATAATAATAATAATAATAATAATAATAACTGTTATTAAAATGGAGATATGATAAAGAAATAAAATAATTAATATTAATTGTTATTAATAAATTTATTGTAGTAATAATAATAATTCTTATTAAGATTGTACACGTGTGATAGTTTAATTATTATTAGAATATAGTACTAATATTAAGATTATACGTGTGATAATAAATAAATTAATTAGTATTAATTGTTTGTAATAAATAAATTTATTGTAGTAATAATTTTTATTAAGATTTCGATACAAGAATAAAAATAGTATAATATAGATATTTAATAAATGATTAATGATTGATTTATTATTGTGTGTTGTTAGAATAGAATATAATAGTTACTTGAGTATTAGAATATAATAGAATAGTTAATTAATTAATATATTGTTATTATTATTATTTTTATTGATTGTGGGTTAATATGTTTTACTGGTTATTTGATAATGAAAATTTTATTTTGCTAAATTTAATTTGTTAATTAATTAATATTATGTTTGTGTAATGTGGTTTGTGTCTATGTTTTGTAAGGTTTTCGAATGTTGCAATGTGATCACTACTTGTCGCCGGATCTGTACAATCAAATAGTAGAAGGATATTTACGGGACACCAGTTTTTATCATGTTTCACAGATTGGAGTTGTCCAATGTCAGTCGGCATTGGTTAATGTTCTGATTGAGAGATGGTGCCCTAAGGCTCACACATTCTATTTTCCGGTTGGTGAGTGTGCCGTGACGCTTGAGGACGTGGCGTTAATTCTTGGTCTTCCGACGAATGGTCTTCCAGTTACAGGACCGACACTTAGTAGCTATGAGGCAGTAGAGGCTGAATGCTTGGATCAGTTTGGTGTTGCACCTAGGAAGGCAGACTGTAGGGGAAGTTTCATAAAGTTGACACGGTTTCGAGGATTGAAAGATCGTTTAGCATTGGTTGATGATATTCCGATTCAGAGGTACGTGAAGTGCCACATAATGTTATTGTTTTGGACCATTGTGTTTGGAGATAAGTCTGGGGCAGGGGTGCACTAGAAATTTCTGTCATTACTCCGTAACTTTGCCAGGATCATACAATTTAGTTGGGGATCGGCATGCTTTGCACACCTGTGTAAAGCGTTGTGTAGGGTAACTCGTGTCGACTGTAAGGAGATTGATGGTCCGGTGACACTTTTACTTACCTGGACTTGGATCCGTCTGCCATTTATTACGCCGATTCCTGAAAATCCTCCACTCTTTCCGATTGCAAATAGGTAAATTTAATTACTAAATGCTTTGAAAAATGTGTATTTTATATTTGATTGATGAATGTTAATTAACGAATTGTCTGATGTCAGGTGGCGTAACTGGGATCGTGAGAATTGGCCTTACAGATTTCGTAGCCTTGCTCACTTTAGGGGAGCATTGGATGATCTGCAAGAAGGACATGTTTGTTGTAATTAAGTAGTTGTGTTTGTTTATCCGTATTATTATTCGGTGTGTAATCCTCTTTTACTTGCATAATGTATGCAATTTATTTGGGAGGCTTATGCAATTGGTCGGATCGATCCAGACGTGATTCCTCCTGATATCCATTAGCATTCGGGTATTTGGAGTGCCACAGTTCCGCTTATATCGTTTGAATGTATTGAGTGACATGCATCTAATAGACTGAGGAGGCAGTTTGGCTTGACTCGGGGCGTTCTTCATCAAGAGCGGGATCTAGGTGAAACACACAGTGAAGTTCTGACAGGTCCCAAGAATCAAGATTGGTTTGGAACCCACTCATTTTGGGTTATGCATTGGATGAATCGGTATAGTCATGTTCTTGTTGAGCACATGGTGTCCTCACAGCTTCAGCTAGAAATCTACTTGCATTGGTACCGAGGTACATATGGTGACCACTTGCATCTGTCAGATCTCGTACCGCAAGAGAATCAAGAGGGTGATCCTATTCATAATCAGGATAATCAACAAGAACAACCACCGACACCACCATTGCCACCGCAACCGCCACCACCATCGCAACCACCACAAACACAAGCAACCACCACAAACACAAGCACAGCAAGAGCCTGAACAGTTCACACCATACATTCCTGACATGCATTCTGCGGATTATTTCACACCACCATATCTAATACATCAACAGTATTGGAGTGTTCCGCACCAGAAATCAGGTGAACAGGGTTCGTTTAGCCAGCATCTTGGATTCATGGCTCCTGTGCCAGGTTACTCACATCCAGGTTACGGAGACATTCCCACCGACCAGAGGGCCCAACCGAGTGGGATTGCTCTAGGTAGATTGTCATTGGATACGAGACCTCGACAGTGCACTTCCTCTGGTAATTCCAGAAGTAGATTTTCTGTTGACTTGTGTAGGAGTGATGATGCCAGGAGGATCATACAGAGCGAAAATCCACGTCGTATTCCAATGGTCTAATTCAGGAGAGCAACCAGGCAGTTGATAATGAGGCTGATGACTATCTGGTTGACCATCCAGATGGGGATGAGGATGAGGATGAGAATGAGGATGAGGACGAAGATGGGGCCGACGATGAGGATGAGGATGCGGATCATGCTGATGATGACGACGATGATGGTTCAGATGATGGTCTAGCACCTAATACAGGTAAAATAATTTATTGGTTGTACTGGTAAAATAATTTCCTTATTAGTTGGCAAAGTAACTTCCTTATTTGTTTTGTTTGATTAGTTGGTAAAGTAACTTCCTTGTAAGTTTGGTTTGATTAGTTGGTTATTGAATGTTTTCATAGGTACAACCACTAGCGAAAAAGGAAAAGGATACAACCTTAGAGCTGATCCCCCACGTCGGAGCGCTAATCGATATACCATGTCTGTTTTTAACCGGGTTACAAAGAAATGCAAGAAATTATACAAAGATGTAAAATTGACAATGAGAAAATGATGTGTGAAGATTGGACTTATTTATTTAGAATGCGTTTGTTGCTTATTTTTTCCGGTTTGTTGAAATATTTAGAATGTGTATTGGACTTATTGTTTCCACTAGATTGGTGGTCATATGACCCCATCGATATCCCCCATCAAATGCTAAAGCATACTGCTCACGTGGAATCTGATCCAACCAGTTGGTATGAGCCTCACCCCGCTCGTGTAAACGCTGATAACGCGTCTCGTACTCGCGAACTGTTCGCAAGTATCCTGTCGACAAAAAAAGACCCACTATAAACAACGTTCGTTATAATAACTGGGTTTAAGAATAACTGCAATAGTAACTATCATTCCGATATTGAAGATAAGCTTCTGTAGATACGGAGCCTTGAACTTCCTCAAGAAGTTGGACTCTATGTGTCTGATACAAAACATGTGGAATGCTCTGGGAGGAGACCAAGCTCCGTTACTACGAGTAATAGCTGACCTAATGGAATCGTGTCGATCGGAGATCAGGCCCACAGCATCACGTGTCACAACATGTTGTCGCAAGTTACTAAGAAAAAAATGCCAAGCATCATATGTCTCTCCCTCAACTATCGCAAATGCAATAGGCACGATATTGTTATTGCCATCCTGTGAAACTGCAACCAACAAACAACCCTTATATTTTTTATACAAATGAGTTTCGTCTACCTGCACTATTGGCTTGCAATGTCTGAATGCTCTAATACAAGGGTAAAAACTCCAGAAGACTCGGTGTAGTACACGAATATTAGGAACCAAGTCTTTCCCCCGATGCGCATGCATTGTTTCAAAATGAACGACTGCGGATGTCTCCTTGTGAACATGGCCTCAAACAATATCGGCAAAGTTTCGTACGAAGCCCAACCTCCAAAAATTGACTCCACTGCCTTCTGTTTTGCCAACCATGCTTTGCGATAACTTATAGTTTAGTTAAACTTCGACTGTACTTCCGTAATCACTGATTTCACCTTTATGGATGGGTCAACTTTTACCAATGGCTTTATTGCTTCTGCAATTGTGTTGGAATCTAGCTTCGAATGATATTGAGAAATGGTGGCCCTAGTACAGGTGTGATTACCATTGTACCTCCTTATCTCCCAACAGTACTTCCTGGACATTTTACTCACCCTAATCAACCAATCACAACCTGCGCCATATTGGGTGCATTTAGCATAGAAGGTCGTCAGTTCTGACTCATGCACCTGATAATCTACACCTCTAGGGATGGTATAATCTTTCATCGCCTTAATTACTGCCTTCCTAGAACTGAATTCCATTCCCACAGTAAATTTACCATCCATCAAAAGTTAATAGAATTATCAACTACGTTATCAAATGATATTTAATAAATTAATAATAACATAAGAATGTGAAATATTAAATTTTTCAATATACATGTTTAATTGATAATTAAACCCTAAACTATTACTAATTATATGCTATATTTATGCCTATTTACCGTTGTCTTAAATATTTGTACCAAACTCAACATATGCACAAATCATAATTTAACAAGTCATTATTTAAAATTATGAGTTACCTGCATTTACATATTGAAGAAACTCCGGTGCATGCATGACCTCCAAATCCTACGACTGCATGAAAGTTGTCTCCACAAATGGCTGCTGGTTTGCTAGTGCATTTGCCACATCCACCATGTCTGCCACCATAGCATCGTTAGCTTGATCTTCGTCTACACCCGGATCAATGACCTCGTAGTTACTTTCAAACTCTTCCTCACTATCACTGTTGTAATCTTCTAATTCAATATCTTGGTCCGCTGTAGATTGTTCGAACTCGATATACAGTTCGATGAACGATATTCGGGATCGACTTTTCAAGATACACTGAAAACATTTTTTACATGCTCGCTTCAACGGTCACGAATTTCGTTTGAAATTGAACGAACCCACCAAAGACAGATATAGGATATCTGTACAGAATACACGACACTTTTCTAGATATTTGAAAATCCATCTTCTCACAAATCACACATTTTAATTCTTCATATGAAAGTGTGAAAGGAATTATAATATCTAATGGATTTTCACACACAAATTTTACTGCTTTAGATATTTGTAATAAAATTTGGCCATGATAATACACTTTTAATCTCACTCTATCATCCATGATAATGGAGAAGAAGAGAAAGACAGAGGTGAGTTTCAAAAATTTGGAGATCGGAAGAAGAGGAAGATGAAGTGGGATGCTCAGCTTGGGTTGGGTATATATATATATATATATATATATATATATATATATATATATATATATATATATATATATATATATAACTCAAATCAGACTGTTCGACCGCTTTCATGGTGATTCGAATTTTTTTAAACAATAAAATCGGACTGTTCGATTAGTGAACGGCCCGCTCAAAAAAAATAAAGAAAATCCAGAAATCGCTGGGTCCGATTTGAGTGGCCTGTGAAATTTTTTTTCTGCAGTAAAGAAATCACTGGGTCCGATTTCTTTGGACCAAATAAAATTTGAACATCAATGTATAAAATCGGTGGGTCCGATTTTTTTTGCAGAGCGATCCATCAACCATAAATTGAACGGCTTAATTTGTGTTTCCTCTCAACTACAATAAATCAGACTCTCTAATTTTTTTCCGTCACTTAAACATCGTCACAACAGTATAAAACTTCCCTAAATTCTATAACCCAGCGATACACCAAACTTGGTGTCATATATAAAAAAATGAGCCTTTGCAATGATCAGGCTCTCGGAAATCTTGTTAATATTTAAAAGATTATTTCTTTCTGATGCCAATCCAGACATTCAGACAGTTAAAAAAAAACACACCAACAAAGCAACAAAAGGACAGGTAAATTAAATGCCCATAGCTTTCCTATTATGGACATTGAATTTAAATGTCATGTGAAGAAACCCCCTTGGAAATAGTAACCCACTACTATATTCTAGTAATGGTTCCAACACCAAGGCATGTCACTTCTAAAATTGTTTTCATCAATGGGGACAAGTGTCATTCCGCAATAGTGCCATCATTAACGACATAGTTTATATGTTTTCTAATTGATCGGTCAATATTATATTAACTGAACATTTTGTTAATTGTAATGTCATCTTGCACTAAAAATAAATTTCCACAAATTGTCACAGATGCATATCTCATCTATTATTAAAAGTAAGATAATCATTTTTATCAATCATGTTTGGGTGGTGGAAACCATCAATTAATTGATTAAGCAATTAAAAGCAATCAACAAATTTAAATTGTCTATAAGAAGTATGGGAAATTCAAAACTTTAATGAATCAATTCTATTTATAAATTTATACATTCACAAAAAATTCGACTCCGTTTTTAATCTCATACAAAGGCATATTCCTATGTTTCCTTATTTTTAAAATAAGACTTGAGATTTAGAAGCTCGAGTTACCTAAAGAGCTGAGGTGGAACATCTTGGATTGGATAAACAGAACCAAACAACAAACATTATTAGTTAAGCCGAGAAACTACAACAAGCATTCATATGAAAATTTAAACCTGACAATCAATCCTTTTTCTGTATTTTATACTCTAATTTGTAGTAAACAATCATAAAGGAAATAAAATTCACTACAATTATTTTACGAGTAAATAGTCAAATTAGTCCTTAAAAGATCACTCGTTCTTTAAATTAGTTTTCAAAAGATTTTTTTAATCAAATTCGTTCTTTAAAGATTTTAAATTAGTCATGTTAGTATTTCTGTCACTTTGTTTATTTATGGTGTCAAAATTTGTTAATGTGATATATTAAGTGACATCCCACACACATCTAGGAGTCTTAATTGACTATTAACATAATAAATCTATGAAATTAAATTAAATTAAAACCTAATTAAAAGGAGAACTTGAAGTATTGAAATCTCTCAATTTGAGGTTGATTTGATTTAATTTCATAAATTGATCATGTTAATGGTTAATTAAGACTCTTAGATGTGTGTTGGAGTGTCACTTAACGTGTCAAATTTTGACACCATCAACAAATAAAGTGACGAAAGAACTAATATGATTAATTTAAAATCTTTAAAAGACGAATTTGATAAAAAAAATTTTCGAGATCCAATTTAAAAAACAAATGATCTTTTAAAAATTAATTTAACCATTTACTCGTTATTTTACATCACGTGTTTCATTTCATATATTTTCTTGAAGGACTATTAGGATAAAATATTTTTTGCGTGGTAAACTTTTTTGGACTGGGCGTTGTAATGTTCACATATCACAATAGTTTAAGGCATTGCCATCTTGGACCTGTATTGGGCTAATGAGTCAAACCCGACCCAGTTGTATCACGACCCGCATTATACTTGGCCTTTTTCTTTTTGTCTTATGTTAGCATTGGACCCCAATCCAATAGATCAAGAGAAATTGATCTTCTGTAAATTAGGGTTTCCGCTTTTCAGTTTGTTCTCCCATTCCACAGACCACAATGAAGAAGAACGAGGGAGTCAACGAGAGGATGAGGAAGAGGAAGAGGAAGAATTATTCCATCAACCTGAAATCCGATAAAAGCCACTACAACCCTGCTCTCATAAGTATGCCGCTTCTCAATCTTGAATTTTATATTGTAATTTGTAACAGAGGATGAAGCAGTCTAATTTAGGTGTTGTTTGTTTGTTCAGAGAAGCAAAAAGAATTCTATAAGAATGCGAAGAATGTAAAGAAGTTTAAGAAGATGTTAAAGCATCAAACGGAGCAAAGCGATCATTTCTCGACACAGAAACTGATGATTGAGGTTCTTCGATATATCATCACTGTTATAGGTCAAGATTCTAATAGTTGAATCCATTAACATAAATTTTCTATTTGATGGTGCAGAATAGCAGTGCTGAGATGAAAGAGGATAAGTGCGAGAGTGAGAGGAGGCGGAAGAAAAAGTATTGTTTGGAAGAATTGTACAGGAAAAAGCATGAAGAGAAAGAGAGAGAAAGAATGGAAAGAGAAGCAGCAATGATGGCAAAGAAGGAAGAGAGAGAAGAAGCCCAAGCCAGGAGAAAAGCTCTGCGGGACAAAATGCTTAAGAAGACCAGAAAAGGGCAGCCTCTTATGAAATACAGAATTGAACATCTTCTGAGTACTATTCAAGCCTCATCTCAAATTTAACCATCCTAATCCTCTTGATTCAACTTCTGCAATACCAATAGTTGTTGATTGTGCATGTTTAAAATCGTTGTTAATCATAACAATTTTGTACTCAAATTGTTCCCGGTACCCTGCTCTCAGCCTTTCACCCTTGTAAACATTGTTTTATCCAAAGTTAACTCTCTTTATTGATGCCATGAAATATTTACTCAAAATTAGATAGAAAATCTGACAAACTTGAGATTTAGAGGCTTTCAAGTTACATGTAAAATAAATTGAACTTTGCTCATAATATTATACTTTCTAAAAATCTAAGGATTAAAAATGGTGTTTTTCTATTGTGAGACCTATTTAGAAGAGTAAGAACATGAAATTTTTTTAAAATGAAACAATGGGATTAGAGAGTGCCTAGAAACCGATTAAGGTTCATGTAAATCAATGGCTTTAGGGATGTCAACGGGATAGGGCGGGGATGCCTCCCTGCCCGCCATCTCCGTCCCCGTTCTTCGCCGTGGGAGAATATTGTTCTCCTTCTCCATTTTTCACAGGTCTCCATTTTCCACAGGGTCCATTTTCCATAGGGTCCTATTCTCCGTGAGGACCTCGTTCCCTGTCTCTCAGATAGTTTTGACTAATTATTAAATTTCATAGGAATAGAGCTGAAAGTATTCATTTTATACAAAACCAGCAAGATTTTATACAAAAAGTCTAAACGACAAAATAGTGACTTTTTTCAAAATGACGCAGTGGGAGACGCCACGACGAGTCAGAGCACAGAGTAATAGACGAGGTGAGGGACGTGGCAATGAATGGGAGAATGAACACGATGATAGAGTTGTGGAAAAGAACGCCACGAATATATAGAAATGCCACGAATATAGAGAACGACACGGTGAGGGTGATGGAACGGTGAGGGGTGACAATGTGGTGAGACGTGAGAGTGACGAACAGAGTTGTGGAAAAGAACGCCATAAATATAGAGAACGACACGGTGAGGGTGATTGAACGGTGAGGGGTGACAACGCAGTGAGACGTGAGAGTGGCGAGGGAGTGACTGCAGAGAGGTTGAATGGAGTATGGAAGACGCTAGGAATCTGGATGGAGTATGGAAAACACTAGGAATCTATGAATTGAAGAAAGGTTATAATATAAAAATGAGGATTATAAATTTTGAGTTTCTCTCTCTATATATATGGCATGTTAAATGACTAAAAAATTTATGAGAAATAAACTATTAAGGATAATTAAGTAAAATCATGAAATTCGGGAATTAGTGGGGACGGGGTGGGAATTACTGCTCCGGGTCCCCGTGCCTGCCTTAGGAGAATTTTGCCCCCGTTTTTATCCCCACGAAAAAAATTCTTCACTGTTGGATTTCTATTCGGGACGGTCTCTGCAGAGATTTTTGCGTTTTGGAGAGTTTTACTGTAACACCCTACCACACAGAGCCTTACGCTTAAGTCGTAAAGCAGAGGTGGCGAGGTATTACGACTTCTAAAAAAAATAAAATACATACTTATAGTAGTAGAAAGAAGATAATAGACTAGGAGCCTTGAAAAATGGGTAAAACAAAACCAGAAATGAAAAGCGCCACGCTCCGAAAGCGGAATAACTTGCGTGCGAGTCAAACTATAACTATCAAACGTAAGATAATAAAAGTATGAATAGAAAGCCAAAGGTACAAAATAACAAGCTCCTCACTCAGTCCGCGAAGTCAAGGCTGACTGGAGAATATATATATATATATATATATATATATATATATATATATATATATATATATATATATATATATATATATATATATATATATCCAAAACCCAAAATGTACATAAACAAAATCCTGCCTCTCCATAAACCTCTAGGAGGATCAAAAAGTGAGTTGCGGAGAGAAAGCTAAGTACGTGTATATACATCACTACACACCAAAATAACCCAGTAACCACTTCGCTTCAGGTGTCCAGACGCCTAATGAGATACCTTTCGACCTGAATCTGAAAAATAACAACATAGTATGGAATGAGAACCGGAGGTTCTCAGTATGGTAAAGGTGCCCGCATAGTTAATATAAAAGGTCTCGGAAAAGTCAGAGGCATTCCTAGAACTCCGACACTCAAAATCATCCTTAAATAAAATAAACTAAACCAAATGTTAGGTAAGTTATCTAACGTATTCTAGTTCTGAATGTAACTTTAACTTAATACTTCATTTTCTGTCGCCTCCAATCCTCCAAATCACTGGTGGAACAACCCTCTCCCCTCATACCTCCGTCAAAAAGGATTTCTCAGAAAACATACACATACAGTTCAAGCAAGGAAAACACAGATAGAGAAGCATTTACAGTAAGTAGAACAAGTAGCGGATAAGTAGAATTAAACAGCTAAGCAAACCAAAACAATGCACACTCAAGCAAACAAACAAATGCATATGATGTATGCATGTCCTATGGCTGATGAGTCTCATCTGTCGGTTATACAGCCAACCCGACAAGTCCTGGTAGTTAACCATTGGACAGTCCCTCTGTGTGCGCATCCCTAAGCTCAATAATATTCCATGGAGTCAAACTCCAAGCTCAAATATAATATTCCATGGAGTCACACTCCAAGCTCAATAGTATAGTATTCCATGGAGTTAAATTCCAAGCTCAAATAATATTCAATATTCATATTTATATGCATGCCCATGGGGGAATCCGGGGAGTTAAAGTGCCCGGTCACATCTTGCGACAGAGGGTCAACAAATAGTCTCAAATACACAAGCCACATAATAATCTCTTTCCCTTTTAAAATATTACCTCCAATCAAAACTCCAATTCTTAAAGAAACTTTGGCAATATCTCCTCTAAGACTCAAATTTCTGCCACCCTTCAAGGGTCCCAACTATCAAACCAAACACCTCTCAGTCACTCAAATCATTTCCAGTAACAAATTATTTCATAATCAAACAAATACCAATATTAAATCTTTTTTCAAACCGACTAACTTCAACAGCAAATTATTGACAACAGCTAAACCTCACATTTTATACCATATACACAATCCATCAATTATTCATTCATTTCACTCCTATCTTAGGGTCTTCTAGCCTATGTTTTCACGTGACATTAAACATTAACTACGAGAAACCAAAACCATACCTTTGTACGGAATCAAAATATTCAAAGCTCTGGAGAAACTTTCTGACTGAGCTATTGAAGAAGAAAACGTCCAGAATCGTCTGTGCCTCCTAAATCTTTTGTTGGCCAAACTCAAAGAGTAGAGGAGTTACATCACCGTCAGCTTCTACCGATCAAAAGTGGTGCTAACGTGTAGAGGAAGAGGATACGAATACTTTTATCGGATTATATTTTTTATTGGAGTTACGGATTGCAAGAAATCGAAGCCAGTAGTTTAGTGGGGTTTAAGTTCTTTTTTTTCTCTCTCGGCTACGCTCTTTTTTTTCTTTCTTTTCATCGTTCTCTTACGATATTCACACAATATGTGTGTGTATAAACCGCCTTTTACTTTCATGCTTTATGATTAATAATAATAATAATAATAATAATAATAATAATAATAATAATAATAATAATAAATGTAACAATAGTAATAATAATTGTAACGTAATAAATATAATAACAACAGTAAATTTATAATATTAGAGAGTAAAATTATATAAACTTATAATACATATAATATTCATATAATACTCATAAAAATTATATCCAATGTTTATAATAATAATAATAATAATAATAATAATAATAATAATAATAATAATAATAATAATATAGATTTGATTAAATTTAAATTATTATAAAATTAGTTCAATTACTAATAATAAAAATAATTTTCTAAAAATAAGGAATTCTAATTTTATAAAATAAATTATAAATTATTTATATTTATATTTTTAAAATTGAGGGTCGCTACATTCTATCCACCTTACAAAAATTTTCGTCCTCGAAAATTGATATAAAATAGAAAAGATTCATACTAATGTAACTTCCCTTCTTAAACATGTCAAAGAAAAATAGAAAGATTTAACATGTTTAGTTTACATATCCAGGATATTCTTATAACTTAAAAGTCTACGCAAAGCGGAAGATATAAGATAGGCTCGATGTAGAAGGGTTATAAAGCAGGCTGGTATTAGAACGACGGATTTATCGCTTCTAATACTCACTTCATCTAGCTCTTAAGTTCTGCCGATTCTAATGGTGTCACCTTACGTAATACAATCGAAACTGGTTCAGCCTCTGACACTAAATCTATCACAACTTACTTTTTCTCTCGACATCTAACTGGTTATCAAAGAGATATTTCTATCGGCCTAAATTCCTAGTCCGTATCCAAGTCCAAAACCACGTCCAGTTTTTCCAGTCCTAAACTTCCATATGCGGTTATGTAACCTAATCGAAAACGAGGTCCTAGCTCTACATAGAACAAATCTGTCCTACGCATTCTGTATCATACTTACCTCGATCTTGTCATGGCCAACCCGCATCTGCGGCTCTTCCACGCGGACAATCCCTAGACATGTGTTCTGGTGCTCTATATCGAAAGCACATTCTCAGTCCAGCCCTGTGCGGCTCCTCTGGAGCAGTCTCACCAAAGCCTTCCTGTAGCAGTGTCCACTTCAAGCAGCGATCCTCTGCGAGCTGGCTCTTCTTAGCTAACTCAGTGAAATTTGTTAGCTTTTGTGGATACACGTAATTAAAGATATCTCTCTTTAGTCCTTTCTCATACTGAGCACACTTCCATTCCTCATAATCGGCTGGATTTCCTTGACAAGTTTTTGAGAAACGGCACAGATTGTCGAATTCACGGGTATAGTCGGCAATGGACATATCCTTTTGCTTCAGCTGCATTAATTCCAATTCCTTTGCAATGCGAAACGCATGCAAAAATATCTCCCGTAAAACTCTGTCTTGAATCTATGCCAAGGGACATCCGTTAACTCTACCTATAAGGTATGACACAATTCTTGCCACCAATTCTGAGCATCTCCTTCCAACATATAAGTCACTATCTTTTGAGAAACGGCACAGATTGTTGAATTCACGGGTATAGTCGGCAATGGACATATCCTTTTGCTTCAGCTGCATTAATTCCAATTGCTTTGCAATGCGAAATGCATGTAAAAAATATCTCCCGTAAAACTCTATCTTGAATCTATGCCAAGGGACATCCGTTAACTCTACCTATAAGGTATGACACAATTCTTGCCACCAATTCTGAGCATCTCCTTCCAACATATAAGTCACTATCTCCACTGACTGTACTTCAGGAACATGCTGAGTGTACAAAAACCTCTCCACTTCTCGAAACCATTGATCAGCCTCAAGGGCATTGGCGTTTCCGTTAAACCGAGGTAGACCATTCTTGAGGAAATTAGTAAGGGTCATTGACCTATAGTATCGACTTATGTTACTCGTACTAGCACTAGGGTTTCCACCTCGATGTCCTTGCACTGGTTTAATCCCGAGATTTTCTCTCCGTATGCCTCGTTCGGATCCACGAGACGACATTTGGTCTCCGTTCACACCAAACAAGCGATATTAAGTTGATCAGTCTCAATATCGCAAGTTTAATGCTTCAAGTTCCAAATGCATGCTCATGAACATTTAGGCCACATATATCAATCAGATATCCTAATAGCACACACACACACCCAGAGTATGCCTAGAAGCATAATCAGTCCATCCCTCAGCCTCTATAGGAATGAACTGCTCTGATACCATAATGTAACACCCTACCACACAGAGCCTTACGCTTAAGTCGTAAAGCAGAGGTGGCGAGGTATTACGACTTCTAAAAAAAATAAAATACATACTTATAGTAGTAGAAAGAAGATAATAGACTAGGAGCCTTGAAAAATGGGTAAAACAAAACCAGAAATGAAAAGCGCCACGCTCCGGAAGCGGAATAACTTGCGTGCGAGTCAAACTATAACTATCAAACGTAAGATAATAAAAGTATGAATAGAAAGCCAAAGGTACAAAATAACAAGCTCTTCACTCAGTCCGCGAAGTCAATGGTGGCTGGAGAACATATATATATATATATATATATATATATATATATATATATCCAAAACCCAAAATGTACATAAACAAAACCCTGCCTCTCCATAAACCTCTAGGAGGATCAAAAAGTATGAGTTATGTAGAGAGAAAGCTAAGTACGTGTATATACATCACTACACACCAAAATAACCAGTAACCACTTCGCTTCAGGTGTCCAGACGCCTAATGAGATACCTTTCGACCTGCATCTGAAAAACAACAACATAGTATGGAATGAGAACCGGAGGTTCTCAGTATGGTAAAGGTGCCCGCATAGTTAATATAAAAGGTCTCGGAAAAGTCAGAGGCATTCTTAGAACTCCGACACTCAAAATCATCCTTAAATAAAATAAACTAAACCAAATGTTAGGTAAGTTATCTAACGTATTCTAGTTCTGAATGTAACTTTAACTTAATACATCATTTTCTGTCGCCTCCAATCCTCCGAATCACTGGTGGAACAACCCTCTCCCCTCACACCTCCGTCAAGAGGGATTTCTCAGAAAACATACACATACAGTTCAAGTAAGGAAAACACAGATAGAGAAGCATTTACAGCAAGTAGAACAAGTAGCGGATAAGCAGAATTAAACAGCTAAGCAAACCAAAACAATGCACACTCAAGCAAACAAACAAATGCATATGATGTATGCCTGTCCTATGGCTGATGAGTCTCATCTGTCGGTTATACAGCCAACCCGACAAGTCCTGGTAGTTAACCATTGGACAGTCCCTCTGTGCGCGCATCCCTAAGCTCAATAATATTCCATGGAGTCAAACTCCAAGCTCAAATATAATATTCCATGGAGTCACACTCCAAGCTCAATAGTATAGTATTCTGATGAGCGGATAATTTGTACGCTTTTTGGCATTGTTTTTAGTATGTTTTTGGTAGTTTTAGTTGAGTTTTTACTATATTTTTATTAGTTTTTAGTTAAAATTCACTTTTCTGGACTTTACTATGAGTTTGTGTGTTTTTCTGTGATTTCAGGTATTTTCTGGCTGAAATTGAGGGATCTGAGCAAAAATCTGATCCAGAGACTCAAAAGGACTGCAGATGCTATTGGATTCTGACCTCCCTGCACTCGAAGTGGATTTTCTGGAGCTACAGAAGCCCAATTGGCGCGCTCTCAACGGCGTTGGAAAGTAGACATCCTGGGCTTTCCAGCAATATATGATAGTCTATACTTTGCCCAAGATTTGATGGCCCAAACCGGCGTTCAAAGTCACCTCAAGAAATTCCAGCGTTAAACGCCGGAACTGGCACCTAAATGGGAGTTAAACGCCCAAACTGGCATAAAAGCTGGCGTTTAACTCCAAGGAGAGTCTCTACACGAAAATGCTTCATTGCTCAGCCCAAGCACACACCAAGTGGGCCCGGAAGTGGATTTTTATGTCATTTACTCATCTCTGTAAACCTTAGGCTACTAGTTTCTTATAAATAGGACCTTTCACTATTGTATTTTCATGTTTTGGACATCTAGTTCTTAGATCAGATCTTGGTTCTTCTGGTTCCCTCTCTGGGGCCGAAACCAATGATCACTTTTGTACTTATGTATTTTCAACGGTGGAGTTTCTACACACCATAGATTAAGGTGTGGAGCTCTGCTGTACCTCGAGTATTAATGCAATTACTATTGTTCTTCCATTCAACTCCGCTTGTTCTTGTTCCAAGATATCACTTGTTCTTCAAACTTGATGAAGGTGATGATTGACACTCATCATCATTCTCACCTATGAACAAGGTGACTGACAACCACTCTTGTTCTACAAGCATATGAGGCTTAGTGAATATCTCTTGGATTCTTTAATCGGAATCTTCGTGGTATAGGCAGGACCTGATGGCGGCATTCAAGAGAATCCGGAAGGTCTAAACCTTGTCTGTGGTATTCTGAGTAGGATTCAATGATTGAATGACTGTGACGTGCTTCAAACCTGTAACCTACTGGGCGTTAGTGACAGACGCAAAAGAGGGATTCTATTCCGGTAGGGGAGGGAACCAAACCGGTGATTGGCAGTATTGTGACAGAGTGCGTGCATTAGCTTTCACTGCGAGGATGGGAGGTAGCCATTGACAACGGTGAAACCCTACACGAGCTTGCCATGGAAAGGAGTAAGAAGGATTGGATGAAGGCAGTAGGAAAGCAGAGAGACGGAAGGGAAGGCATCTTCATACGCTTGTCTGAAGCTCTTACACCAATGATATACATAAGTATCTCTATCTTTATCTTATTGCTTTATTCGTTTATCACTATACCCATTTGAGTCTGCCTGACTGAGATTTACAAGATGACCATAGCTTGCTTCATACCAACAATCTCCGTGGGATCGACCCTTACTCACGTAAGGTATTACTTGGACGACCCAGTGCACTTGCTGGTTAGTTGTGCGAAGTTGTAGTGATCACAATTTCGTGCACCAAGTTTTTGGCGCCGTTGCCGGGGATTGTTCTTGTGTATGGACAACTGACGGTTCATCTTGTTGCTTAGATTAGGTATTTTTTTTTCAGAGTTCTTGAGAATGAATTCTAGTGTTTCAAGGTGATGTTCTTATCATCACCAAAGCTGATTGATCATCATCAATTTAGCTCTTGAATGCAATGTCTTGCTGAAGCTTAGCTAGCTATGTCTAATTCCTTTAGACTAAAGCTTTAGACTAACATTGCATGATTCCTGGAATTCTCATTAAGAATTTTGATACCTTTATTTTCTCTTCCATATAATTTTCGAAAAAAGCACAAAAAAATTACAAAATCATAAAATCCAAAAATATTTTCTGTTTGAGTCTAGAGTCTCATCTTAAGTTTGGTGTCAATTGCATGTTTCTGTTTTTCTTGCATTTTTCGAATTTATGCATGTGTCTTCACTAATCTTCAAGTTGTTCTTGATGATTTCCTTGTTTTGATCTTTGAATTCTATTGACTTGAGTGTTTTGTTGTTTCTCATATGCATTCTCATTTTGTTAATATCAGTAGTATACAAACTGCTAAGTTTGGTGTCTTGCATGCATTGTTATTTGATTTTATTTGCATTTTGATTATTCCTTATTATTAAAAATCCAAAAATATTTTTAATTTGTGTCTTTCCAAGTCAATAATACAGAGAATTGAAGATTCAGAACATACTGCAGAGGAATCACACAGAAAAAGCTGGGCATTCAAAAATGCCCAGTGAAGAAGACAGACTGGCGTTTAAACGCCAGCCAGGGTGCCTGGCTGGGCGTTTAACGCCCAAAAAGGTATAGGTTTGGGCGTTAAACACCAGAATGTGCACCATTCTGGGCGTTTAACGCCAGGATGGCAAAGGGGGAAGATTTTGTTTTCAAAATCAATTTTTTTTCAAGTTTTCAAAGCTTTTCAAAATCAAATCTTTTTCAAATCATATCTTTTCAATCAAATGTTTTCAAAATCAATTTCTTTCCTTTTTCAAAGATACTTACTAACAATTAATGATTTGATTGAACATTTTTTGCCTTTTCTGTTGAGGAAGGTTTTATGTTTGAATCATATCTTTTCTTGTTAGGCAAGTCATTAATTTTTTTAAAATCATATCTTTTCAAATTGTTTTCAAATCATATCTTTTTAAAATTATTTTCAAATCATATCTTCTCAATCACATCTTTTTAAAACCAATCATATCTTCTTAACCACATCTTTTTCAAAATAGTTTTCAATCAAATCTTTTTGGCTTCTAATTTCAAAATCTTTTTCAAAAATCAATTGAATTCTTTCCCACTCTTATTTTCGAAAATTAATTAGTATTTTTCAAAATGTTTTTTAAAATCTTTTACTTAATTTTCGAAAATTACTTCCCTTCTTCTCACATCCTTCTGTTTATGGACTAACACTATCCCTTAATGCAAAATTCGAACTCCATCTTCTTTGATAAGTTCGAATTTTCTACTTCTGTCTTCTACTTTTCTTTTCCTCTGACACCTCAAGGAATCTCTATACTGTGACATAGAGGATTCCATATTTTCTTGTTCTCTTCTCTTTCATATGAGCAGGAACAAAGACAAAGGCATTCTTGTTGAAGCTGACCCTGAACCTGAAAGGACGTTGAAGAGAAAGCTAAGAGAAGCCAAAGCACAATTCTCTTTAGAGGACCTGACCGAATTCTTCAAGGAAGAAGAACCCATGGCAGCCGAAAACAACAACAATGCCAACAATGCAAGGAAGGTGCTGGGTGACTTTACTGCACCTACTCCCAACTTCTATGGGAGAAGCATCACTATCCCTGCCATTAGAGCAAACAACTTTGAGCTTAAGCCTCAATTAGTTTCTCTAATGCAACAGAATTGCAAGTTCCATGGACTTCCATTGGAAGATCCTCATCAGTTTTTAGCTGAGTTCTTGCAAATCTGTGACACAGTCAAGACTAATGGGGTTGACCCTGAGGTCTACAGACTGATGCTATTCCCTTTTGTTGTAAAAGACAGAGCTAGGACATGGTTGGACTCACAACCTAAAGAAAGCCTAGACTCTTGGGAAAAGCTAGTCAATGCCTTCTTGGCAAAGTTCTTTCCACCTCAAAAATTGAGTAAGCTTAGAGTGGAAGTCCAAACCTTCAGACAAAAGGATGGAGAATCCCTCTATGAAGCTTGGGAAAGATACAAACAATTAATCAGAAAATGTCCCTCAGACATGCTTTCTGAATGGAGCATCATAGGTATTTTCTATGATGGTCTCTCTGAACTATCCAAGATGTCTTTGGATAGCTCTGCTGGAGGATCTCTTCATCTGAAGAAGAAGCTTATGATCCTGAAGACCCTTCAATGGAAGAGGTGAATTACCTAGGAAAACCCTATGGAAACACCTATAATTCTTCATGGAGAAATCACCCAAATTTCTCATGGAAGAATCAAGAGAGACCTCAACAAGGTTTCAATAACAATAATGGTGGAAGGAACAGGTTTAGCAATAACAAGCCTTTTCCATCATCTTCTCAGCAACAGACAGAGAATTCTAAGCAGAACCCCTCTGACTTAGCAACAATGGTCTCTGATCTAATCAAAACCACTCAAAGTTTCATGAATGAAACAAGGTCCTCCATCAGAAATTTGGAAGGACAAGTGGGTCAGCTAAGCAAGAAAGTTACTGAACTCCCTCCTAGTACTCTCCCAAGTAATACAGAAGAAAATCCAAAAGGAGAGTGCAAAGCCATAAACATGGCCGAATATGGAGAGGAAAGAGAGGAGGTGGACGCCACTGAGGAAGACCTCAATGGGCGTGCACCAATCTCCTCTGAGTTCCCCAATGAGGAACCATGAGAATCTGAGGCTCAAAATGAGACCATAGAGATTCCATTGGACTTACTTCTGCCTTTCATGAGCTCTGATGAGTATTCTCCCTCTGAAGAGGATGAGTATGTCACTGAAGAGCAAGTTGCTAAATACCTTGGAGCAATCATGAAGCTAAATGACAAGTTATTTGGAAATGAGACTTGGGAGGATGAACTTCCTTTGCTCACCAAAGAACTGGATGACTTGTCTAGGTAGAAATTACCTCAAAAGAAACAAGATCCTGGGAAGTTTTCCATACCTTGTACCATAGGCACCATGACCTTCAAGAAGGCTCTGTGTGACTTAGGGTCAAGTGTGAACCTCATGCCTCTCTCAGTAATGGAGAAGCTAAGGATCTTTGAGGTACAAGCTGCCAAAATCTCACTAGAGATGGCAGACAACTCAAGAAAACAAGCTCATGGACTTATAGAGAATGTTTTGGTTAAGATTGAAGACCATTACATCCCTACTGATTTCATAGTCCTAGAGACTGGGAAGTGCATGGATGAAAACATCATCCTTGGCAGACCTTTCCTAGCCACAGCAAAGGCTGTGATTGATGTTGATGGAGGTGAACTGATCATTCAAGTGAATGAAGAATCCTTTGTGTTTAAGGCTCAAAGATACCCCTCTGTCACCATAGAGATGAAGCATGAAGAGCTTCTCTCAAATCAGAGTCAAGAAGAGCCCCCACAGTCAAACTCTAAGTTTGGTGTTGGGAGGCCACAACCAAACTCTAAGTTTGGTGTTGAACCCCCACATTCAAACTCTAAGTTTGGTGTTGGGAGGTTCCAACATTGCTCTGAGTATCTGTGAGGCTCCATGAGAGTCCTCTGTCAAGCTACTGACATTAAAAAAAGCGCTTGTTGGGAGGCAACCCAATGATTATAATTTATATAGTTTCTTTTGTTATTTTATGTTTTTTGTAGGTTGATGATCATAAGAAGTCACAAAATCCATTGAAAAAGCAAAAACAAAATGAAAAACAGGAAGAAAAATAGCACACCCTGGAGGAAGATGTTGCTGGCGTTCAAACGCCAGTAAACCTAGCAGTTGGGCGTTTAACGCCCAGTCTGGCACCATTCTGGGCGTTTAACGCCAGAAAGGGGCACCAGACTGGCGTTAAACGCCAGAAAAGGGCAAGAACCTGGCGTTAAACGCCAGAAATGGGCACCAGCCCGGCGTTTAACGCCAGAATTGGCTCAAAACGTGGATTTTGATGCTATTTGGTGCAGGGATGACTTTTCCTTGACACCTAAGGATCTGTGGACCCCACAGGATCCCTACCAACCCCACCACCCTCTCCTCTTCTTCACCCATTCACCAATCACCTCAATGCCTCTTCACCACTCACATCCATCTCCTCCATTTCTTCTTCTTCTACTCTCTTCTTTCTTCTTTTGCTCGAGGACGAGCAAACCTTTTAAGTTTGGTGTGGTAAAAGCATTGCTTTTTGTTTTTCCATAACCATTTATGGCATCCAAAGCCGGTTCAACTGAGAAGGCATGACCTCAAGCCCATCACTAAGAAGAAGATGGAGCAAACAAGAGACCCCTCTCATCAAGAAATCCCTGAGATACCTCAAGGGATGCACTTTCCTCCACAAGACTACTGGGAGCAAATTAACACCTCCCTAGGAAAATTAAGTTCCAACATGGGACAACTAAGGGTGGAGCACCAAGAACATGCCATCCTCCTCCATGAAATTGGAGAAGATCAAAGGATCATGAGAGAGGAGCAACAAAGACAAGGAAGAGACATTGAGGAGCTCAAGCACTCCATAGGATCTTCAAGAGAAAGAAAGAGCCGCCATCACTAAGGTGGACCCGTTCTTTAATCTCCTTGTTCTTTATTTTTCTGTTTTTCAAAAATTATGCTTTATGTTTATCCATGTTTGTGTCTTATGATCATTAGTATCTTAGTGTCTATGCCTTAAAGCTATGAATATGAATCCATCACCTTTCTTAAATGAAAACTGTTTTTATCACAAAAGAACAAGAAGTACAGGATTTCAAATTCATCTTTAAAACTAGCTTAATTAGTTTGATGTGGTGACAATACTTGTTGTTTTCTGAATGTATGCTTAAACAGTGCATATGTCTTTTGAATTTGTGGTTCATGAATGTTAAAATTGTTGGCTCTTGAAAGAATGATGAAAAAGGAGACATGTTACTGAGGATCTGAAAAATCATAAAAATGATTCTTGAAGCAAGAAAAAGCAGTGAATACAAAAAAAAAAGAGAGAAAAAGAAGGAAAAAAAAACGAAAAAAAAGGGAGAAAGAGAAAAAGAAAGAAAAAGAAAGGAATAAAGTTGTGATCCAAGGCAATAAGAGTGTGCTTAAGAACCCTGGACACCTCTAATTGGGGACTCTAGCAAAGCTGAGTCACAATCTGAAAAGGTTCACCCAATTATGTGTCTGTGGCATGTATGTATCCGGTGGTAATACTGGAAGACAGAGTGCTTTGGGCCACGGCCAAGACTCAATAAGTAGCTGTGTTCAAGAATCATCATACTTAACTAGGAGAATCAATAACACTATCTGGATTCGGAGTTCCTAAAGAAGCCAATCATTCTGAATTTCAAAGGATAAAGTGAGATGCCAAAACTGTTCGGAGGCAAAAAGCTACTAGTCCCGCTCATCTAATTTGGAGCTTAGTTTCATTGATAATTTGGAGTCTATAGTATATTCTCTTCTTTTTATCTTATTTGATTTTCAGTTGCTTGAGGACAAGCAACAATTTAAGTTTGGTGTTGTGATGAGCGGATAATTTGTACGCTTTTTGGCATTGTTTTTAGTATGTTTTTGGTAGTTTTAGTTGAGTTTTTATTATATTTTTATTAGTTTTTAGTTAAAATTCACTTTTCTGGACTTTACTATGATTTTGTGTGTTTTTCTGTGATTTCAGGTATTTTCTGGCTGAAATTGAGGGATCTGAGCAAAAATCTGATCCAGAGACTCAAAAGGACTGCAGATGCTGTTGGATTCTGACCTCCCTGCACTCGAAGTGGATTTTCTGGAGTTACAGAAGCCCAATTGGCGCGCTCTCAACGGCGTTGGAAAGTAGACATCCTGGGCTTTCCAGCAATATATGATAGTCTATACTTTGCCCAAGATTTGATGGCCCAAACCGGCGTTCAAAGTCACCTCAAGAAATTCCAGCGTTAAACGCCGGAACTGGCACCTAAATGGGAGTTAAACGCCCAAACTGGCATAAAAGCTGGCGTTTAACTCCAAGGAGAGTCTCTACACGAAAATGCTTCATTGCTCAGCCCAAGCACACACCAAGTGGGCCCGGAAGTGGATTTTTATGTCATTTACTCATCTCTGTAAACCTTAGGCTACTAGTTTCTTATAAATAGGACCTTTCACTATTGTATTTTCATCTTTTGGACATCTAGTTCTTAGATCAGATCTTGGTTCTTCTGGTTCCCTCTCTGGGGCCGAAACCAATGATCACTTTTGTACTTATGTATTTTCAACGGTGGAGTTTCTACACACCATAGATTAAGGTGTGGAGCTCTGCTGTACCTCGAGTATTAATGCAATTACTATTGTTCTTCCATTCAACTCCGCTGTTCTTGTTCCAAGATATCACTTGTTCTTCAAACTTGATGAAGGTGATGATTGACACTCATCATCATTCTCACCTATGAACAAGGTGACTGACAACCACTCTTGTTCTACAAGCATATGAGGCTTAGTGAATATCTCTTGGATTCTTTAATCGGAATCTTCGTGGTATAGGCAGGACCTGATGGCGGCATTCAAGAGAATCCGGAAGGTCTAAACCTTGTCTGTGGTATTCTGAGTAGGATTCAATGATTGAATGACTGTGACGTGCTTCAAACCTGTAACCTACTGGGCGTTAGTGACAGACGCAAAAGAGGGATTCTATTCCGGTAGGGGAGGGAACCAAACCGGTGATTGGCAGTACTGTGACAGAGTGCGTGCATTAGCTTTCACTGCGAGGATGGGAGGTAGCCATTGACAACGGTGAAACCCTACACGAGCTTGCCATGGAAAGGAGTAAGAAGGATTGGATGAAGGCAGTAGGAAAGCAGAGAGACGGAAGGGAAGGCATCTTCATACGCTTGTCTGAAGCTCTTACACCAATGATATACATAAGTATCTCTATCTTTATCTTATTGCTTTATTCGTTTATCACTATACCCATTTGAGTCTGCCTGACTGAGATTTACAAGATGACCATAGCTTGCTTCATACCAACAATCTCCGTGGGATCGACCCTTACTCACGTAAGGTATTACTTGGACGACCCAGTGCACTTGCTGGTTAGTTGTGCGAAGTTGTAGTGATCACAATTTCGTGCACCATATTCCATGGAGTTAAACTCCAAGCTCAAATAATATTCAATATTCATATTTATATGCATGCCCATGGGGGAATCCGGGGAGTTAAAGTGCCCGGTCACATCTTGCGACAGAGGGTCAACAAATAGTCTCAAATACACAAGCCACATAATAATCTCTTTCCCTTTTAAAATATTACCTCCAATCAAAACTCCAATTCTTAAAGAAACTTTGGCAATATCTCCTCTAAGACTCAAATTTCTGCCACCCTTCAAGGGTCCCAATTATCAAACCAAACACCTCTCAGTCACTCAAATCATTTCCAGTAACAAATTATTTCATAATCAAACAAATACCAATATTAAATCTTTTTTCAAACCGACCAACTTCAACAGCAAATTATTGACAACAGCTAAACCTCACATTTTATACCATATACACAATCCATCAATTATTCATTCATTTCACTCCTATCTTAGGGTCTTCTAGCCTATGTTTTCACGTGACATTAAACATTAACTACGAGAAACCAAAACCATACCTTCGTTCGGAATCAAAATATTCAAAGCTCTGGAGAAACTTTCTGACCGAGCTATCGAAGAAGAAAACGTCCAGAATCGTCTGTGCCTCCTAAATCTTTCGTTGGCCAAACTCAAAGAGTAGAGGAGTTACGTCACCGTCAACTTCTACCGATCAAAAGTGGTGCTAACGTGTAGAGGAAGAGGATACAAATACCTTTATCGGATTAGATTTTTGATTGGAGTTACGGATTACAAAAAATCAAAGCCAGAAATTTGGTGGGGTTTAAGTTCTTTTTTTTTCTCTCTCGGCTACGCTCTTCTTTTTTTTTTTTTTTCATCGTTCTCTTACGATATTCACACAATATATGTGTGTGTGTGGCTTAAGGAAGCCTATAAGCCACCGCCTTGGCTTTCTTTATTATTATATAAGCCTTATGATATATATATATGCACACAGTCCAATATATAATGATAATAATAATATATATGTAACTTAATGCAAAATATAAATCGCCTTTTACTTTCATGCTTTATGATTAATAATAATAATAATAATAATAATAATAATAATAATAATAATAATAACGTAATGAATATAATAACAACAGTAAATTTATAATACTAGGGAGTAAAATTATATAAACTTATAATACATATAATACTCATATAATACTCATAAAAATTATATCCAATGTTTATAATAATAATAATAATAATAATAATAATAATAATAATAATATAGATTTGATTAAATTCAAATTATTATAAAAATTAGTTCAATTATTAATAATAAAAATAATTTTTTAAAAATAAGGAATTTTAATTTTATAAAATAAATTATAATTTATTTATATTTATATTTTTAAAATTGAGGGTCGCTACATTTACCATCACCATCCCTAAATGACACGTATATTGGAGAGGATGAAGAGAGGTGGGCATGTAAGACCAACTCAAATAGAATATGAGAGTAAATGGATATAGTGGTTATGTGTTATATATAATTCCATAATAAAAAAGCACGCTGTGGGTGAATACTTAACAAAAGTAAAAGGTGGAGAGGGTGGTGTTGTTATATGGGTGAGGTGGTATTAGAAAAATCAAAGGGTGAGGCTGTGCTTGATGGTCTGGAAAAGACGTTGCAATTTTTTATTGAATATTGTTGAGTGGTTTAAAGGTAATAAAAAAACATCTTTGGGAGTTAAGGTTTCTAAGGAACAACACATATAGTATGATTAAAATACTCCGAATCATATGCTTGATGTATGGGAGCGCCAATCATAGTTTTTTATTGCGGATGACGGCTTATGGCAGTGAGCCAAAATCCGCCAAAAAATTATGATAGAGGGCATTACGGAAAATGACGGATTATCTAAAAAATGCATATATAAATATAATAAACTATAAAATCTAATTTATATAATTATTTTTCTAGTCATAAGACAACTAATTAATGCAGCAAAATGAACAAATATAGTAGCAAATTTAGCAAATAAACATAAGACATAGAACATAAAAACTAAAAATTAAAAACTTAAAAGAAAGACAAAAGCCATTGTCTCATTAATCAGGGGCAGGTGCATTAGAATCAGGGGATTGTTTGGAAGTATATATAGTGAACTAAACAAAAAAAAAGGAGAAATTTGGAAGAAGAGAGGGAGAATGAACTGAACGAAAAAAAATAATATGCAAGAAACTACGAACCAGAGAAAGAGGAACGGTGGTTCGCAGCGGCAGCAAGGAACAACTGTGGTGATGAGGGCGGTGACGATCAGTGGCGACCGACGACGGGCGGCATTGACAATCGACAATGACAAGATGCACAGAGAACAGAGAGGGAGAAGAGTTTTCACGTGAAGAAGAGGCGCAAAGAACAGAGAGGGAGTTTTTGAATAATTAGGGTTAGTGGTATCACTTAGGATCGTCTAATTTACTCAATTACCCTTAGATTTTTTTAAAAAATCCGTAGAAACCCGGTATTTCCGCCATATGTATGGCATTCCGCCATGGCGCCACCGCAATTGCGGCTGCCGTGAAAACCACATTGCGGCGACCTCCTTATGCCGGCGAGGCCAAAATCCGCCACGCCATAAATGCCATGGCGCCGCCATTGCCATTTTTTTTAAACACTGGCGCCGCCATTGCCATTTTTTTAAACACTGGCGCCAATGAGTTCAAAGAGAGGGAAAATCGGAAACAAATGGCAATGACTAATAACAGCCTCTGGGTCCGTTGGGAACAAGAAGAATATGGCATGGGAGAGGGTTAAGGCATGGAAAAGGGATATAAAGAGAAATGCTAAAGAGCCATCAAAATTTATTATTTTTTACCATCACTTAGTTATTAATGTTTAAAAGTGTGAATTAAAATATGTTGTTGGATCACTAGATTAAAGAAATTAGATTGATGGTTAAAAGTGATAGTAAAAAACAATAAATTCTGGTGGTCATCTAGTATTTCTCGAGATATAAAAGCTTGGTGATCATAGGAGAGGCATGTGTAGCTGGGTTGGAATGTAAAGTGGTGAAAATGTTTTGTTTTGCATGTTTATTTCATGTCGAGGATATGTGGTTAATATTCTGTGGGGGGTTACTTATTGTTCCTTGATGGCAATGGCAAGGGAAAATGTTTAACCAACCATAGGATATTATTTTGTCTATTCTACCTTTTATATGGATCGAGTGTGTATTGAACAATCTAAAAAAATCTAAAAATCTATGAATTAAAAGTGTGGCTCAATGGAGAAGCTAGGGTTACTTGAGGAGCTGAAGTGAAACAGAATTATACATTGTATATTAGTTCACCAAAGAAGTTATAACAATTAATCATATGAAAATTCAAACATGACAATCAATCCTTATTATGTATTTCATTTGATATAATTTTCTTGAAGAGAAGAAACAAAAAAAAAAAGGTAAAAAAAGGACTCCATAGTCACTCAGAAATGTCTACTCAAAATTAAATGGAAAATGTGACAGATTTAACTAAAAATTTACATCCTAAGGGAAATGGATGACATATGTAACTTGAGAACAAAACCATGGTTTCCGGTGGGATTAGCAGTTTAGCCCCAAACATTTGCAGAAAATTAGAACTCCACAAATGATGTCAACTACAAGTAGCAAGCAAAGAATAATCATTCCCCCACCCCTTTTTTTACCATTCTTAGGGACTAAGGAGCTTCCCTTTCAATTATTGATTGAGTTGGTGGATTCATTATTACATTTTCTACAAGGGATAGAGACCTACTCGAACTGTAATATTCATTTGAGGCGTTATTTGAACTAAGAGGTCTAGATGTTTCTATCATAAGATGAGAAGAGTTGTTACTACCCTTAGGAGAACTCGTGCCGGATTTGGTTGATGCTACATCTTCACAAACCAAGGGCAAAATTGCCGATGGTTGGTCGGTATCAACTTCTTTCCTGCAGAATTCATCGTCTACAACAAGATCATAGCTATTTGCAGTTCGCAATTCTTGAGCTAGGGTGCACCACCAACAACAAAACCAAAGAGTGCAATCGGAAACTGAAGGTTTACCAAAACAGAATTTATAGGCAGGCAAATTGAACCTCTTTCTCATTCGGATCCTCCAAAATCCACCATACAGTAAACCCAAAAAACAAAGGATGATTCCAATGGCCACAAGACCTTGTCTAACTTTGTCATCATCAATATTAACAGCAGCCAATGTGAAAATCCAGAAAGGTGCAATGCAAAACAGAATAAAAGTGGCAATATGAACATACATGTTTCCGAATCCAAGTCTCTCCATATTCCACCCAAAGACACAGAAAGTGCAAAAAAGTGAGAGATATGCTAGAGAAATATCGTCCCAAATGTCAAAAATTCCTCCACTCCACTTTGGTCTATCTTCAATAATCTTTTCTTGATCCTTGGATGCAAATGAATATATTTTCTCATGTGCTTTCTCTCTCAATTGCTCTTGCCTTTGAGAAAATGTAGTTTGAATCTGTGCTTCTTCATCAATCTCGCAATCATAGTCCTTCCCAAGTGGGCTAAGAATGATGTACAAACCTGCAATTGCTGGCGTAGCAATTGAAAAAGATACACATATTCCAACTCCTATGACAGGCCTCTCAGACCTTTTATACCCCAAGTTTAGACCACAGAGTGCATATTGAGAAAAACAATTCACATGAAGGAGAATGACCACTACCATCATGTGCACCCACTCATTCGGCTTATAAGTCCCATTTTTGCAGTATATCTTTCGCAACCTAGAGATGTCGTTCGGCCTCCATCTACACAAAAGAAAAAGGTGGTAGAACCGCTTCGGATGTTGGTACAAACACATAAGCGTAAAAAGTGCATTGAGTATTTGATTGTTTACTTCAAACCATGCATTTCTCTGAGATTTTCTTGTCAACACATTATTCAACATGCCTGTCATCACAAGGAACAGAACTGCTCCCGAGACAGCAACACAGGCTGTCCAAAAGAAAAGGGCCATATTCATTGGATTTCTAATCCATTCCATGCACACCTTCTTGACCGAACCCCAACCGAGTTTCTGACCAAACATGTTACTGAATCGTGATCTCGTGCCATGAGAACTAGGAGCAGGTACAGATTGTGAAATCTGATCTCTATCGGAAGTGAGCCGTTTTAATTTGGCAGATGCAGAACCAAATTTTAGAGACTTGATCCAGCATGAAAGGGAACTAGAGACAGTCCCTTCGAACTTTCCCTGAGGATTTTCACTGTTCGGAATTGTCTGTTGTGAAGTTGCAAGATCAACTGAAGCAAACTCCATTTTACTCCCACTAGATTCCGCAATTTCATTATTCCCGGTGTTCCCAATCCCGTTATTATCAACTAAAACCATTGCGATAGAAAACTATGAGCTTTCGCAACCAAACACCATCATCAATATGTTAAAGGTACAAAACAGTTACTGCAGAGACATAAATAACAATCTGTTTTCAGATTTCCAATCAATAACAAATTCCCTATGATCAACTCAAAGGCAACAAGCAAAGTGGTATTTATTATCCAAGTCCCAAGCAAATTAAAAATGAAGGCCCTGAATGCATTCCTCATGCAACAATTATAAACTGATTACTTTATAAACTTATTACTTATCAAAATTAATGACTTATAATTTATAAACTAGGAGCTAGAAACTACTGAAAAGTGAAAAAACCCAAATTCCAATAGTTACCAACCAATTCATCTCACAGAACAATTAAAAAAAAAAAAAATCTCAAACCCCCCATCTCAAGAATAAAATTGCATGAGAGGCATCATCATATAAACCTGGAAACTAAATTATGCCAAATAACAGAATAATATGATAAAAATTAAAATTAAGAAAATAATAACAAAACAAAGAAATGGAGATGAAGGAGTTCATGGAAAGTGAGTTAGACAGACATACCTAATCGCCGACGCGGCAATGCAAAATGAAGAATGCGTTGGATGCAAGAGATTCCGCCATGGATGGCTACATAAGTTAGGAAAAAGTTCCCGAAAGGAAGAACGGAATCAAAATTCTAAGTAATGAAAGGTAGGAAAGAAGAGAATAATCAAATTTGACGTGACAACAGAAAAAACAAAAGAAAATTGAAGAAAGGAGATTGGTTTTGGGATTTTGGTTGTTCAACATTGTCAAAAAGTGAGTGCTGGTGGTCACCGGTTGCCACCTTCCTCAAAAGAGAGAAAAGAAAAAGAAAAAGAGAAGAATGAGATGATGATGATGATGATGTTGTTGCGACTTGTGTGAGGACTTCATTTATTTTATTGAAAAATTTTACTATAACAATCTTATATAGTCAATAAATATTATTATTTAATTAGTTATAATTTATATTTATAAAATTTTATATATAAAAAATATATAATTTATATTTATATTTATTAAAATTTATACACATAAATTATTATAATTTTTATTTATTTTTTAAAATTTAAATACATAAATTAATAAATTTTATTAATTAAAAATAATTTAATTTTTATACTAATTACTCAAAATATTAAAAATTACTGTCCTCGACAAATTTCTCATTCCATTAACCTTGTAACTTGTAAGGCTCTTGTAAATTTTAAGTTGTAACACAATTTTATTCATCTCAATACTACAATATCCTAGATTTTCTCCATTTCCTATTATGTTGTTTTTCTATTTTTGGGATATTTCCATTTCAGTTCACCCTTTGCTTGTCCGATTAAGGAAGGACCTACAATACCCAGTTTTCCTGAAAATGAATGCAATTTCCTATGTTTGTTATAATAATAATAATAATAATAATAATAATAATAATAAGGAGAATTATAAGGTACATATGTTATATGGTATAGAGATACAGAGATTCCTTCCTTTTTAATGTTCAAAGGACACGTAGTTGTTTTTCTCAAAGCAAGGCAAGAGAATGTGATGGCTCATTAACTCTTTAATAGCTTGCTTAATTGGCTGATCTCTTAGCCAAATCATATTCATCACTCATCAGTTACACTAGCTATTACTATGCTGAACTTTTTTTTCTTTGGGTACTATTTGTTACGGTGGGTAACCGGAGATAAATACAACGGATGACGTTTGATGGCCCAAGCGTATGAAGGAGGAGAACCCCGGACGTATCTGCAACTTGGGAGGCTCCGTCCGACTTGCGCTCGTAAGTGAATGGGGGTGGTACCTGCAAAGACACTCCGATGCTTAAGTTAGCAAGGGTGTGAGCAGGTCTAGAGAGTATTGGGTTTAGAAATACCTGATAGGCGTCAGTGTACTTATAGTGGTGAGCCAATAACCACCGTTGGTGTAGTGCCGTATCTTTAGGGTGTTAACCGTCCCATTATCTTGGGGAGGTTAAGATATGGCTTTATGAAGTGGTTAGAGAGATTTTCGGGGCGGTTACTCATTTGAATGAGTGTTATCTGCCAGCTAATCTCATAACCGACTTCTTCATACTAAGTCGTGGTTGACACCGACTTCTTAAGTAGAGGTCGGTGCTTTGCTAGGCTTAATCTATTGGATCAGGCCTTTCGGTTGGACCTGGGCCCTTAACATTGGGCCAGGGTATGAACAGTGCCCCTACTTGAGCCCAAGATCCTTTTAAGGCTTGGGTTCAAGTATTTAACTCGGGTTCGTAGCCGACCTTTACGGGTTTTGAAACCGACGTGATTTTCGCGTCCTTTTGTTTCTGACAGTTACGTCAATTCAAGCGTCGTGTCCGTTGGGGAAGCGTTTAGGGATCGAGGGCTTTGGTAACGGTGCAATCGCATTAATGACTGCCTCGCTTTTACCATTATGCCCCTTAATGTGTTTATAAATGCTTTCCCTCTCTTTCGTTTTTCCGTTTCTGCAAACTTTCAAACTTCTTCTTCCCTTGTTCGTGCTGCATTCTTGTGTTCAAAGATTTCTGCTTTCTCCAACCTTCATTTCTTCGGATAAAGGTTAGTTTTGTTTCTTCCATGTCATGCCTTATGTTTGCATGTTTTGTTTTGTGAGTGGATAGGTTGGCCTGTAGATTCTAGCCTCGTATCTCTCCTCTTTAGGGGCCGTGTTTTTGATTTTTCTTTTTCTTTTTTCCTTTTGTAGGTTTCTGCCACTTTTCTTTATATAAAAAATGGCTTCCGTAGATGTTCTTTCTCAGTGGGTTGACGTTACGGTCCTTGGGGAGGAACCGTTGGTCGATGCTGAGTTCATCACTCATCTTCGTACTCACCACAGGCTCTGTACTTCGGAGGAGGACGAGCCAAAATATGAGCTAATAATCCCGGGTCCTGAAGACCGGGTCTGTTTTGGGAGAGAAAATGAGGCGGCCCCTCATTTTTTCTTTATGTATGAGTGTATGATCACCCGTTTGGGTGTTTTTCTTCCTTTCTCAGATTTCGAGATATCTGTTTTGCATCACTGTAGAGTTGCCCCTACTCAACTTCACCCCAATTCTTGGGGTTTTTTGAAGATCTATCAGTTTATAAGCCACGCTCTGGACTTTCCGACCTCTCTAAGGATTTTCTTCTTTCTCTTCCATATGACTAAGCCCTTTAGTGGGCTAAACAACAAATAGCAATGGGTATCCTTCCGAGCCATACAAGGTCGGAGGATTTTCACCCTTTTTGACGAATCTTTTCACGATTTCAAAAACTTCTTTTTCAAACTTCAAGCTGTAGAGGGTCACCACCCCTTTTTCCTGGATGAGCATTCCTCTCCCCGCTTCCCCCTTTATTGGTCGCCGCCTTCCTCTTGTGAAAAGTATGGTCCAGATGACCTGGATGAGGTGGAGGCGGCTATTGTGGGGTTTTTCCGAGAAGCGTGGGGAAGGACCCCATACTTGGATACCAGGAAAATTCTCCAGGGTACACCAACTTTTGTTCAATCTCAGCTAGGTAGTGCATGCATTTTTTATTTCCGAGTTGTTTCTGCCGACTTGCATTCTACCGACTTGTAATTTTTGTTATTTGTTTTCTTTTGTAGATATGGCAAAGAAGAACGCTCAGGAGGCCTACCAAAGGGTTCAGGAGGCCAAGGCGAAGTCCCGGGCTAGGTCCGGTGGTGCCAGGGCGATCACCTCTCCTCCTCCTCCTCCTCCTCCTCCTAAGAACACTGGCACTCCCTCTCAACCCATTGTCATCTCTTCCTCAAGTTTGTCTCGACCACCCCCTTCTGCCCAAATTCTCTCTGAGCCAGAGAAGAAGAAGCGCAAGACTTCTGAGTCTGGCTCTTCTTCTTTTGATGGTGGGGTTAAGGCGGATGCTATGGCATTCGTCCGAAAGAACATCTATCCTTTTATCAGTATGGATGATGTTTCTGTTCGGAACCACCTCACCACCATGGCTGAGGAGAGTTTCAGGGTAGCGGGTGTTTGTGGCAAACTTTTGGACATTTTCGAGAAGGCTCCCCTCAGCTCTTTGGGGGCATCCTCGAGGGTTGAGGAGTTGGAGGGGAGGCTTCTTATTTATGAAAAACATGAGAAGGAGTTGAAGGAGGAGAGAGATAAGTTGAGGAAAGAGAGGGATCACCTGAAGGAGGAGGAGGGTAAGCTGCGGGCCCAATGTACTTTGGAGGCGAATCTGAGGAAAACGGCGCAAGACAGCTACCACAGCTTATTTCAAGATATTGTGGCCGTGAGGAAGGACTTACTGAATTCTCGGAACGCATACGCCGAGTTGGAGGACTCAATTGCCGATGGCGCCGAGGAGTCTTGGAGAATTTTCCTGGAACAAGTCAGAGTTATAGCTCCCGACTTGGACCTTTCTCCTTTACATCCTGATAAAGTCGTCATCGATGGTGCCATCGTGTATTCTTCTGCTCCCGAGGTTGTTTCCGAGTTAGATTTGAAGACTCGGGGGCAGAGGATTATTGAGTCTCCTCCTCATTCTAAAGATGCTCCGATTTCTTCCTCCGTTCCTCCGACTGGTCCTGGTGGCGCCCCTCCTGAATCTGGTGGTGATTCCTCTACTCCCTTGAAGAAATGACTCTTATTTTTTATGGCTATATGGGGGCCCGGCCTGTGGGTCCCCTTTTTTAAACTTTATTTCTCTGTTGGTGGTTGTGAACAATTTCTTTTTGGCCTTTTAAGGCCGTAAACAAAAATATTTATGGCGATTGCCCTTTTTTGGACAAGGCCGTAGAAAAATAAATGCCCTTTTTTGGATAAGGGTTCTAAGTTACCTCGTGCGTGCATGCTTTTCTGTTTTTGATATTTTTTGATCTTTTTTGAAGAAACCTCTTTGTTGGCTTGCGTTGTTTTCTCGAGCCTTTTTCGTTCAAGGGCTTTTATGCAGCCTTTAAACTTTTTCCAGGTTTTCCTATCTCTTTTGTTATCCTTTGTACTCAACTTTGCTTTAGTGAGCTTCTATGACTTAGGTTATTTTTGTGATGCGTTTTTCCTTTACTCGGAGCTCGGTTTTCTTTTACTCGGAGCTCTTTCGAGTTCGTTTTACTCGGATTTTTATTTCGACTTGAGAGTCGGATAATTCCTGAGTTCTTACGATCAACTCATATAACCTCTTTACGCCGACTTGTACCTCGTCGTTTTATCCTGACGACCATCTAGGTCGGTCCATGGGATTTTCACGTTTTGTCGAGCTTAAGTCGGCGCGTTTCGTAGAAAGACTTATAAAAATAAAGGAGGATATTTAAGAGAGATATAGTAAATGAAAAAGATCTTTATTAATTGGGAAGGTACCTTTTTGCTACTAAGGGTCTTGCTAGCCTATTTTCCCTCAGCCTCTACTATGATGCCTCGTTAAAAACCCTTCTCCAGAAAAAACCCTTTTCTTTGGGAAAAAATCGTGAAGTTGGGAAAAGAGTACATCAGGGAGTAGAGTTCGCTTTTAACTGTAGTACCTTTTCATATTACAAGCATGCCACGACCTTGGTAGCTCAGTGCCATTTAGGTCGGTTACTTTATAATAACCTTTTCCCAAGACTTCTTTGACTTTGTATGGTCCCTTCCAATTTGCGGCGAGTTTTCCTTCTCCCGATTTGTTGACTCCGATGTCGTTTCTGATTAGGACCAAGTCATCTGTAGCGAATGTTCTTCGAATGACTTTTTTGTTGTACCTCGTAGTCATTCTTTGCTTCAGTGCAGCTTCTCTTATCTGGGCCCCCTCTCGGACTTCGGGGAGCAAGTCGAGCTCCTCTTTGTGCCCCTGTATATTTCCGACCTCGTCGTGGAGAATTACCCTTGGGCTTTGCTCACTGATTTCTATTGGAATCATGGCTTCTACGCCATAGACTAATCTGAAGGGCGTTTCTCCTGTGGCAGATTGGGGAGTTGTCCTATAAGCCCATAATACTTGAGGGAGCTCTTCTGCCCAAGCTCCCTTTGCTTCCTGTAGCCTTTTCTTTAATCCTGCCAGTATGACTTTGTTAGCTGCCTCGGCTTGCCCATTGGCTTGTGGGTGTTCTACCGAGGTGAACTGGTGCTTGATTTTCAGACTGGCTACTAGATTTCTGAAGGTGGCGTCGGTGAATTGGGTTCCATTGTCTGTGGTGATGGAATAAGGTATTCCATACCTTGTGATGATGTTTTTGTAGAGGAACCTACGACTTCTTTGAGCGGTGATAGAGGCTAATGGTTCTGCTTCTATCCACTTTGTGAAGTAATCTATTCCCACCATCAAGTACTTGACTTGCCCTGGTGCTTGGGGAAAAGGACCTAACAAATCCATTCCCCATTTTGCGAAAGGCCAGGGGGAAGTGATACTGATGAGCTCTTCTGGTGGAGCTACGTGGAAATTTGCGTGCATCTGGCATGGTTGGCATTTTTTCACAAAGTCTGTGGCATCTTTCTGCAAGGTCGGCCAATAGAATCCTGCTCGGATTACTTTCCTGGCCAGCGACCTTGCTCCGAGATGGTTTCCGCAGATCCCACTATGTACTTCCTCCAACACCTCGGTGGTTCTTGAGGTCGGTACGCACTTCAGCAATGGTGTTGATATCCCTCTTCTGTAAAGGACATTTCTCACCAAAGTATAATGTTGTGCTTCCCGTCGTATCTTTTTAGCTTCTTTCTCCTCTTTGGGGAGGATGTCGAATTTCAGGTATTCGACTAAGGGATTCATCCATCCGAGGTTTAGGCCGGTTACCTCAAGTACCTCTTGTTCATCCTCTGTTTTTGATACCGAGGGCTCTTGGAGGGTTTCTTGGATCAGGCTTCTGTTGTTCCCTCCGGGTTTGGTGCTTGCTAACTTGGATAGGGCGTCAGCTCTGCTATTTAGATCCCGAGTTATATGTTTGACCTCGGTTTCCGCGAAACGCCCAAGGTGCTCCAAGGTTTTTTCCAAGTACCTCTTCATATTGGGGTCCTTTGCCTGATACTCTCCGCTTATTTGGGAGGTCACCACCTGTGAGTTGCTGTATACCATCACCTTTGTAGCGCCAACTTCTTCTGCTAATTTTAATCCGGCGATCAAGGCTTCATATTCTGCCTGATTGTTCGAAGCCGGAAATTCAAATTTTAAGGAAACCTCTATCTGGGTTCCTTTTCCATCTACCAATATTATTCCTGCGCCGCTCCCTGTCTTGTTGGAGGATCCGTCTACATAGAGTTCCCATGTAGTCGGCTTTTCCTCTTGTTCACCTGCATATTCTGCAACGAAGTCGGCGAGGCATTGGGCTTTAATTGCTGTCCGAGTTTCATATCTCAGATCGAACTCGGAGAGCTCTATTGCCCATTGAACCATTCTCCCTGCAACATCCGTCTTTTGGAGGATTTGCTTCATGGGTTGGTTCGTACGGACTCTTATTGTGTGAGCCTGAAAGTAAGGTCGTAGCCTTCGTGAGGCTATTACTAAGGCGTAGGCAAACTTCTCTAGTTTGTGGTACCTTAGTTCAGGGCCTTGTATGACCTTACTGGTAAAGTAAACCGGGTGTTGCCCGACCTTGTCTTCTCTGATCAGAGCTGATGAGACAGCCCTGTTTGCCACGGATAGGTATAGGACAAGGTCTTTTCCCGGTACTGGTCGTGTTAAGATAGGAGGTTGACTTAGGAATCTTTTGAACTCTTGGAATGCCTCCTCGCATTCCGAAGTCCATTCAAATTGGCATCCCTTCCTCAATAAAGAAAATAGTGGAAGGGATTTCAGTGCCGATCCCGCCAAAAATCTGGAGAGGGCTGCAAGTCGGCCATTGAGCTGTTGAACCTCTCTCAAACAAGTCGGGCTTTTCATTTCTAGGATGGCTCTGCATTTGTCGGGATTGGCCTCAATCCCTCTTTGTGTTAGCATGAAGCCTAGAAATTTCCCCGCTTCTACTGCGAAGGCGCATTTTGCGGGATTTAGTCTCATCCCATGCAACCTTATAGTGTTGAAGACTTGTGAGAGATCGGTTAAGAGGTCGTTTTCTTGCTTGGTTTTTACTAACATGTCGTCGACGTATACCTCCATTAGGCTCCCTAGATGGGGGGAAAACACTTTGTTCATCAGCCTTTGATACGTGGCTCCTGCATTCTTTAGTCCGAATGGCATGACCACGTAGCAATAGTTGGCTTTTGGTGTGATGAACGATGTTTTCTCCTGGTCGGGTTCATGCATCGGGATTTGGTTATATCCCGAGTAGGCATCCATGAATGACAGGTATTGGTACCCCGAGCTGGAGTCCACCAGGGTATCAATACTCGGTAGAGGATAAGGGTCCTTAGGACATGCCTTATTCAAGTCGGTATAGTCGACGCACATTCTCCATTTACCGTTCTGTTTCTTGACTAGCACTACATTGGCTAGCCACGTTGGGTATTTGACCTCTCTAATAAAGCCGGCTTCCAAGAGCGCCTGTACTTGTTCTTCTACTATTGAGGCTCGTTCTGGGCCGAGCTTGCGTCTTCTTTGCTGTACAGGTCGGGATCCTGGGAAAACCGAGAGCTTGTGGGACATGAGCTCGGGATCAATCCCGGGCATGTTGGAAGCCTTTCATGCGAAGAGGTCGGAATTGGCTCTTAGGAGCTCTCCCAACCTTTGTTTTAGGGTTTCCCCTAGGTTGGCTCCTATGTAAGTGTTTTTTCCTTCCTCCTCACCGACTTGTATTTCCTCGGTTTTTCCTCCCGGTTGGGGTCGCAGTTCTTCTCTGGTCCTTGTGCCGCTTAGCTCTATGGTGTGAACTTCTTTGCCCCTTCCTCTCAGATTTAGGCTTTCGTTATAGCACTTCCTTGCCAATTTCTGATCTCCCCTCACCGTTGCTATTCCTCCTGGAGTCGGGAATTTCATGCAAAGGTGAGGAGTCGACACCACTGCTCCCAGGCGATTAAGGGTAGTTCTGCCGATTAAGGCATTGTAGGCTGACCCTTCATCGATGACTATGAAGTCTATGCTCAAAGTCCTTGATTTTTCCCCTTTTCCGAAAGTGGTGTGAAGGGGTAAAAATCCCAGTGGTTTTATTGGCGTGTCCCCTAACCCATATAGGGTGTCGGGGTAGGCTCTCAACTCTTTTTCATCTAACCCTAACTTGTCGAAGGCGGGCTTGAAAAGGATGTCCGCCGAGCTTCCTTGGTCTACTAGGGTTCTATGGAGATGGGCATTAGCTAGGATCATAGTTATCACCACAGGATCATCATGCCCGGGTATTATCCCTTGCCCATCTTCTTTTGTGAATGAGATAGTGGGGAAGTCGGGTGTCTCTTCCTCGACTTGGTAGACTCTTTTGAGATGTCTTTTGCGAGAAGATTTGGTGATCCCGCCTCCCGCAAAACCTCCTGAGATCATATGGATATGTCTCTCTGGGGTCTGTGGTGGCGGATCTCTCCTGTCCATATCGTCTCGCTTTCTCTTCCCATGGGTATCCGATCTCTCCATGAGATATCTATCAAGCCGACCTTCTCTAGCCAGCTTTTCTATCACATTTTTGAGGTCGTAACAGTCGTTGGTGGAGTGACTATATATTTTATGGTACTCACAGTAGTCGCTGCGGCTTTCCCCTTTTTTATTTTTAATAGGTCTAGGGGGTGGCAGCCTTTCAGTGTGGCAAATCTCTCTGTATACATCCACTATAGAAGTTTTTAGTGGAGTATAAGAGTGATATTTCCTGGGCCTCTCGAGACCGATTTCTTCCTTCTTTTTGACTTCCCTTTCCCTTTCCTTAGATGAGGAAGTGGGTCCAGGTCGCCAACTCAGGTCTCTTAATTTTGCATTCTCTTCCATGTTGATGTACTTTTCAACCCTTTCTTGTACATCACTTAGTGAAACGGGGTGTCTTTTAGATATAGACTGCGAGAAGGGACCTTCTCTAAGTCCATTGACTAACCCCATTATGACTGCCTCTGTGGGCAGGTCTTGGATCTCTAAACATGCTTTGTTGAACCTTTCCATATAGGCTCGCAGAGACTCTCCGACCTCCTGTTTTATTCCTAGGAGGCTCGGTGCATGTTTTACCTTGTCTTTTTGGATTGAGAACCTCATCAAGAACTTCCTTGAGAGGTCTTCAAAGCTAGTGATGGATCTCGGGGGAAGGCTATCGAACCACTTCATCGCTGCTTTCGATAAAGTGGTTGGGAAAGCTTTGCATCTCGTAGCGTCGGAGGCATCGGCTAGATACATCCGACTTTTGAAGTTGCTTAGATGATGCTTTGGGTCTGTGGTCCCATCATAGAGGTCCATATCAGGGCTTTTAAAGTTTCTCGGAACTTTTGCCCTCATGATGTCCTCACTGAAGGGATCCTCTCCACCTGGGAATTGGTCTTCTTGGTCGTTGCGGGAGTTATGGCCCTTGAGGGAGGATTCTAGCTGTAAGAGTTTTCTTTCTAACTCTTTTCGCCGTTCCATCTCCTCTTTGAGGTACCTTTCAGTTTCTTTCTGCTTCTCCCGCTCTTGCTCCAATTGTTCTAAGCGACTGTGGACTAACCCCATTAGTTCAGTTACGTGGGATGGTCCACCTTTTTCCGATTCTCGCTCATCTGAGGGATTTGCTTTCGGGTTTTTTACCCCGGAGGTACCCTCTCTATGCTGATCGTTAACTTCTTGGTGGAGGGTTAGATCCACATTGTCGTTTCCTGCGTTCAGATTCTCTTCTTCGGAATTTGTTTCCGCATGGACTTCCTCGTGGGATCTATCCGCCATCGATGGATGATCTCTCGGGTCCCCGGCAACGGCGCCAATGTTACGGTGGGTAACTGGAGATAAATACAACGGATGACGTTTGATGGCCCAAGCGTATGAAGGAGGAGAACCCCGGACGTATCTGCAACTCGGGAGGCTCCGTCCGACTTGCGCTCGTAAGTGAATGGGGGGTGGTACCTGCAAAGACACTCCGATGCTTAAGTTAGCAAGGGTGTGAGCAGGTCTAGAGAGTATTGGGCTTAGAAATACCTGATAGGCGTCAGTGTACTTATAGTGGTGAGCCAATAACCACCGTTGGTGTAGTGCCGTATCTTTAGGGTGTTAACCGTCCCATTATCTTGGGGAGGTTAAGATATGGCTTTATGAAGTGGTTAGAGAGATTTTCGGGGCGGTTACTCATTTGAATGAGTGTTATCTGCCAGCTAATCTCATAACCGACTTCTTCATACTAAGTCGTGGTTGACACCGACTTCTTAAGTAGAGGTCGGTGCTTTGCTAGGCTTAATCTATTGGATCAGGCCTTTCGGTTGGACCTGGGCCCTTAACATTGGGTCAGGGTATGAACACTATTATTATTATTATTATTATTATTATTATTATTATTATTATTATTATTATGGGTTATATTATATGATAATATATTTTAGTATTTGATTACCAAAACAAATCTAAATTCTAATCCAATTAGAGCGTGAAATCTAGATTAATAAACAACAAATATTATTTGTAAACTAAAATTAGTTATTATATATATATATATATTATTTAATTTATTTTTAATATATATTATATTAATAATTAATTTTAACGGATGATTTTAATGTATTTAATATACATTTAATATGATTGTTTATAATTATTAAAACTATTTCGATATTTTATCTTTTTCTAGCTTTCATTTGTTGTTTATTTTTTCTTTTTTTTTTCGGCACATAAACTCATTGTTATTAGGTAGATTCTTTAGTGTCCACAATTTTTTTTAATTTATCTAAAAATAGAGATAGAATAAAGTGAAATTTATCTCTTAAATTTTGAGTTTTATGAATAAATGTTAGGCATTGTTATTATACTTAAATGCATGTTTCAAGATATCTTTCTTTTTTATTTTTCGGGCAAAAAACAGAAATAAGCCAAGGAAAAAAATAATTTACGTGAATCAGCCAAAAGGCAAAACGAAAACTGCTTCATGAATCCACCAATGCATATTTATATGTAGTTCGAACCAGCGAACTCCATTTATACATAATTCGAACCAGCTTGGTTCGAATTATACACAAACACATGCACACACTAATTCGAACCAGCTTGGTTCGAATTACACACAAACACACGCACATACTAATTCGAACCAGCTTGGTTCGAATTACATGGTATAATTCGAATTATGCTGTTAAAAAATTAATAATTTATTAAAATAATGTTATTAAAAAATTTAATAATTTAAAAATTAAAAAAATATATTTTATTCTATACAAAATAATTTTAAAAAATGGCTTAAAAGATGTTATGAGTACTATAAAAGTTTGTAATATTCTAGTGATTTAGGTAAATACATGATAAAAATATTTTTTCTTTAATTTCTAAATTATTATTGACTATGTGGAATATTTTTTTAATGTCCTAAGTCATTAGGACATTACAAATTTTTATAGTACTTATAACATCTTTTAAGCCATTTTTTAAATTATTTTGCATAGAATAAAATATTTTTTGTGGTATAATTTAAATAAATTTATTAAAAAATATTCATGATAATTTTTTAATAAAATTATTTAAATTATATGGTGAGATATTACATGATTCGAATTACGTATGGGAAAGTTCGAATCACTCTAATTCAAATTATATGGTGAGCAATTCGAATTCTATACAATACTCTTCTGCCCATTCTTGATAGCTCATGAATATTTTTTTAATAAATTTATTTAAATTATACCACAAAAAAATATTTTATTCTATGCAAAATAATTTAAAAAATGGCTTAAAAATGTTAGAAGTACTATAAAAATTTGTAATGTCCTAATGATTTAGGACATTAAAGAAATACTCTACATAGTCACTAATAATTTAGAAATTAAAGAAAAAAATATTTTTATCATGTATTTACCTAAATCACTAGAATATTATAAACTTTTATAGTACTCATAACATCTTTTAAGCCATTTTTTAAAATTATTTTGTATAGAATAAAATATATTTTTTAATTATTTTATATGGAATAAAATATTTTCTTTCATTTCTAAATTATTATTGACTATGTAGAATATTTTATTTAAAATTTGAGTACATGCATATATTTACCTAAATTATTATAACATTACAAATTTTTATAATACTCTTAACATTTTTTAAGCCATTTTTTTAAATTATTTTGCATAGCATAAAATATTTTTTGTAGTATAATTTGAAAAAAATTATTAAAAAAATTTATTAAAAAATGTTCATGAGCTATTAAAAATGGACAGAAAAGTATTGTATGAAATTCGAATTGATAGCTCATTAATATTTTAAAAAAGTCTCGTAATTAAATATTTTGTTAGCTTTTTTTTAACGTATGAAATAAAAAATATATTTTTTTAATTTTTAAATTATTAATTTTTTTAATAAATTTTTAATAAAATTTTTTTAATAAATTATTAATTTTTTAACAGCATAATTCGAATTATACCATGAATTACAGTGTGTAATTCGAACCAAGCTGGTTCGAATTAGTGTGTGCGTATGTTTGTATGTAATTCGAACCAAGCTGGTTTGAATTAGTGTGTGCGTGTGTTTGTGTATAATTCGAACCAAGCTGGTTCGAATTATGTAGAAATGGAGTTCGAACTAAGCTGGTTCGAACTACATATAAACGTGCATTGGTGGATTCATGAAGCAGTTTTTGTTTTGGCTGATTCACGTAAACTATTTTCTCCCTTGGCTTATTTCTGTTTTTTGCCCTTATTTTTCTTATGCTAATTATATTCTCTATTTCGTTTATTATTTTTTTTATAGAAATTTAATTTTCAATGATTTTATAAGCAACACTTCATGTATTTAATTTGACAAAAACACTATATGTTCATTGTCAAATTGAGATAAAATTAGAGTTCTTTAAGTTAAAACACTTATTTAATACTAATTAAATGTGCAAAAATATTAGAATCTCAATGATAGTTAAATACTAATCAAATTAATCTATAGATAACATAAAAATGACCCCAAATTAAAAAAAAAATTATTCGAATATTATTGTTGTTGTTGAAAGATTAAGTTGCAATACAAGATGTTATTATTTTTAATGACCCAATACGGATTGTTGACCAAATTTTTAATTCAATCAATTAAGTCAAATTGGATTTACCAATTCAACTAATAAAATCAAACTGGATTCAATAATTATGCTAAAAACAACTTTTACTAAATTTTTTTATCTAAGAACTTAATTTCATTAAATAAAAAAAATGAGGGTCATCTTGGTTTTTTGAAAATGTAATTTTTTTTGCTTTTTGATAAACAAAAAAAAGCTATTGCATATTAAGGGGGTAAGCTTTAACTTATATTGTTTAAGATTTAAGAGTATAAGATTTGTATTTTGTAAGACCCAAAACCTTTGAAAAGTCTTATTATGATCAAGTCTCAAATTATATACTTATTTATAGCCTTAATTTCAGAAATCATTTTATTAAAGATAATTAAGGCAAGTTTTGATTTATTGAATTTGAGACGAGTTATGATTATTATCCAATTTTATAATTATTGGATTATTTTCTATATTTAAATTATAAAGTTGACAGTTATGAAATAATAAGAAATTTATATGATTTGGGTTGAATAATTAATATTTTAAATATTACTACTACTAATTTGAGAAATAGAGAAAATAATTATATTATTCCTAATTTTTAGACTTGAACATTTTATTGAAAATAAAGTGTGAAATTGATGAGCAAATAGTATTTTTATACATTATTATTGTTGGATTAGAATTTATTTCTAATTACTATATTATCCCTATTTTTATGTAAAATTACTAAAATGCCCTTATCTCTAATTTTCAAAGAAAAATGAACCTTACCGCCCATTTGCTTCAGCCGAACCCCTCTCTCTCTAAACCTAACAGCCGCAATGCATACACTGCTCCCTTCACCATAGAAGAAACCGAAACAGAAACAGAGAAAAGGAGAGGGAGGAGAGCGTCGCGCCTCACCGCCGCCACCGTGCCTTGCCCCTGTGGCCTAACAGCGTCGTCGCCGACCCGTGAAGCTGCTGCCACAGTCCCTCGTGGCCGCTGCAAGCTCACCGCATCACGTCGCCTTGGAGTCCGCCGTAAAGTCCAAGTCGAGGAAAGAGGGAGACACACGAAGAGAAGCTTGTGGCTAGCCTTGTCGCCGCCATCACTGCCGTGGATCGCGACCAAAGGGGAGCGCGAGATCGAGAGAGAGGGAGTGAGGCGTGGAGTCGGCGTCGCGCGGAGAAGGACTCGCCGCTACCGCCGCGCAACGCTGTGTGCCGTCATTGCTGTCTGAACAGTCGCCGTCGCCCTGGGGTGTAGTCCGCCACTGCCGCCAGTGGAGGTCACTGCTGTGGGACGGAGGTGAGAAAGGGAAGCAGGATGAATCCCCTCTGCTACTGGTGCTCTGGTCTGCTGCCACCACCGCCGGGATCCTTGGCTGCCGCTCCTACCGTCGCTCCGTTTGGGTTCTGGGTGAGCATGCCGCCGTTGCCTTTGGAAGCCACTACAGAGGCCAGGATGCTATGATGGTTGCCAATGAAGCCGCCGTTGATGGGGCTGCTATGTTCAGTGAATTCTGCGAGTTTCGACTTTTTGGTAAGGGTTTTAATTTGTGATTTTGGTCATTTTGAGTTTCGAGAAGGTTTTGATGCTGCGCGATTTTTATAGATGACCCACCAGAGCTTCTGGCCGCCGCTGGAGCTGTTGCCGGGCCGGTTCAAAATTGCAGCTATTCTATTTTGTTAATTCGGTGAGTATATCTGTTTTCGAAAGCTCTGCGTTAGTGTTCTGTCCTGTGCAATAAAGTAATTGCGATGTTAATGGTTTTAGGAGTTAGAATCCGGTTTGTTTATGCCGCTTGTAGCTATTTCTACTTTCGAGAGAGCAAGCAGAGATGAGATTCTGATTGCCGGTGAGTTCAGGCTGAGCAAAAAGGAATCAGTTAACGAGTTTGGGTTATAATTTCAATTTGTCGAGGTAGGGGCACTTTCCGAAAACTACAGTTTATTATTGGAATTATTACATATGGATACTGATGTGAGATATAGTGTATTTAGTGATTGTATCTGCCTTATGTATTATTTGATTGACTCGAATGATTATGGATGTTTGTTTGGCTGAATTGTTGTGCGGCTTTGTGAAATGTAATGTTTTGAAGTTGAGTCTTTAAAGGTTTGAAATATGAGTTTAATCCGTTGAGGATTGGTTTGAATTGAGTTAATTATTTTGATGATGTGAAAGATAGAATACTCTTGAAATTCAGCTTGGGTTGCTTTAATTAATTTGGTTTGATAAATGATTTGTTGCTGAGCAGATTCTTTTAAACTTTAGAAATGAGTTAAAACGGTTGATATTGAGTTGAATTTGAAATGGTTTCCTTGAGATATGCCACTGAGGCGACTGTTGGATTTAGCTTACTTTTGAATTGATTTCTGGTTTTGAGCTGTTGAAAAAAGAATGAGAAACAGTTTAGTTGGGACCCGAACCGGGTGGCAAAAGTCCAAGTTTTAGGGGAGATGCTGCCGAAATTTTTATAAAATCCGAGTCTTTATTGAGATATTTTCTGAAAAAATGATGAGTTAAAGACTTCTACTATTCTATTTGAATTATAAAGAAAAGGATGATTCATACTTTTGAAATGAGTTATTAAAGAGGAAATTGTGATTTAGTCTTGCTTTCTAAAAAAGGCATTATATCTCTTTCAGGAGAAAGTTATTTAGGTGAAACTTATGTTTTAAAGCTGTTTTAAAAGTGACAAGGGTATTGCCTTTGAATTTGACTTGAGGGTTTCAATTAGAAGAGTTTCAATGACTTTGAAAGAACCTAAATGTCTATTGACAAGTTTCATTTTGAAATGTTTTGAGAAAGGTTTTAAGTACTCTTTGAATTTTGAATTCTTGCAAGACTAAAACAATTTTGAACAGTTAAAACGTTCTAGAATTTATCAAGGGGGTTGAAACCAGTTTTGTTTAAGTAAAGAAAATGGCTTTGAAAGAAGTAAATGATTACGTGACTCGGTTTGGCTTGGATCTCAAATCGGAAAGCCAAGGTTTTAATGATTTTAAATGAACTTGGCGAAATGAGTTATGTTATTCTCTCCTAAAGACTTGGGACTCTGTCGAGAAACTTTGTTATAAAATTCTCAATTGTGGGATGGATGATTTTGAATGTTCCCAAAATGAATCTTTAATTTTCCATGGTTTTGGAAGTTTTAGAAAGAGGATGCCGAGAGCGGCTTTGTTTTAAAAAGGGAACTCACTTTGAGTAAATTTGGCTTATGAGCCTGAGATGATTTGAGAAACGAGATTTCTAAAGCCAAGGCTGAAAAGAGTTGAAACTTGATTTCAAAGTGAAATGATTTGAGAAAAAGTGATTTATGGCTTAAATGCCGATTTTATGAATTTGATGATATTGGATGGTGGAAGTGCTGTTTTGTTATGGGCCGGAATGACTGTGTATGATTATGAATATTGGCTGGTTCTGGATTGAAACGTGAGCCGGAATGGCTGTGTATGCTATGAATATTGGCTGGTTCTGGACTGAACCGTGAGCCAGATGGCTGAGATGGATGTTGATCCATGGATGAGAATGAATGTATGTATATGCTGAATTATTGATAATTGTGATTTGCACTTCCACTATCAGAGGCACGAGATCCCTGGGAGAAAGCAGTGGCTAGCCACCACGTGCTCCAGGTGGAGGCTCGAGACTCTACTGACCCTATGTCGTAAGTGTGGCCGGGCACTGTGAAAGTCCCGGATGAGCTCGCCCCCGTAAATATTCACCAGTGAAGGTGATGGATATGGATCATGATTATGATCAAGTTTATGATGAGTATAACTTGAGTTGGGGATGCGCGACAGAGGGACAGTCCAATGGTTAGCTACCAGGACTTGTCGGGTTGGCTCTATAACTGACAGATGATATCATCAGCCACTAGGGACAGGCATGCATCATATGCATCTATGTGACATTGTTTGGGTGTGCATATTGTACTTGGTTTGCCTATGTGATTAACTGCTAATTGTTCTACTTGCAATAACTGTTTGTTTGTGTTTGCATCTTCCTACTTGTGTTTGCATTTGGAACTTTGTTGGATTGTGGTGGATTGGTTGTGGTTGGATTGTTTGGGCCTAGGGCCGTGGTTGAATGAGATGGACCGATGGTTGATTTCGATTTTGTGGTTCTGGTTTGGAATAAGATATGAAAGGCTATTTTGGTTCAGTATAGATAAACCTTTTCGAAAGGCTTTGATGTTTTGAGAATTGAACGGTTCCTCTTTCAGAAAAGATTTCCGACTTTATTTTTATTGAAAACCGTTGTTTTTGAAAAGGGGTATAAGACGGTTATTAATCACTGGTGCGGTTATCTTCACGTATCCTATTACAGTAATTCCCAAAAACCCTCTACTGAGAACCCTTTCGAGGATGATGTTCTCACCCCCTACATTTTTCCCCTTTCAGGATTTGGGCGCAGAAGTCACGAAGAGTTTATTTAGTTGCGGTTGAAATGCTCTGTATGCTTTAGATTATTATTTTGCTGTACCCTCGCCTTTATCTTGATATCTTCTGTAAGAGGGGTAGGAATTGTATTGGTTAATGCTTGTAATATTTACATACTTGTATGTATATATATGGATGTACCCTTTATGAGTTTTTGTAAGTTGTATGGTATGTGTTCCGGGGGTTACCTTAAACTGTAGTCGATCTCGGACGAGATCTTCTGTGCTGGTCGAAGCTGACGTGTCCGGCAGGTGTGTAGTGGCCGGAGCTGGTGTGTCCGACTTGTTGGACTTGGTGATGGTGCTGATCCTTCGTCCCCGGAGGGTGGGGGGTACCTGCAAGGGACTCTGATGCTTAAGTTAGCAAGGGTATTAAGCAGGTATTGAGTAGAATCAGAGTATGAGTTATACCTGGGTGCTCCAGTGTATTTATAGTGGTGAGACGTGACCTTTTTGGATAAGATAAGTTAGTTATCTTATCTTATCTTTATCTTTGAGTTGAGGTCAGCGTATCTTCAACGGAACCGCCTCTATCCTATAGGCTTGGGCTGCCTTAGGATTCGGGTCGTACTCCTCTATTTGGGCCCTTAACTGGGCTCTCCTGTCGATTTGGCCGAGCTCTTTGAAAAGAGGTCGGATAGTTTGACCTGAAGAGGTTGGTCGCTTTATCTCGAATCATCCCAGGTCGGATAGCTCGACCCAGGGTATGAACAGTGCCCCTGCTTGAGCTCGATCTTCTTTTCGAGGTCGAGTCTTTGAATTCGGTCCTTCTTAAAGTCGAACTCAAGCACTTGTCGATTCCTTTCTTTGTAAAGTTTTTTTTTGAATGTAGAACGTTTTCCTCTAAAAGCGCGCGCCTTTGTATTAGCGCTTTTTTGGGAACGCAAGCGGTTTTGATATCCGTATTTAATTGGCATTAATTGCCCTTCATTTTCTCTTGGCTTTTATTTTGAATTTTGCGATCAAAAAACGGTTTCTCTTCTTCATTTCTTCTTGCGTAACTTCTCCCTTTACTCTCTCGTTTTTCTGTTTCTCTCATCTGCTCTATGGCTTTCGCTTGCGCCTCTACTTTCTTGTGTTTGCGGCGTCGCTTGGCGTTCTTCTGGGCAGCCTTTATCTCTGCGCTTCCACTCTTCCTCGAAGCTTCTTTCGTCTCCAGGTTAGTCCCATTTCGTATTTTGTTTTCGGCTTTTGCGATGAAGTTTTCCTTTTGATCTTCTTTTTGGGAAAAGTTTGGATTTTTCTGTTTTTATCGTGCTTGACTTTGTTGCATGTTCTGGAATTTTCTTCATTTTTTGGTGTGAACCTTTTTCTTGTTGCTTGAATCTTTTTCTTTTGCATGTTGCCACCGTTTCTGTTGGTGCTTTGGTTGATGATTTTGCTTGATTTTGAAAAGTTTTGTGCCTTTGCTATTTTTCTGTTTGGCCTTTTTGGTGTTCTGATAAACTATAGCAGTAGTGTTGGTATACTGTGGGAGCAATGCTTTTCCTGATAAACTGTAGAAGGGTGGACCTTTTGCGTTTTTGCTTCCTTTGCTTTCTTTTCTGGATTTTATTTTGATGAGTGCCGAGATGTAGACTGTAGAAATGATTTTGAAGACCCTTTCTTGTTTACTGCCCCCAAGGGATGCTCCAAGACTTCTTCTCTTGAGTCTTGGGGTTTTTCCCTTTTTGATTTATTCGTTCGTCGAGATGTTTTGACCCATGTCCAAGATGTTTTTAAGTAATCCACTCTTCTTTTCTTTTTGTAGTATTTAGTTGGCCTCATGTCTTCCCGAAATAACGTTGTAGAGATGCCTTCCCAGGTTCCTGCGAGTATGGCCGATTGGGTGGACTCCATGGTTCTCCTGTGTGTCTTGCTGGCTGACTCTGAGTTTTGTGCTAAGCTTAGGCAATTTCATAGTGTCTGTAGCAATTCTGGTGATGAGAAGAACTATGAACTTGTCCCTCCTTCTTCTGACGAGAGAGTCTGTTTTTCAACTCGGGTTGTTGATGGTCGCCCTTTCTTTTATGCTTATGACTTTTTCTTTGGTCAGCTGGGTATCACCCTTCCTTTTACTCAATTTGAAATCGATTTGTTATGGTCTTGTAATGTTGCCCCTTCTCAACTTCACCCCAACTCCTGGGGTTTTATAAAAATTTTTCAATTGTTGTGCAATGGCTTTGGTATTCCTGCTTCCCAATCTCTCTTCTTCTACTTGTTTGTCTTGACTAAGCCTGGAGTGGTGGTGCACGAAATTGCAATCACACTTTTGCAATCCCGCACAACTAACCAGCAAGTGCACTGGGTCGTCCAAGTAATACCTTGCGTGAGCAAGGGTCGATCCCACGGAGATTGTCGGCTTGAAGCAAGCTATGGTTATCTTGTAAATCTTAGTCAGGATATCAGAAATTATCAGGATTGATTGTAAAAAGCAGAAGAACATGAAATGGTTACTTGTATTGCAGTAATGGAGAATAGGTTGGGGTTTGGAGATGCTCCATCTTCTAAATCTCTGCTTTCCTACTGTCTTCTTCATCAAACACGCAAGACTCCTTCCATGGCAAGCTGTATGTAGGGTTTCACCGTTGTCAGTGGCTACCTCCCATCCTCTCATTGGAAATGTTCAACGCACCCTGTCACGGCACGGCTATCCATCTGTCGGTTCTCAATCAGGCCGGAATAGAATCCAGTGATTCTTTTGCGTCTGTCACTAACGCCCCGCCCTCAGGAGTTTGAAGCACGTCACAGTCATTCAGTCATTGAATCCTACTCAGAATACCACAGACAAGGTTTAGACCTTCCGGATTCTCTTGAATGCCGCCATCAATTCTAGCTTATACCACGAAGATTCCGATTAAAGAATCCAAGAGATAACTACTCAATCTAAGGTAGAACGGAGGTGGTTGTCAAGCACACGTTCATAGTTGAGAATATGATGAGTGTCACAGGTCACCACATTCATCCGGATTAAGAACAAGTATTATCTTGGAATGGAAGCAAGCATGATTGAATAAGAAACAGTAGTAATTGCATTAATCCATCAAGACACAACAGAGCTCCTCACCCCCAACCATGGGGTTTAGAGACTCATGCCGTGGAATGTACACACAGAAACGTGTAAAAATGTTATGAGGTCATAAGGTACAGATACAATGTCAAAAGGTCCTATTAATAGTAAACTAGTATCCTAAGGTTTACAGAAATGAGTAAATGACAGAAAAATCCACTTCCGGGCCCACTTGGTGTGTGCTTGGGCTGAGCAATGAAGCATTTTCGTGTAGAGACCTTTTCTGGAGTTAAACGCCAGCTTTCATGCCAGTTTGGGCGTTTAACTCCAAGTTTTATGCCAGTTCCGGCGTTTAACGCTGGAATTTCTGAGGCCGAATTGCTACGCCGGTTTGGACCATCAAATCTTGGGCAAAGTATGGACTATCATATATTGCTGGAAAGCCCAGGATGTCTACTTTCCAATGCCATTGAGAGCGCGCCAATTGGGCTTCTGTAGCTCCAGAAAATCCACTTCGATCAGTGCAGGGCCAGGTCACAGAAAAACACACAAACTCATAGTAAAGTCCAGAAAAGTGAATTTTAACTAAAAACTAATAAAAATATACTAAAAACTAACTAAAAGATACTAAAAACATACTAAAAACAATGCCAAAAAGCGTATAAATTATCCGCTCATCAAGTGGTGAAAAAGAAGGCAGCTTGGGTCTGCTTTCGTTCCACCCAGGGAAAGAAGGTTTTTTCCATGTTTGACGAGTCATTCCGCGATTTTAAAAACTATTTTTTCAAGGTCCAAGCTGTTAAAGGAACTCGGCCCTTTTTTCTGGACGAAAATGATGAGCCTGCCTTTCCCCTGGAATGGCAAAAAGATGTGAGGGTCTCCAGGTATTCTTGGGACATGTTGGACGAGGCTGAGCGAGCCTTTGTGACTATTTTGGAAGAACGCTGTGGTCAACCTCCCTATCTTGATACAAAGAAATTTCTAACCAATCATTCTCTTCTTCAAACTGAACTGGGTATCTTGTGTTTTCTTTGTTATTTGTTTATGTTACTTGTAGCTGTATTTCCGACTTGTTTGATTTGTAGCTTGACTTCTGTTTTATTTGCAGAGGCAATGAAGAATAATGAATCTATGAAAGCTTTTAAGAGGGCGCAGAGGGCGACTGCTGCCAGGAATATTGCCGCCAAGGTGGCTGGGGAGGGGTCCTTTTAAGTGCGTGAGAAACCAGCAGTGCCGAGTTCCCCCAAGGTGAAAAAAGTGATTCCGACACCTCGGGTCCGCTTGGTGGATCCTGACCCTACTTCTGCCGTTCGATCAGTTGCCCCTCCAAGTAAGAAACAAAAGACGGTTGAGCCCTTCGACCTCAATGCCCCTGACTTCAATGCCATCGAGTTCATAGATCAACAAATTGGGCCCTATGGTACTCTCTCAATGGACGATGTGTCCATCCTCCATCATTTGGAATTTATGGCCCGGAATCACGTGCAGATGGCGTTTATGGTGGCCGCTATACACCGGACTGCTCAAAGTCTTCCTCTTCATGCCACCAAGGCATTTATGGAGGAGGCAAAGCAAGAGTTTGATCGGATGAAGGGGCTGAAGGAGGAGCTCGAATTAAAGGTGACCAAGTTAGAGAAGGATCTAGAAAATGAGAAGGCGAGTTCCCTTTCGCTGGCGGCTTCTTTGAGGTTGGCCGAAGACACAGCCCTGATGCATAAGGAGAGTTACGTCACGACTTATCGGGAGGTGATGCACCTGAGGGAGGAGTTGAACAATGCCCGGGAGGATTATTCTGAGCTCCAAGGTCATCTCGTGGGCAGTGTGACTGCTGCTTACGAGAACTTGAAGGAGCAATTTCGGGTCATTGCTCCCGAGGCCGATCTCACCTCTTTCAGCCTGGACAATGTTGTCAGGGATGGCAAGATTGTCCCTGATGACGATGGTGATGATGATGCTGATCCTCCTCCTGTGTCCTCTGCCAAAGTGTCGACTTCTTCTGCTCTTCCGGTTGTGCCTGATTCGGATTGCCAGGTTCTGAACTGGGAAGATGGAACTGTAGATGCCGTGCCTATTCAGACTCGTCCTCCTTCTCCTTGTCCTGATGATGCCAAGAAAGTTCCTGAAGCTTGTTGATCTGTAGCTGGCCCGGCTTGTGGGCTTTTGAAACTTTTTTATTTAATCGCTGACACTTCTTAGTTGCTTTATCTAGTAACTTTTATATTTTGAACAATAGCTTGCTGTCTTTTGGTGGTAAGTTTTGGTGGCCTTTTACGACCTTTTTTAAAAAAGTAGTTTTTTGACTTGGCATCTTCTTCTGTTTGCTGATGTTTGAAATTTTGCAGCTTGACCTCCTCGGATTGTTTTATTTTATTGTTTGTAGCTTTGATCCTTTGAGGTTGTGACTCAGGGGTCCAACTTGTTTCTTGATGGGTCTTTTGCGCTGGTCCCTATTTTAGTTATTTCTGTAATTCTCTTTTTGGACCTTTGTTAGGTCTTCTTTTCAGGGATTACTTTGATAACTTTGAAGTGGTAGGAGTCCGACTTGGTCATGCCGGTCTTCTTTAAGTTATTTTTTGTAGTCCTCTTTCTTGGATCTTTGTCAGATCTCTTTTAGGGATTACTTCGCATAACTTTTACGTGGTAGGAGTCCGACTTGGTTATGCCGGTCTCCTTTAAGTTATTTTTTGTAGTCCTCTTTCTTGGATCTTTGTCAGATCTCTTTCAGGGACTACTTCGCATAACTTTTAAGTGGTAGGAGTTTGACTTGGTTATGCCGGTCTCCTTTAAGTTATTTTTTGTAGTCCTCTTTCTTGGATCTTTGTCAGATCTCTTTCAGGGACTACTTCGCATAACTTTTAAGTGGTAGGAGTCCGACTTGGTTATGCCGGTCTCCTTTAAGTTATTTTTTGTAGTCCTCTTTCTTGGATCTTTGTCAGATCTCTTTCAGGGACTACTTCGCATAACTTTTAAGTGGTAGGAGTCTGTTCCGAGGGTTACCTGAAACTGTAGGTCGATCTCGGACGAGATCTTCTGTGTTGGTCAGAGCCGACGTGTCCGGCAGGTGTACAACGGCCGGAGCTGGTGTGTCTGACTTGTTGGACTTAGAGGTGGTGCTGATCCTTCGTCCCCGGAGGGTGGGGGTACCTGCAAGGGACTCCGATGCTTAAGTTAGCAAGGGTATTAAGCAGGTATTGAGTAGAATCAGAGTATGAGTTATACGTGGGTGCTCCAATGTATTTATAATGGTGAGATGTGGCTTCCTGCGGATAAGATAAGTTAGTTATCTTATCTTTATCTTTATCTTTATCTTTCAGTGAGGTCATTTTTAAGGGAACCGCCTTTATCTCTATGGGCTTGGGCTGCCCTTGGATTTGGGGCGCGTTCCTCTATTTGGGCCCTTCGTTTGGGCTTTCCTGTGACTTGGCCGAGCTCTTTGAGGAGAGGTCGGGTTGTCCTGACCTGAAGAAGTCGGTCGCTTTGTCTGTCGAACATCCCGGGTCAGACAGCTCGACCCAGGGTATGAACAGTGCCCCTGCTTGAGCTCGGTCTTACTGTTGAGGTCGAGTTTTTGACTTCGGTCCTTTAATGACGAAGCCGAACTCAAGCATTTTGTCGATTTCTTCTTTTTGTAGAATCTTTTGAATGTAGAACGTTTTCCTCTAAAGGCGCGCATTTTTATATCAGCGCTTTGCTTTGGGAACGTAAAAGGGTTTAGTACCTTCATTAATTGGTATTAATTGCCCCGTTTTCTCCTGGCTTTTATTTTGAATTTTCTCAATCAAAAACGGTTTCTCTTCTTCGCTCTTCTTCGTAACTTCTCCCTTTACTCTCTCATTTTCTGTTTCTTTCGTAACTTCTTCCTGCAACGTCTGTTCTGTCATTGCTCTCTGTGGAAGAGGGGTGATTACTAGTTTTTCTCCTTCTATCTTTGCGGTTTTTCGCTTCGAGGGGTGGCTTTGTTGCTTCTGCTTTTCGGCTCTCCTTTCGAGGTTTTTTTTCTATTTCTCCAGGTTCGATTTTTCTTCCTCTGTTCTTTTATATGTTGGTAGAAAGTTTGAATTTTGCTCAGAGAAAGTTAGGATCTTTCTGTTTTTACCATGCCTGATTGTTTGCGTGTTCTGGATTTTCTTCGTTTTTTGTTGCGAGTTTTTTGCTTTTCTCATTGCTTGAATCTTTTCTTAGGGCCTTTGCATGTTGTCGCCGCTTCTGGTTGCGCCTTTGATGATGATTTTTGCTTGATTTTGAAAAAGTTTGCGTCTTTGGTGATTTTTTGCTTGGCATTTTCGATGTTTGATAATGTTTTTTGCTGATAGACTGTAGAAAGGTGATGTCTTTGTGTTTTTGTTTTTACTTCCTTTGTTTCCTTTGAGACTTTATTTTCTTTCTGATGAGTGCCGGGGCGTAAGCTGTAGAAATTTCTTGAATCCTTGCTTTGTTATTGCCTCCAAAGGATGTCTCAGGACTTTGGTTTGAGTCTTGGGGTTTTCCTTTTCGTGGTTTCATCATCTGAGAAGTATTGACCGAGTTGTTTTCTCCCTATCCGAGATATTTGTAGTAACCCCTATCTTTTTTTCTTACTTGTAGGATTTAGTTGGCTTCATGTCTTCTCACAATAACATTGTAGAGATATCTTCCAGAGTTCCCAAGGGGATGTCCGATTGGCTGGACTCCCTTGTTTTGTTGTGTGTTTCTGTCGTGGATGCTGAATTTTGCATACAGTTGAGGAAACGTCATAGGATTTGTGGTGACAATGCTCGCGAGGGGGATTACGAGCTTGTTGCTCCTGATTCTGATGAGAGGGTTTGCTTTCCGACTTCCATTAAGAGGGAGCGTCCCTTCTTCTATGCCTATGAATACTTTTTCAGCCAGTTGAATGTTACTTTTCCTTTTACTGCTTTTGAAACCGACCTGTTGTGGTCGTGTAATATAGCACCATCCTAGTTTCACCCCAATTCCTGGGGTTTTATTAAAACTTTTCAACTTCTCTGCCGTGAACTAGATGTAACACCTTCCCAGACTCTGTTTCTTTACTTGTTTGTTTCTGCCAAGCCTGGCGGTTCTTCAAAAAAGAAGGCTTCTTGGGTTTCTTTCCGGTCCGCCCAGGGCCATAAAGTGTTTGCGATGTATGACGAGTCCTTTAAGGACTTCAAGAACTACTTCTTTAAAGTTTGAGCTGTCGAGGGGGCCCGCCCCTTTTTTCTTGATGAAAATGACGAGCCTGCTTTTCCTCTAGAGTGGCAAAAGAATGTAAGAGTGCCACGTTACACATGGGAAATACTTAGTGAGGTTGAGCGGGCCTTTGTAGTTGTTTTTGAAGATTTGTGGGGGAAGCCTCCCCATCTAGATACGAAGAGATTTTTGAGTGATCCATCTTTGGTTCGGGCTGCTTTGGGTACTGTCTGCTTTATTTTTATACTTGCTTTCTGAGCTTTTTTCTTCTTCTATGTTGTAATTTGTGTTCCGGGGGTTACCTGAAACGTGTAGCTCGGTCGTCTGGAGATGCCCGAGGTGGGGGTTCAGGGACCCGAGCTTGATATGCAGAGTGGTTGGTGGTTGTACCTGCAATGACACTCCGATGCTTAAGTTAGCATGGGTCCAAGCAGATAATGTGTAGAATCAGAGTATGAGTTATACCTGGGTGCTCCAGTGTATTTATAGTGGTTGGTCGTGATCTTCCCTGGATAAGATATTCTTATCTTATCTTATCTTTGGGAGTCTTATCTCTATCTTTTGTGGAACCGCCTTTCCTAGGCCTTTTTCGGCCTTTAGGTTTTGGGCTTCGTTCCTTTTGATGGGCCTTCTTCTTTATTTGTCCGAGGTCCGACCTTAGGCGTGGGCCTTTGGGACGAGGTCGGACCTTCTGCGAACTTCCCGAGTTTGGAGAGCTCGGTCAGGGTATGAACAGTGCCCCTGTCCGAGTTCGTCCTTTTGAGAGGTCGAGCTCGGGCATAGTCGTCTTTTCAAAATTTGAAAATGGCCGTTTCAGCATTTATTGCTTTTTACCGTTTCTCCTCGATTTCCGTTTGGGCTCTGTGAAGGCATTATTTATTTGTCCCTTTCCTCATTTTCTTTGTTTATTCTGTTCCCTTTCCCTTTTTCTGGGTTTTTCGCCACCTCTCTTTCGAGCATCTTCCTTCTTTCTCTCTGTTCTTCTTCTCCGATTCTTTTTGTGCGTTGTTTTTCGGGGTTTCCTCTGCGCCGCTGTTTTCGTTCTTCTTGCATCGGAGCTCGTCGTTTTCTTCCTTTCTTCCAGGTTTGTTTCTCGTCTTTACTTTCGCTGTGCACATATGCTTTTGTTTCTTTTTCTTCTATGCTGGGGTTGCCCCGAAAAGAGGCGCCGCCATTGTTTTGGTTGTTTGTATGTGGGGGGGGCTCTTTTCTCTTGGTACTTTGTTTTCGGGTTACTGCATTTTTTCTTCTAAAAGAACTTTTGTTTTCTTGCTTCTGCTGAATGGGTTTTTTGCTGTCTGCCTATTATGTGATTTTTGGCTTGCTGTTGTATTCTTCTTTGTAGGCAAGATTTTTTATGTCTCGAAAGGTGTTTCAAGCAATGTCGACCAAGATTCCGAGTGGTCTTGGTTGGGTAGATCCTGTTCCTCTAAGGGTCCCTTCTGTTGTAGATTCTGAGTATCTAGTTAGGTTCCGTAGGGAGTGTAGTATTTGTGAGAACAGGGAGTCTGAGCGGGATTATGAGCTAGTAGCCCCGGAGTCCGAGGAGAGAGTGTGCTTCCCGCCTTTAGAAAGTTCCGAGAAGCTATTCTTTTATGCTTACGATTGTTTTTTCTCTAAGCTGGGTGTACGACTTCCTTTTACCGACTTGGAGTCTGAGGTCCTTTGGTCTTGTAACCTTGCCCCTACGCAACTCCATCCAAATTCTTGGGCGTTTTTAAAGCTGTTTCAACTTTTGTGTCAGTTTTTGGGCGTCTCCCCTTCTGTTTCTCTTTTTTCCTATCTGTTCGTGTTGACGAAGCCGGGGTCGGGTGCTGGGAAGGTGTCCTGGGTCTCTTTTAGGGCTAACCAGGGAAAGAAGTTTTGTACCTTGTATGATGAGTCGTTTCATGATTTCAAGAACTACTATTTCAAGGTCCGGGCTGCTGGAGATGTCCGACCTTTCTTTCTAGATGAGAGTGGGGAGCCTTCTTTTCCTCTTTGTTGGCAGGAGAATGTAGTGTCGGTTAAGTATACTTTTGAGAGTCTAGATGAGGTGGAGCAGGCTTTTGTGGGTGTGTTGAGCAGTTTATGGGGTCGGGCACCTCACTTGGATACGAAGAAAATGTTGGGAGATCCAAGCCTTCTCCGTTCCGAGTTAGGTAGTTCCCGACCTCTTTGAGATTTCATCTTAGTATTTTGGCTTCGTTTTGGAGGTTTTTCTGTTGTGATAATCCCTTTCTTTTGTTTCTGCAGAGATGTCTTCTCAGGCTGGTTCCATGAAGTTCCTTCGTCGGTCGAAGAAGTCTGCGGCTGCTCGGAATATCGAGGCTGAGGCTTCTGCCCGATCTTCTCCGCAGAAGACTACCGTGGGTGTTCAGACTCGGTCGAAGACCATTCCGACTCCTCAGTTCCGAGCTATAACTCAAGATCCTCCGACCTCCGAACCCGGTCACCTTTCCCCGTCTTCGACCTCGGGTCCTCTCCCCAAGAAACAGAAGACCTCTCAAGAGCTTGCCGGTTTCAATGATAAGGATTTTGACGCTCTTGGTTGGATTGAGCAGCACATTCTCCCCCAGACCTTTATTTCTACTGATGATGCGTCTATGGAGCATCACTTTCAGTATATGGCGCGGAGCTGTGTTCGGATGGCTAGTCTTCATGCCGCTATTGCTCGGGAGTTCAAGAAAGCTCCCCTTGGGGCGACCAGCTCCCGACTTGAGAAGGCACGGTCCGAGCTTGATAAGATTAGTCAACTGAAGGCTGCCAGGATTACTGAGCTGGAGGCCTCTTTGGAGGAAGAGAAAACTAGGGCCACCGCGGCTGTGGCGGCGGCGAAGACATCTGAGGAGATGGCGAGGGTGGCGACGGAGAACTATACTAAGCTGTATGCCGAGCTTGTGGAGACGAAGGAGAAGTTGCAGTCTGCTCGGGATGATTTTTACGAGCTGGAAGATAATGTGGCCAAGGGTATGGATGCTATGTTTGTGAATTTGAGGGATCAGGTCCGGGTTCTTGCTCCCGACCTGGATCTGAGCTTATTCAGTACGGAAAACATTGTTGTGGAGGGAAAGATTGTTCCTGCTCCTGCCGAGGATGAGGTTCCGGTGTCCGACCACAAGGCTCCGGTGTCCGACCCCGAGGTTCCGGTTGTGAACCCGACTTCACCTTTGGCTGAGGATAGATCTGGTGTGGAGGTTTCAAGCCGGGATGATGGTGCTGTCGATGCAGTCCCGATTTCGATGTTCCCTCCGCAGCCTTCTGTTGATGCGGAGACCGAAAAGGACCTTGATCCTCTGTGATCTTTTTAGTGGTTTGCCCGGCCTGTGGGCTTTTTGTTGGATGGCTTTTGTGAACACTTTTGGACACCTTTTGCTTTTATTTAGCCACTTGTGGTGACTTTATTATGCGGTGTTTGTGTTTTGACCTTTGGTTTCTGCCTTCGTGCTTTTTAGTTGTTTTTCGGATAACAACTTTTTAGCTAGCGTTTTGACTTTATGTTTCCGCTTTCGTGCTTTTTAGTTGTTTTTCGGATAACAACTTTTTAGCTAGCGTTTTGACTTTATGTTTCCGCTTCCGTGCTTTTTAGTTGTTTTTCGGATAACAACTTTTTAGCTAGCGTTTTGACTTTATGTCTCCGCTTTCGTGCTTTTTAGTTGTTTTTCGGATAACAACTTTTTAGCTAGCGTTTTGACTTTATGTCTCCGCTTTCGTGCTTTTTAGTTGTTTTTCGGATAACAACTTTTTAGCTAGCGTTTTGACTTTATGTCTCCGCTTTCGTGCTTTTTAGTTGTTTTTCGGATAACAACTTTTTAGCTAGCGTTTTGAAACTTCTTTCGATTTCGTTCTTTTCGCTTTGTACTTTTTAGTTGCTTTTTGTAAAGCAACTTTTTAGTAAGCGTTTTTCGAAATCCTGGTTCTTGCCGTTTTAAGGCTTCTTTCTCGGGCCGAGCTTTTTCTTGGACATCGGGTGCTCGAGTACCTCCTTTTTGTTAGGTCCGACTTTGTCGTTGGTCGGTTCTTTTGAGTTATTTCTGTAATCTCTTTTATTTGGCTTTTTGAGCCATTTTAGAGTTACTTTATAACTTTTCCCTTTGTTGGGTCCGACTTCGTCGTTTGGTCGGCCTTTTTAAGTTATTTTTGTAACCTCTTTTTTATTTGGCTTTTCGAGCCATTTCAGAGTTACTTTATAACTTCTCACATTAATTTGAACCTCGTCGCTTTATCTTTGCCAACCTTGTATGGTCTCTTGGCAAATGATTTTTTGCGTTTTACCGAGCATAAATTAATGCGCCTTGGTGGGGTACTTTCTAGGATTTGCTTCATCATGAGGAAGAGAAAATAGAGAAATTTGATTAGTATTAAAAAGAAAGAATATTTACAAAGTGTTTACCCTTTAGGTCGGGTATCCTACTTAACCGGGTGTCTCATTAAAAAACCCTTGTAGGGAAAAAGAGTACACCTCGGGTTAAGTTTTTCTAGCTGTAGTACCGTCTTAGATTACAGGCGTGCCAGGTCCTGGGCAGCTCATTGCCTTCTAGGTCGGATATTTTGTAGTAGCCTGTCCCTAAGACTTCTGTTACCTTGTAGGGCCCTTTCCAATTTGCGGCTAGCTTTCCTTCTCCCGACTTTGTGTTCCGATGTCATTTCGGATTAGAATCAGGTCATGACTGGAGAAGCTTCGCTTTATTACCTTTTGATTGTATCTGAGGGCCGTTCGCCGTTTTAAGGCTTCTTCTCGGATTCGGGCTCTTTCTCGGACCTCGGGGAGGAGGTCGAGTTCTTCCCTTTGTGCTTGTGGGTTGCCTCTTTCGTTGTAGAAGATGACTCTGGGCGACCCTTCATCTATTTCGATAGGAATCATTGCCTCCATCCCGTAAGCTAGCCGGAATGGGGATTCTCCCGTTGTAGAGTGCGGGGTTGTCCGATATGCCCATAGTACCTGGGGGAGTTCGTCGGCCCACGCCCCTTTGGCCTCTTGGAGTCTTCGCTTTAACCCGGCCAAGATGACTTTATTTGCAGCCTCTGCTTGTCCATTGGCTTGTGGGTGCTCGACCGATGTGAATTGCTGTTTGATTTTTAGTTCGGCCACCAAGTTCTGAAAACTTGTGTCCGTGAACTGTGTTCCATTGTCTGTTGTGATGGAGTAGGGGACTTCGAACCTCGTGACGATGTTTTTGTATAGGAATTTACGGCTTTTCTGAGCCGTAATAGTGGCTAAGGGTTCGGCTTCGATCCACTTTGTGAAGTAGTCGACCCCTACTATGAGGTATTTGACTTGCCCCGGTCCTTGTGGAAACGGGCCGAGTAGGTCGAGTCCCCATTTTGCGAAGGGCCATGGCGCAGTGATGCTGATAAGGTCTTCGGGCGGTGCCTTGTGAAAATTGGCGTGTTTTTGGCAGGGGGGCATATTTTCACAAACTCTGTCGCGTCTCTTTGTAAGGTCGGCCAGTAGAACCCGGCCCTGACTACTTTCTTGGATAGTGCCCGAGCTCCGAGATGGTTTCCACACATGCCTTCGTGGACTTCTTCGAGGACGCCCTTTGTTTCTGAGGTCGGAACGCACCTAAGGAGGGGGTTTGAGAATCCTCTTCTGTATAATACGTCGTGAATTAGCGTATAATTCTGGGCGTCCTTTGTAAGCCTTTTAGCTTCTTTTCTTTCTATGGGGAGAGTTCCTGACTTCAGGTAGTTGAGTATGGGGGTCATCCATCCTTGCTGTTGGTTGGATATATTTAACGTTTCTTCCTCTCTTAGCACGGAGGGAGATTGTAGGGTTTCTTGGAGAAGACTTCTGTTGTTGCCTCTGGGCTTGGTGCTAGCGAGCTTCGAGAGGGCGTCTGCCCGGGCATTTTGTTCCCGAGGTATGTGCTGGATTTGTATTTCCGGGAAGTGTCGTAATTGTGCCTGTGTTTGGTCCAGGTATTTTTTCATAGTAGGGTCTTTGGCCTGGTAACTTCCATTTACTTGTGATGTGACGATCTGGGAGTCGCTGAAGATCGTGATTCTCTGGGCTCCGACCTCTTCGGCTAGCTTTAGTCCTGCTAGTAGGGCCTCGTATTTGGCTTGGTTGTTTGAAGCCTGGAACTCGAATTTTAAGGATAGCCCTATCCGTGTTCCTTGGTCGCTTTCGAGTATAACACCGGCTCCGCTTCCTGTTTTGTTTGAGGACCCGTCGACATACAGATTCCACGAGAGTGGGGTTCCCGGGGTCTCAGTATATTCTGCGATGAAGTCGGCTAGATATTGAGATTTTATGGCAGTCCGGGCTTCATAGTGGAGGTCGAACTCGGACAGTTCCACCGCCCATTGTAGGATTCGTCCTGCCATGTCTGTTTTTTGTAGGATGTGTCTCATGGGTTGGTTCGTCCGGACTTTGATGGTGTGGGCTTGTAAGTAGGGACGGAGCCTCCGAGCCGTGAATACTAGGGCGTAGGCGAATTTCTCTATTTTCTGATAGTTTAATTCGGCCCCTTGTAGTGCCTTGCTTACGAAGTATATGGGGTGTTGTCCTTGGTCATTTTCTCGTATTAATGCTGAAGCAACTGCCCGATGTCCGACCGAGAGGTATAATACGAGCTCTTCCCCTTTTAAAGGTCGGGTTAGGATTGGTGGCTGCCCGAGGAATTTCTTGAATTCTCGGAAGGCTTTTTCGCACTCCGGGGTCCATGAGAAGGGTTTCCCTTTCTTTAGGAGTGAGTAGAGAGGTAGTGATTTTATCGCTGATCCTGCCAAGAATCTTGATAGGGCGGCTAGCCTTCCATTTAGTTGTTGTACTTCTTTGACACACGTCGGGCTCTTCATTTTGAGTATCGCTTGGCATTTGTCCGGGTTTGCTTCGATGCCTCTTTGAGTCAGCATGAAGCCTAAGAACTTTCCGGCTTCTGCGGCGAAGGTGCACTTGGTCGGGTTAAGTCTCATGTTGTGTTTCCTGAGGGTGCCGAAGACACTTGTGAGGTCGGGAACCAAGTTTCTGTCTTCTTGTGTCTTTACCAGCATATCGTCGACGTACACTTCTAGCTGTAGCCCGATGTGCTCTGAGAATACTTTGTTCATTAGCCTCTGGTAGGTTGCCCCGGCGTTCTTCAGCCCGAAGGGCATTACTACGTAGCAGTAGTTTGCCCTTGGGGTTATGAACGAGGTCTTTTCTTGGTCGGGTCCGTACATCGGGATTTGATTGTATCCCGAGTATGCATCCATGAAGGAGAGATATCTGTAGCCTGAGGCTGCGTCGACTAAGGCGTCGATGTTTGGTAGTGGATATGGGTCTTTGGGGCAGGCTTTGTTGAGATCCGTGTAATCGACGCACATCCTCCATTTTCCGTTGGGCTTTTTTACCAGGACCACGTTTGCGAGCTATAGGGGATATTTTACTTCCCTAATGAATCCTGCATCTAGCAGTGCTTGTACCTGTTCTTCTATTGCCTGCATGCGCTCGGGTCCGAGCTTCCGGCGTCTCTGTTGGACGGGTCTGGATCCCGGGTATACTGATAGCTTATGGCACATCAGGTCGGGACTTATGCCTGGCATGTCGGAGGCCTTCCAGGCGAAGAGGTCGGAATTCTCCCTTAAGAGGGTTATGAGTTCCTCCTTTAGGCCTGCTTCGAGGTTTGCTCCAATGTTTGTTACTTTTTCAGGTGTGTTCCCGATTTGGATCCTTTCGGTTTCTCCCTCTGGTTGTGGCCGAAGGTCTTCTCGGGTTTGAACTCGCCCGAGTTCTATTGTGTTGACTTCTTTCCCTTTTAGGCTTAGACTTTCGTTGTAGCATCGCCGTGCTAATTTTTGGTCGCCTTTTAGGGTGGCGATTCCCTTTGCGGTAGGGAACTTCATACAGAGGTGTGGGGTTGAGACCACAGCTGCCAGTCTGTTTAGGGTTGGTCGCCCAATGAGGGCATTGTATGCTGAGGTAACGTCGACTATAATGTAGTCGATGCTTAACGTTTTAGATTGCTCGCCTCTTCCGAAGGTAGTGTGTAGCGAGATGTATCCTAAGGGGTGGATCGGGGTGTCCCCTAGCCCAAATAGGTCGGAGGGATAGGCCTTTAGCTCTTTTTCTTCAAGTCCGAGCTTGTCGAAGGCCGCTTTGAACAGGATATCTGCTGAGCTTCCTTGGTCAATCAGGGTTCGATGTAAGTTGGCGTTTGCTAGGATAATGGTGATCACCATAGGATCGTCGTGGCCGGGTATTATCCCCTGAGCATCTTCTTGGGTAAATGAGATGGTTGGCAGCTCGGGCAGGGGATTGTCTTCTCGGACATGATAGATCTCTTTGAGGTGTCTTTTTCGCGAGGATCTGGATGTTCCTCCGCCTGCAAAACCTCCGTTTATCATGTGTATGTGCCTTTCAGGGGTTCGCAGGGTCTGTTCGGCCCGATCCTCGTTATCTCCCCTCCTTCTCTTTTTGGTCTCTTCTCCTTTTTCCGCTATGTATCTGTCGAGTTTTCCTTCTCTGGCTAGCTTTTCTATAACATTCTTCAGGTCGTGGCAGTCATTAGTAGAATGACCGTAGAGCTTGTGGTATTCACAGTATTCGGACCGATCTCTCCCCGCTCTCTTGTGTTTTAAAGGTCGGGGCGGTGGGATTTTTTCGGTGTGGCATACTTCTTTGTAGACGTCTACCAGGGAAACTCGGAGGGGAGTGTAGCTATGGTACTTCCGTGGTTTGTCCGAGTTGGACTCTTCTTTCTTTTTCTGTTCTCGATCTCGGTCTCGGAGTGGGTAGGTTGATTCCTTCCTAGAAGAGTCTCTTAGCTGGGAGGTTTCCTCCATGTTGATATATTTTTCTGCCCGCTCTTGCACCTCGTATAAGGAGGTCGGGTATCGTTTGGATACGGATTGGCTAAATGGTCCTTCTTTTAGGCCGTTTGCTAGTCCCATGATGGCTGCTTCAGTGGGCAAGTGTTGTATGTCCAGGCAGGCTTTGTTGAATCGCTCCATGTATTCTCGGAGAGTTTCTTGGTTACCCTGTTTGATCCCGAGTAGACTGGGGGCATGTTTTGCCTTGTCCTTTTGAATAGAGAACCTTGTTAGGAATTTTTTGGTTAGGTCCTCGAAGCTGGAGATTGATCCTGGTGGCAGGTTGTCGAACCACTTCATGGCCGACTTGGTGAGAGTGGTGGGGAAGGCTTTGCACCGAATCGCGTCGGAGGCGTCGACCAGGTACATTCTGCTTCGGAAGTTGCTGAGGTGGTGACTTGGGTCGGTGGTGCCGTCGTAGAGATCCATATCAGGTGGTTTGAAGTTTCGCGGTACCTTCTCCTTCATGATCTCTTGCGTGAAGGGATCATGGTTGTTTTCGGGGGTGGTGCCGCGTTCCGTCCGGTCTTTCAACTCGGCCTCTATCTTCCGCAGCTTTTCTTCTAACTCTCTGCGCTTGCGAGCTTCCCTTCTCAAATCTTGTTCAGTTTCTTTCTGCTTTTTTATGTCCTCTTCGAGTTGTTTCAGTCGGTTTTGCTGTGCCCGTACTGCTTCTAGAATTTCTGAGCTCTCTTCTTTTTCGGGATTTTGTGGATTTTTGTTTGGAAGTGATGTCTTTGGGCGATTCTGTTTGTTTCCTCCTGGGGTGCGTGGTGATAGAGGGCTGTCCGGTCGTTCTCCGGTGTCAATTTCCTCTTCTTGTTCTGATGTAGCGTGGTTATTGTTGGGAGGGTCGTCCGCCATGGTAAAGGGATGACTTCCAGGGTCCCCGGCAACGGCGCCAATGTTCCGGGGGTTACCTGAAACGTGTAGCTCGGTCGTCTGGAGATGCCCGAGGTGGGGGTTCAGGGACCCGAGCTTGATATGCAGAGTGGTTGGTGGTTGTACCTGCAATGACACTCCGATGCTTAAGTTAGCATGGGTCCAAGCAGATAATGTGTAGAATCAGAGTATGAGTTATACCTGGGTGCTCCAGTGTATTTATAGTGGTTGGTCGTGATCTTCCCTGGATAAGATATTCTTATCTTATCTTATCTTTGGGAGTCTTATCTCTATCTTTTGTGGAACCGCCTTTCCTAGGCCTTTTTCGGCCTTTAGGTTTTGGGCTTCGTTCCTTTTGATGGGCCTTCTTCTTTATTTGTCCGAGGTCCGACCTTAGGCGTGGGCCTTTGGGACGAGGTCGGACCTTCTGCGAACTTCCCGAGTTTGGAGAGCTCGGTCAGGGTATGAACAATTTGTATTTTGTGGTTGATTTTGTGTTCTTCAGAGATGTCGAAGAATAATGACTCTATGAAGGCCTTAAAAAAGGTGAAGAAGGCAACTGCTGCTTTAAACATTTCGGCCAAGGCGGCCGGAGAGGGATCTTCCCAGGTTCCAGTTAAACCTCCTGTACCTAGTTCTCCCGGGCCGAGGAAAGCAATTCCTATTCCTCGGGTTCGCTTGGTCGATCCTCCGCAATCTTCTGCTGCAGCTCCTGGTGCCCCTCCTTGTAAGAAGCAAAAGTCATCCGAGCCCTTCAACCTGGATGCCCCAGATTTTGATGCTATCGAGTTTGTCGACCAGCAAATTGCCCCATATGGTGGGCTTTCTATGGACGATATTTCTCTTCTTCAGCATCTGGATTTTATCACTAAAAGTAGTGTGAAGATGGCTCATATGGGTGCCGCTATATTCCGAACAATTCAGGGGATTCTGATTCATGCCACAAAATCCTTCATGAAAGAGGCCAAGTCAGAATTTGATCGGATCAAGGGTCTGAAGGAGGAGTTGGAGGTGAAGTTAGCAAAGGTGGAGAAGGAGTTAGAGGGTGAGAAGGCCAGTTCTATTGCCTTGGCTGCATCTTTGAAGCTGGCCGAGGACATGGCATTGAAGCATAAGGATAGTTATGTCTCGGCTTATAGGGAATTGATGCATCTTCGGGAGGATTTGGAAACTGCTCGGGTTAATTATGGTGAGCTTCAGGGTCACCTTGTGGGTAGCGTAACTGCTGCCTCCGAGAACCTGATGGAGCAGTTTCGGGTTGTTGCTCCTGATGCCGACTTGACTCTCATCAGCCTGGACAATGTCGTGAGGGATGGTAAGATTGTCCCTGATGACCAAGATGATGATGAGGCTGATCCTCCCCTAGTGCCTTCTCTTAAGGTGTCGACCTCCTCTGTTCCTCCCGTTACATCTGATCCGGATTGCCAGATTCTGAACCGGGATGATGGAACCGTAGATGCCGTGCCCCTTCAGACTCGTCCTCCTTCCCCTTGTCCTGACGCTGCCAAGAAGGCTCCTGATGTTTGCTGATCTCTTTTCTGGTTGTATAGTTGGCCTGGCTTGTGGGATTTTAAAACTTTTCATTGACATTTCCTAGTTGCTTGTTTAGCAACTTTTTATTTTGAAAAACAAAAGGTAGCTCGCTTTCCCTTCACGGTAGGTTTTGGTGGCCTTCCGGGCCTTATAACTTTTGCGGGGTAACAGAGGTAGTTTTTTGACTTGGTATCTTTTCAGTTTTCTACTGATGTTTGAAATCTTGTATCTTGACCTCTTCGAATTGCTTTGTTTTATTGTTTGTAGCTTGGATCCTTTGAGGTTTGTGACTTATGGGTCCAACTTGTTTCTTGGTGGTTCTTTTGCGCTGGTCCCCCCTTTAAGTTATTTCTGTAATCCTCTTTTTTGGACCTTTTTTTCAGGTCTCTTCCAGGGATTACTTTGATAACTTTTTAGTGGCAGGAGTCCGATTTGGTTCTGTCGGTCTCCTTTAAGTTATTTTTCGTAGTCCTCTTTCTTGGATCTTTGTTAGATCTTTTTCAGGGACTACTTTGTATAACTTTTTTAGTGATATGAGTCCGACTTGGTTATGTCGGTTTATTTTTCGTAATCCTCTTACTTGGATCTTTGTCAGATCTCTTTTAGGGACTACTTGTATAATTTTTTAGTGGTAGGAGTTCGACTTGGTTATATCGGTCTCCTTTAAGTTATTTCTGTAATCCTCTTTTTTGGACCTTTGTCAGGTCTCTTCCAGGGATTACTTTGATAACTTTTTAATGGTAGGAGTCCGACTTGGTTATATCGATCTCCTTTAAGTTATTTTTTGTAGTCCTCTTTCATGGATCTTTGTCAGATCTCTTTCAGGGACTACTTGTATAACTTTTTAGTGGTAGGAGTCCGACTTTGGTTATGTCGGTCTCCTTTAAGTTATTTTTCGTAGTTCTCTTTCTTGGATTTTTGTCAGATCTCTTTCAGGGACTACTTGTATAACTTTTTAGTTTGGGGCTGACTTTGTTATGTCAGGCCCTTCTAAGTTAAAGTAATCCTCTTTAATAGGGTTGGCCAGACCTCTTTCCAGGGTTTACTTATAACTTGGGTTGACTTGGTCCGACTTCCGCACGTCGGCCAGTCTTTAAGTTATTATATTAGCTATCCGTAAGACCTCGTCAGGTTCTTTTTTTGGACCACTTTTGATAACTTCTTGTATTATTCTGTGTTCATCTTTGCCGATTTGTAGAAAATGGTTGGCGTCTTTAGATCGTCCTTTGGGTGAATCGCGTTTTCACCTTTATCGGATGATTGTCTTTATCGTGGTCGCACAGTGAATTTGTTTTTCACTTTCTACCGACCTGTTGCTTTATAATCGGACGATGAATACTGTTCATACCCTGGGTCGAGCTGTCCGACCCGGGATGTTCGACAGACAAAGCGACCGACCTCTTCAGGTCAGGACAACCCGACCTCTCCTCAAAGAGCTCGGCCAAGTCACAGGAAAGCCCAAACGAAGGGCCCAAATAGAGGAACGCGCCCCAAATCCAAGGGCAGCCCAAGCCCATAGAGATAAAGGCGGTTCCCTTAAAGATGACCTCACTGAAAGATAAAGATAAAGATAAGATAAGATAACTAACTTATCTTATTCGCAGGAGGCCACATCTCACCATTATAAATACATTGGAGCACCCAGGTATAACTCATACTCTGATTCTACTCAATACCTGCTTAATACCCTTGCTAACTTAAGCATCGGAGTCCCTTGCAGGTACCCCCACCCTCCGGGGACGAAGGATCAGCACCACCTCTAAGTCCAACAAGTTGGACACACCAGCTCCGGCCGCTGTACACCTGCCGGACACGTCGGCTCCGACCAACACAGAAGATCTCGTCCGAGATCGACCTACAGCTTCAGGTAACCCTCGAAACATTGGCGTCGTTGCCGGGGAACCTGGAAGTCATCCCATTAACATGGCGGAGGACCATGACAACGACCACGATTCAGGTTTGAAAGACAGAACGCCGCATAAAAACGCGGACACAATACTCAAAGATACTCCAGAAACCAACGGAGACAAAAATTCATCAAATCCAGGAGTAATAGAAGCACTTCAAAATCGATTGGAGCAACTTGAGAAAGAAGCCCAACATCGACGTGAATTAGAAGAAGATCTACGCCGGGAGATAAGGCGGCGCCGAGAATTAGAAGATAAGCTTATAAAACACGAAGTTGATCTCAAAACTAAAGCTACTCGACCATCCACAGAGGATAGCTCTCAGAAAGATAAAGATCCATTCACCAGAGAAATTATGAAGACCAAAATTCCAAAAGATTTCAAACTTCCGGATATGACTCTATATGACGGCACCTCGGACCCCAACCATCATCTCAGCAACTTCAGAAGTAGAATGTACCTCACTGATGCCTCAGATGCAGTTCGCTGCAAAGCCTTTCCAACAACTCTCACCAAGACAGCCATTAAATGGTTTGACAACCTACCTCCAAAATCCATCTCGAGTTTCGACGACCTGGCCAAAAAGTTCCTAGCCCAATTCTCCATACAAAAGGACAAAGCCAAACACGCACCTAGCCTACTAGGGATCAAGCAAGGAGATCGGGAGAGCCTTCGCAACTACATGGAAAGATTCAACAAAACATGCTTGGACATACAAAGTCTACCAACAGAAGCTGCCATTATGGGCCTCATAAATGGCCTGTGAGAAGGACCATTTAGCCAATCTATATCAAAGAGATACCCGACATCCTTAGACGAAGTACAAGAACGGGCGCAGAAATACATCAACATGGAGGAAAATTCTCGACTTGGCGAAGCCTCAAGGTTCGGTTCTGCCTACCGAGATAAAGAATCCAAGAAAAAGGAAGATCGCTATGGAGAGAAAATTAAAAAATATCATAACTATACTCCTCTTAGGGTATCCTTGGTAGATGTTTACAAAGAAGTTTGCCATACAGAGAAAATCCCTCCAGCTCGGCCACTTAAAGGCAAAAGAGGAGGAGGAAATCGGAATGAATACTGCGAATATCACCGACTTCGAGGGCATTCCACCAACGAATGCTTCGACTTGAAAAACGTCATAGAAAAACTAGTAAGAGAAGGAAAGCTAGATCAATTTTTGGCCAATCGGGATGACGAACCAAGAAAAAGAAGAAGGGATGAGGATGTCGGACGACCTAAACGATCACCTCGCACACCAGAAAGACACGTTCACGTAATACACGGCGGATTTGCTGGAGGAGGAATCTCCAAATCATCCCGCAAGCGACACCTCAAAGAGGTGTACCACGTCGAAGGAAAAAAGGAAGCCCCAGACATCCCAGCAATCACGTTTACCAAGGAAGACGCATCCGGAATCATCTCGGGACACGACGACCCCATGGTCATTACGATCATACTGGCAAACGCCAACCTTCACCGTACACTAATTGACCAGGGAAGCTCTGCCGACATCTTATTCAAAACTGCCTTCGACAAACTCAGCCTAGAAGAAAAAGAGCTAAGAGCGTACCCGAACAGCTTGTTTGGACTAGGAGATGCCCCAGTTCAACCGTTGGGATATGTATCGCTGCATACAACCTTCGGAAAGGGGAACCAATCCAGAACACTCAAGATAGACTACATCGTGGTCGACGTAAGCTCAGCCTACAATGCCTTAATAGGTCGGACAGCGTTAAATCAACTCGGCGCAATAGTTTTAACTCCACATCTATGTATGAAATTTCCAACTGCGGAAGGGATAGCTACAATAAAGGCAGATCAAAAGATGGCACGTCGCTGTTATAACGAAAGTCTAAACCTCCGAGGCGAAGGAGGAGAATTCCACACAATCGAGCTCGGTGGAGTTCAGAGGCGAGAAGAATCCCGACCACGACCCGAAGGAGAAGTAGAAAGAGTCCAGATCGGAGACACCTCGGATAAAACAACTAATATTGGCACGATCCTGAAAGAAGACACAAAGGAATCACTAATATGGTTCCTACGAGATAATGTTGATCTCTTTGCATGGAAAGCTGCCGACATGCCAGGCATTGATCCCGAACTAATAAGCCACAAATTGGCAGTCTACCCGGGATCTCGGCCGGTACAACAAAGACGAAGAAAACTCGGACCAGAACGAGCTCAAGCTGTAGAAGAACAAGTACAGGCGCTACTAGAGGCCGGGTTCATAAGGGAAGTTAAATACCCACTATGGCTAGCAAACGTCGTCTTGTTGAAAAAGTCAAATGGGAAGTGGCGAATGTGCACCGACTATACCGACCTCAACAAAGCCTGCCCAAAAGATCCTTACCCACTCCCAAGCATCGACGCTCTAGTAGATGCTTCATCAGGATATAAGTATCTCTCGTTCATGGACGCATATTCGGGGTACAACCAAATTCCCATGTATGCACCAGATCAAGAAAAGACCTCGTTCCTAACACCAAAAGCAAACCACTGTTACATCGTGATGCCTTTCGGTCTCAAGAACGCAGGAGCTACTTATCAAAGGCTATTGAATAAAGTTTTCTCAGATCACATCGAAAAAATCATGGAAGTTTATGTAGATGACATGTTGATAAAGACACAAAGCGAAGATACATTATTATCTGACCTGACTCAAGTGTTTTACACTATCAGGAAACACAACATGCGGCTCAATCCCGCAAAATGCACCTTCGTAGTAGAAGCAGGCAAATTCTTAGGCTTCATGCTCACACAAAGAGGAATTGAAGCAAATCCAGACAAAAGTCAAGCCATACTCAACATGAAGAGCCCAACCTGTGTCAAAGAAGTACAACAACTCAACGGGAGGTTGGCCGCCCTATCCCGATTCTTAGTAGGAGCTGCGATAAGATCTCTTCCCTTCTATGCTACTTTAAGAAAGGGAAAACAATTCGAATGGACGACAGAATGTGAGCAAGCCTTCCTAGACTTCAAGGAGTTCTTAGGACGGCCACCTATCCTATCTCGGCCACGAGAAGGAGAACCGCTCATATTATATCTCGCAGTAGGGAGCCGGGCAATAGCCTCAGCACTAGTCAGAGAAGACGAACATGGGCAACAACCCGTCTACTTCATTAGCAAAGCGCTACAGGGATCCGAGCTGAACTACCAAAAAATAGAAAAGTTTGCCTACGCTCTGATCCTCACATCCCGGCGGCTTCTCCCATACTTTCAAGCGCATACCATTAAAGTTCGAACCAACCAACCTATAAAAGGGATATTGCTAAAAACAGATCTAGCAGGAAGAATCCTACAATGGGCAATCGAGTTGTCCGAATTCGACCTCCAATACGAGGCACGTACAGCCATCAAATCGCAATACCTGGCCGACTTCATCGCGGAATTTACAGACATCCCGGAAATCCCCATAGAGTGGAACATATATGTGGATGTATTCTCGAATAAAATAGGAAGCGGTGCGGGTGTGATAATCGAAAGCAACCAAGGAACTCAACTTAAGCTCTCCCTTAAATTCGGATTCTCGGCCTCAAACAACCAAGCAGAATACGAAGCACTATTAGCTGGTTTGAAGCTGGCTAGGGAGGTTGGAGCTCGGAAACTCAACATCTACAGTGACTCACAAGTCATCACCTCACAAATAACAGGAAGCTACCATGCCAAAGATCCGACCATGAAAAATATTTGGATAAAACCAAAGAACAACTCGGACAACTCGGGGAATATAGGATCTACCACATACCCCGTGAGCAAAATGCCCGAGCTGACGTCCTTTCAAAATTAGCTAGCATCAAACCAGGGGGCAACAACAGAAGCCTCATCCAGGAGATACTACAGAACCCGTCAATAACGGAAGAAGGAAAAGTCCTAGCCATAATAGGTCGGGATCAAGGATGGATGACCCCCATAATAAACTACCTCAAAACAGAAGCACTCCCTACAGATGAAAAGGAGGCAAAGAGGCTGAAAAGGGAGGCACAATACTACACTATCATAAACAACACACTATACAAAAGAGGGATATCAACACCTTTACTAAAATGCGTACCGACTTCTAACACAAAGGAAGTCTTGGAGGAAGTGCACAGCGGCATTTGTGGAAATCATCTCGGAGCGCAAGCTCTCACCAAAAAGATACTCCGGGCGGGATTCTATTGGCCAACTCTACAAAAGAAGGCTACAGAATTTGTGAGGACATGCCCACCATGCCAGAAGCATGCTAACTTTCACATTGTCCCACCAGAAAAGCTCATCAGCGTGACCTCACCTTGGCCATTTGCGAAATGGGGACTCGACCTTCTCGGATCCTTCCCACAGGGATCGAGACAAGTAAAATTCCTCATAGTAGGAGTAGACTATTTCACAAAATAGATCAAGGCAGAACCCCTAGCCAACGCCACCGCTCAAAGAAGTCGAAAATTCTTATATAGGAACATTATTACGAGGTTCGGGGTACCATACTCCATCACCACGGACAACGGTACCCAATTTACAGAGGCAGGCTTCAGAAAATTGGTGGCCAACTTGAACATAAAACACCAGTTCACCTCTGTCGAACATCCCCAAGCCAATGGACAAGCCGAAGTGGCCAATAAAGTCATATTGGCCGGACTAAAGCGGAGGCTACAAGAAGCAAAGGGAGCCTGGGCTGAGGAACTTCCACAAGTCCTATGAGCGTATCGAACAACCCCCCATTCTACTACAAACGAATCACCATTCCGACTAGCATACGGAACGGAGGCAATGATTCCAATAGAAATCGAAGAAGGATCTCCCCGAGTAGTCCACTACAATGAACGAGCAAACTCCCAACTTCAGAGAGAAGAGCTCGACTTGCTACCCGAAATCCACGAAAGAGCTCGGATCATGGAAGAAGCTCTAAAGCGACGAATGGCTTCCAGATATAATCAAAAGGTAGTGTCGAGAAGTTTTGCAAGAGAACGATCTCATCCTAATCAGAAATGACATTGGAACAACTCGACCCGGAGAAGGAAAGCTGGCAGCAAACTGGAAAGGACCCTACCGAGTCATTGAAGTATTGGGGAAGGGCTACTACAAACTGTCCGAGCTTGATGGACGAGAGCTTCCCCGATCATGGCACGCCTGCAACCTAAGAAGGTACTATAGTTAGAAAAGGTTAAGGATCTCACTAAATGGATGCGCTCTTTTTTCCTGAAAAGGTTTTTTAATGAGGCACCATGTCGAGACCTAGATCATACCCGACTTAAAGGGACAAGAAAATTCCCACATGTATATATTTGCATGTTTTCTTTGAATAAAGTTTATTCAGATATTCTACAAGATTCCAAGACGCATTAATCTGAAGTATTCATCGTCCGATTATAAAGCAACAGGTCGGCAGAAAGTGAAAAACAAATTCACTGTGCGACCACGATAAATATAATCATCCGATAAAGGTGAAAACGCAATTCACCCAAAGGATGATCTAAAGACGCCAACCATTTTCTACAAATCGGCAAAGATGAACACAGAATAATGCAAGAAGTTATCGAAAGCAATCCAAAAAAAGAACCTGACGAGGTCTTACGGATAGCTAATATAATAACTTAAAGACTGGCCGACGTGCGGAAGTCGGACCAAGTCAACCCAAGTTATAAGTAAACACTGGAAAGAGGTCTGACCAACCCTATTAAAGAGGATTACTTTAACTTAGAAGGGCCTGACATAACAAAGTCAGCCCCAAACTAAAAAGTTATACAAGTAGTCCCTGAAAGAGATCTGACAAAGATCCAAGAAAGAGGACTACGAAAAATAACTTAAAGGAGACCGACATAACCAAAGTCGGACTCCTACCACTAAAAAGTTATACAAGTAGTCCCTGAAAGAGATCTGACAAAGATCCAAGAAAGAGGACTACAAAAAATAACTTAAAGGAGACCGATATAACCAAGTCGGACTCCTACCATTAAAAAGTTATCAAAGTAATCCCTGGAAGAGACCTGACAAAGGTCCAAAAAAGAGGATTACAAAAAATAACTTAAAGGAGACCGATATAACCAAGTCGGACTCCTACCATTAAAAAGTTATCAAAGTAATCCCTGGAAGAGACCTGACAAAGGTCCAAAAAAGAGGATTACATAAATAACTTAAAGGAGACCGATATAACCAAGTCGGACTCCTACCACTAAAAAGTTATACAAGTAGTCCCTGAAAGAGACCTGACAAAGATCCAAGAAAGAGGATTACGAAAAATAAACCGACATAACCAAGTCGGACTCATATCACTAAAAAAGTTATACAAAGTAGTCCCTGAAAGAGATCTGACAAAGATCCAAGAAAGAGGACTACTGTTCATACCCTGGGTCAAGCTGTCCGACCCAGGATGTTTAGCGACAAGCCGACCGACCTCTTCAGGTCAGACTATCCGACCTCTTTTCAGAGTGCTCGGCCAAATGCCCGACCTCTTCTCAAAGAGCTCGGCCAAATCGCCAAAGAAGCCCAAAGTAGGCCCAAAACGAAGGAACACAGCCCAATCTAAAGGTAGCCAAAGCCCAGAAAGATAAAGGCGGTTCCCTTGAAGATAAGATGACCTCACTTAAAGATAAGATAAAGATAAGATAAGATAACTAACTTATCTTATCCACAGGAGGCCACATCTCACCATTATAAATACACTGGAGCACCCAGGTATAACTCATACTCTGATTCTACTCAATACCTGCTTAATACCCTTGCTAACTTAAGCATCGGAGTCCCTTGCAGGTACCCCCCACCCTCCAGAGACGAAGGATCAGCACCACCATGACGAATGAATTTTTGATGGTATAGAATTTCACAAATGAATTCTCGTTGCAAGTATAGTTTCTAAACCAATCAATAATCCTTTCATACAAAAAGTTGTTTGTCACAAGTACAAACCCCTAAAATCTATAAACCGAAGTATTTAAACCTCGGGTCGTTCTCCCTAGGATTTACAATAAAGTGTTTTATTATTGGTTGTGAGTTGTATTTGGGGTTTTAGATGAGAAACATGAATAGTAAATGGTAAGAGAACTTTATTAACAAAATGGTCTTGGCAAGATTTGGTTATCAAGGGTCTTCATCATTATCACTAGCCACAAGTATGGTAGTTGCAAGGATTAATCCCACTTAGTCATCCTTAAATCAATTAACAAAGGAAAGTCAAGTGAGTTATATCAATCCTAGTCCATAAGTCCTAGCTTTCCACTAATTGGATTAATGAAGACTAGAGTTAATGGCTATCAACTAGCAATCAATTGGACACTAGTGACTCAAGAAATCCTAAGTTACCTTCTCAAGCCAAGAACATAAAATCCTATTCTAACATCCTCTCAAGCATTTCATCAAACACTTGGAGGGTAATGAAAGAAAGCATTTTTATTTGTAAGAATAAAATGAATCAACAACCAACAATTACAAAGAATTAACAAAACAACAATCAACAACATCACAATCACATGAATTATCTCAAATTGCATTATTAGAAGGAAACAAAAGAACAAGAATATCTCAATTACAAAACCTAGAAACAAAATAAGAGAAATTACAACAAGAGGATAGGGATAGAAAGAAGAACCAAAGTGTAGCAATCATCAATTGAAGGTGGAAGTAGAAGGAGACTTGAATTAAACCTAGAACTATGAGATCCTAATCTAACCCTAATTCCTAATCCTAGAGAGAAGTGAGAGCTTCTCTCTCTAAAACTAACTCTAACTCCTAAAACTAAGCTAATGATAACTAACATGTGTTTCCCTCTTCACTCCTTGGGTTAAATAGCATCAGAAATGAGTTGGATTGGGCCCACAAGGCTTCTAAAATCGCTGGCCACGTGTTGCATTAAGTGGGTCATGTGCCACCATCGGCGCGTCCGCGTACCGTGCGCGTGCGCGCCCCTATGCGCGATGCAACTATGGCAAATCTTATATCGTTTCGAAGCCCCAGATGTTAGCTTTCTAACCCAACTGGAACCGCATCATTTGGACCTCTGTAGCTCAAGTTATGGTCGTTTAAGTGCGAAGAGGTCGGCTTGACAGCTTTCCGGTTCTTTCGTTTCTTCATGAGTTCTCCAACTTTTCATGCTTCTTTCTTCATTTCCTTGATCCAATCTTTGCCTCCTAAACCTTAAATCACTTAACAAACATATCAAGGCATCTAATGGAATCAAAGAGAATTAGATTTAGCTACTTTAAGACCTAAAAAGCATGTTTTCACTCTTAAGCACAATTAAAGGAGAAGTTATAAAACCATGCTATTTCAATGGATAAATGTGGGTAGAAGGTTATAAAATCCCCTAAAATCAATACAAGATAAACCTTCAAAACGGGGTTTGTCAACCTCCCCACACTTAAACCAAGCATGTCCTCATGCTTAAGCCAAGAGAGAAATAAGGGATATGACACTTATTCAAAACAAAGAAACTATATGCATGCCACTAAATGCAAAATGATTCTACCTACTTGGTTAAAAATAAATCAATCTCCAAGACATACATGCACAAGTAGGGCTTAAGATCATATAACGATGCATGAGTCCTACCAATTTAAATATCAAAATGAAGTTCAAGTAGACTTGCAAGAAGAACGCTCATAAAAGCCGGGAATCAAAGAATTGAGCATCGAACCCTCACCGGAAGTGTTTGCACTCTAATCGCTCGGTGTTTGGGATTGATTCTCTCAATTCTCCCCTAATCATGCTTTCCAAGATTTGTTTATCTTCTAACAATCAACAATTATTCAATGCATGCATACATGTATCATGAGGTCTTTTCTTTAGGTTGTAATGGGGCTAGGGTCAAGGTAGGATCATATATGGCTAGTGGACTTTAGGATTTGAATCTTTGATTAACCTAGACTTTTCCACCTAACCTATATAATAACCTATACAATTAAGTACTAATCTAACTACCCATTCCTCACTTTTTCACATACTCATGCATTTTCTTTTCATTTCACAACATTTATGCATTGATTCTTATTGAGCTTCACTTTGGGGCATTTTGTCCCCTTTATTGCTTTTCTTTTTTTCTTTCTTTTTCTATATACATTTTTTTCTTTTTCTTTTCTTTTTTTCTTTTTCTTTTTCACTTTTATTTCTTTTTTTTTCATTTTTCTTTTTTTCTTTCAAACTATACACAAGAACATCAATGCATAAGGTCTATACATTTAATCAATACATGAGCATGTACCCAATTCCCAATATTTCCAATAAAAATACAAAACTACCCTTTTATTCACCCAATGTCCCAAGGTTCCCACACTTGAATGATACTCACACACACTAGCCTAAGCTAATCAAAGATCCAAATAAGGACTTTTATTGTTTTTCGCTTTAAGGCTTGTAATGTGCTAAAATAAGAACAAGTGGGTTAAGCGTATGCTCAAATATGGCTAACAAAGGAAGATAAAAGGTAAGGCCATTTGGGTAAGTGAGCTAATGAAATGATGGCCTCAATCATATAAATGCATGTATACATAAAATAATGGACATAAAGAATCAAACAAATCAAAGATTACAATCATAGAAAGAGAATAATGCACACAAGAATGGAAAATAAGTGGTTATAAGATGTAACCACATCATTAGGCTCAAATCTCACTTGCTTGTGTTCTTAGCTCAAAAACCATGTTCCAAAATACATTCTTTCAAGCAAGTTCCACAAATTTTCTTTTTCAAATTGGTAGGGTGCCCTAAAACAGTTTCTTGGAAAGGAAATCATCACCCTAACCAAGTAGTCCTAATAAGAAAGAAGTGGTAAAAATATGTATAAATTCTAACTAACATGCAACCTATCATGCAAATGCAATAACTAACTAACATTGGTGTTGAAAAAGAAAATTGTTACCCATGGAAATCGGTCGACGACCTCCCCACACTTGAAGATTGCACCGTCCTCGGTGCATGCGAAGAAGAGCAAGGTGGACGGGTTGCTACAATTGATGAGTTTCTCCAAAGGGTTGTGCGGATGAACTTGTTTGTTGCCCCATTTAGAAGCTTTCTCATTCCTTTCCTTCTTGGTGGCCAACCTAGAAGGAGAGGAAAAGAAAGAAAATTAAGCCTATAACAAAGACATCAAAGCAATTAGAACATAGGCGGGGGCTAATGCCAAATAAGAGTATGGTTCTCTACTACATGGTAGCTACAACATGTGAGTAAGAAAACAATTTAAGCAAAGGGCATATCAACTAATACTTGATGCAAAAGTAAAGTTAAAGCATGGAGAGTATATGGAGCATCAAGATCAAATAAGGATTGACACAAACAAGATTAGTGACACGCATGAAAGCATTTGATTCTATCCTAATTCAATGATGAAGCGGTACAAGAAAAAAAACAAAGGGTAATGAATTAGGAAGGACCAAAGCACTAATCTTGTGTATTGACAAATATTACAATTAATGTAACAAGTCATGAAGCACCAAAACAAATGCAAGAAATTCTCAACAATTGAGTGAAAGATGCAACACCATTATTAAAATGAGAAATTTAGAAAATAAAATGAGAACAAATTATAGAAACAAAATTAAAATGCAAAGAATAAAAGTATGCAAATGTAATAGACAAAAGAAAATGGAAGAAGAGAAAAAAATTTTTTTTTTTTAATATTTTTAATAATTTTTTTTATTATTTTTTTTTTTTAGTATTTTATGTATTTATTTATTATATATTTTTTTTATTAAAAAAATTTTTTTCTTCTTTTTTTTTTTATATTAAAAGAGAAAAGAAAAAAAAATCTTTCAAGAGAGGAAGAAAAAAAAATGAGAAAGAAAGAAGAAGAGAAGAGGAAAGAAGGAGAAAGGAGGAAGGGGAAAAGCAGGGAGCAAATCCGCGCGCGCGCGCACAGCGCGCTTAAACGTGGATGAGGTTGGGACAATCCGCGCGCGCGCACAGCGTGCTCACGCGTGGATGCAGCAGGGACGATCCGCGCGCGCGCGCACAGCGCGCTTACGCGTGGATGAGCTTGTGCTCTCAGCACAATGCTGGCACAACGCGCGCACAACTCTCTGGTTTTTGTACCGGAAGTTGCAGAAGTGCAATGTGCGCGCGCGCGCCGATGGTTGTTTTTTTTTTTTTTTTTTGCCCAAAAAGCAGAAAAAATGCCTAAGAGCTCCCTATAATGTCCAAAACTCTTCTTTATTCAATCAAATATCAAACAATTCACAAAAATGTAATTTGATTTTAGAATTTATTCATCTACTACTAATGAATACAACATACTAACAACCAATCTTTACTAACAAATCAATATGAAATGAAAATCTACCTACAATGGCAACTCAAATCACTTATTAAACAAAACTAAAAGAGGATGGAAAGAGTTTACCATGGTGGGGTGTCTCCCACCTAGCACTTTTAGTTTAAGTCCTTAAGTTGGACATTTTGAGAAGCTTATTGTCATGGTGGCTTATGTTTGTACTCATCCTTGAATCTCCAAGGATCTTTGCTTCTCAATTGGTTGACAGAATTTCCAACCATCTTCATCAAGCTTGGGCAAAGTTCTACCCAAGATATGAGTCCCCAAAATTGGTCTTCATGTTGTGATCCGGGATCCCATATCTTATTTTCACACCCATCTTCTAGTTGATCATCATGATTCAACTTGGGTGGTAGGCATATAGAATTCTCCGTTATGCACCAAATTCTCCTTCTAGACCCATACAATTTAGCATTCCTCCAACCATAGTATTTATGCCTTGAGGGTTTAACCTTAATGAGCCTAACATTCTCTTTCCAACCATTACACCACTCCCTCTTACTCTTAACTCCACAAAGAGCTCTAAGTTGACCATCATTTTCAATCAACCCATATTCAAGTGAGAAAGTGAAGCTTAGGGATAGAAATTTTACCCACTTGAATGTTATGTTAGGTGATGGTGGCTTGGGAAGGGGGACCTCCCCACACTTAGCCATTGCGATGTCTACGCTCTTGTGCTCTTCCCTTGTAACTTCCACCTCTTGACAACTTATATCAACCTCAACCTCTTCCTCTTGGTAGCTTCCATCCAATTTAATATTTTCTTCGTGGCTTACCAAGGGTATGGGAGGTGAGGTATCTTCCTCCTTACCCTCTATGTCAAGCTCAATGGGAGAGGATTCAATTATGGATAGGAAATCATCAATAATTGAGTCCATCTCTTGATCAACCTCTTCAAAGTCTTCAACCATGATATGCTTTGGAGGTTGCGCACCCTCCTCAACATCAATGTCAAGCTTCTTGGAAGAGTTTTCCATGATGCTACATTCCCATGGACTCTCAACGTCTCCTAAATCTTCAACCACTTCTTCCTTTTCTTCAATAACCATAGGCTCCTCCAATTGCTCTAATACAAAATAGCCTCCCTCATTTTCCACCGGGTTTTCCAATCTCTCCTTCATGCTATGATCTTCAATGGATTCTTCACATGTGGCCATGGAAGCACCTTGAGTGTTCAAAAATTTGTAGGCTAAGGTAGACACTACCTTGGTCAAGTTAGTCACAAACTCTAGGGTGTTCCTTTGCATATCCGCTTGTCCTTGAAGTAGCAATGTGAGAGAGTCATCTATTGGGGCTTGGGGTGGATAAGAGGGTTCATTATTTTGGAGAGAGGGTTTATAGTAGGAAGGTGGTTCTTCTTGGTAAGGGTATGGAGATGATGTGCATTGAGGTGGTTCTTGAGAGTAATTGTGTTGGAATGGTGGATAAGGATTGGGGTCATATGGAGGGTTTTGGTGATAAGAGGCTTGTGAGTATGGTGGAGAGTTATGTTGAGGATATGGTTCATAGGCATATGGTGGTGGTTCTTGAAAGTCACAAGGAGATTCACCATAGCCATTGGATTGGTATGCATCATGGAATGGCTCTTCTTTATAGTGCATTGGTGGGGGTTGTTGCCATGAGGATTGATCATAAGCATATGGCTCCTCCCACCTTTGAGTGTCCCATCCTTGATACACATCTTCATTATAGTCCTCATTTCCTACAACATGTTTATAACCAAACTCATAGCCAAGGTGAGAATTCATGATAGCAAGAACAAATAAGAAATAAAAACTAATAAGAAATAATGAAACAAAATACTAAGACTAGCAAAGACTAACAAGCAATAAAAAAAATCAAGCTATTCACAATATTCACATATATACAATAACCAATAACGCAACACCATTGCAAATCCCCGGCAACGGCGCCATTTTGACGAATGAATTTTTGATGGTATAGAATTTCACAAATGAATTCTCGTTGCAAGTATAGTTTCTAAACCAATCAATAATCCTTTCATACAAAAAGTTGTTTGTCACAAGTACAAACCCCTAAAATCTATAAACCGAAGTATTTAAACCTCGGGTCGTTCTCCCTAGGATTTACAATAAAGTGTTTTATTATTGGTTGTGAGTTGTATTTGGGGTTTTAGATGAGAAACATGAATAGTAAATGGTAAGAGAACTTTATTAACAAAATGGTCTTGGCAAGATTTGGTTATCAATGGTCTTCATCATTATCACTAGCCACAAGTATGGTAGTTGCAAGGATTAATCCCACTTAGTCATCCTTAAATCAATTAACAAAGGAAAGTCAAGTGAGTTATATCAATCCTAGTCCATAAGTCCTAGCTTTCCACTAATTGGATTAATGAAGACTAGAGTTAATGGCTATCAACTAGCAATCAATTGGACACTAGTGACTCAAGAAATCCTAAGTTACCTTCTCAAGCCAAGAACATAAAATCCTATTCTAACATCCTCTCAAGCATTTCATCAAACACTTGGAGGGTAATGAAAGAAAGTATTTTTATTTGTAAGAATAAAATGAATCAACAACCAACAATTACAAAGAATTAACAAAACAACAATCAACAACATCACAATCACATGAATTATCTCAAATTGCATTATTAGAAGGAAACAAAAGAACAAGAATATCTCAATTACAAAACCTAGAAACAAAATAAGAGAAATTACAACAAGAGGATAGGGATAGAAAGAAGAACCAAAGTGTAGCAATCATCAATTGAAGGTGGAAGTAGAAGGAGACTTGAATTAAACCTAGAACTATGAGATCCTAATCTAACCCTAATTCCTAATCCTAGAGAGAAGTGAGAGCTTCTCTCTCTAAAACTAACTCTAACTCCTAAAACTAAGCTAATGATAACTAACATGTGTTTCCCTCTTCACTCCTTGGGTTAAATAGCATCAGAAATGAGTTGGATTGGGCCCACAAGGCTTCTAAAATCGCTGGCCACGTGTTGCATTAAGTGGGTCATGTGCCACCATCGGCGCGTCCGCGTACCGTGCGCGTGCGCGCCCCTATGCGCGATGCAACTATGGCAAATCTTATATCGTTTCGAAGCCCCGGATGTTAGCTTTCTAACCCAACTAGAACCGCATCATTTGGACCTCTGTAGCTCAAGTTATGGTCGTTTAAGTGCGAAGAGGTCGGCTTGACAGCTTTCCGGTTCTTTCGTTTCTTCATGAGTTCTCCAACTTTTCATGCTTCTTTCTTCATTTCCTTGATCCAATCTTTGCCTCCTAAACCTTAAATCACTTAACAAACATATCAAGGCATCTAATGGAATCAAAGAGAATTAGATTTAGCTACTTTAAGACCTAAAAAGCATGTTTTCACTCTTAAGCACAATTAAAGGAGAAGTTATAAAACCATGCTATTTCAATGGATAAATGTGGGTAGAAGGTTATAAAATCCCCTAAAATCAATACAAGATAAACCTTCAAAACGGGGTTTGTCACACCACCAAGTCCAACAAGTCGGACACACCAGCTCCGGCCGCTATACACCTGCCGGACACATCGGCTCCGACCAACACAGAAGATCTCGTCCGAGATCGACCTACAGTTTCAGGTAACCCTCGAAACATTGGCGCCGTTGCCGGGGAACCTGGAAGTCATCCCATTAACATGGCGGACGACCATGACAACGACCACGATTCAGATCTAGAGGATAGAACGCCGCACAAAAACGCGGACACTACACCAAAGAATACTCCTCAACTCAATAACAAAAAGAATTCTCCAAACGCGGGAGCCAAGGAGGCGCTTCAAGACCGTTTAAAACAAAGGGAGAAGCTGAGAAAGACCTACAAAGGGAGATAAAGCAACGCCGGGAATTGGAGGACAAACTCCTAAAACTCGAAGCAGATCTCAAGACCAAAGCTAATCGATCCTCTCATAAGGATAGCTCCTGCAAGGACCAAGATCCATTCACCAAAGAGATCATAAAAGCTAAAGGTCCCAAAGGACTTCAAAGCTCCAGACATGACTCCGTACGACGGCACATCAGATCCAAGCCATCATCTTAGCAATTTCAGAAGCAGGATGTATCTCACGGAGGCCTCAGATGCAATCCGTTATTCTCCATCTAGAAGGACAAAGCCAAACACGCACTGAGCCTATTAGGGATCAAGCAAGGAGATCGAGAGAGCCTTCGCAACAACATGGAAAGATTCAACAAAACATGTATGGGCATACAAAGTCTGCCAACAGAGGCAGCTATCAGGGCCCTCATCAATGGTCTACGAGAATGACCTTTTAGCCACTCAATATCCAGGAAGCACCCAAACATCTCTAAATGAGGTACAAGAACGAGCAGAGAAATATATCAACATGGAGGAAAACTCTCGACTAGGAGAGATATCAAAAACCAAACATTCCTACTCCTCTCGGGATAAGGATAAAAGAGTCCAAGAAAAAAGATGATCAACATGGAGATAAGCCTAGAAAATACCACAATTACACCCCTTCGGGAGTCTCTTGTGGATGTCTACCGAGAAATATGCAACACTGAAGATCCCATCAACTCGCCCAATCAAAAACAAAAGAAGTCGGACGCATTGAAGGTCTACCTCACACCGAAGAGGTCGGACGCGTTGAAGGTCCACCTCGCACCAAAGAGGTCGGACGCGTTGAAGATCCACCTCACACCAAAGAGGTCGGACAAAGTTGAAGGTCCATCTCACATCAAAGAGGTCGGACAAGTTGAAGGTCTACCTCATACCAAAGAGGTCGGACAAGTCGAACGTCTCACACCAAAGAGGTCGGACGAGTTGAACGTCCACCTCACACTCCTGAGAGACATGTTCATGAAGGATTTGCTGGAGGATCATCTCGCAAAGGACACCTCAAAGAGGGATATTAAGGAAGAGAGAGAGGTTTGAATAGGACAACGTGGTGCAAACAAGCCTTCCGAGATTTCAAAAATTCTTGGGACAACCACCCATTCTTACCCGACCAAGGGAAAGTGAAAAGCTCATATTATACCTCGTAGTGGAAAGTCGAGCAATAGCCTCATACTAGTTAAAGAAGACAAAAGTGGGCAACAACCCGTCTACTTCATCATCAAGGCTCTACAAGGGGGCGAACTAAACTATCAAAAGATATAAAAGTTCTCCTACGCCATCATATTCTCTTCTCGACAACTCCATCCATATTTTTAAGCTCACACTATTAGAGTTTGGACCAACCAGCCCACAAAAGGCATCCTACAGAAAACAGACTTAGCTGGAAGAATCCTACAGTGGACAATCGAGTTATCCGAATTCGATCTTTGACATGAAGCTCGAACAGCCATCAAAGCACAGTATCTGGCCGAATTCATTACAGAATACACTGACACCCCGGGAACTCCTACAAAATGGAAACTCTACATGGACAACTCTTCAAACAAAACCGAGAGTGGTGCAAGTGTAATTATAGAAAGCGATCAGGGAAGCCAAATCAAGCTAAATGACCAAGCTGAATGCGAGGCACTACTGGCTGGTTTAAGGCTAGCTAAGAAGGTAGGAGCTTACCATGTCCAGTGATTCACAAGTAGTCACCTCACAAATAGAAGGGAGCAACCAAGCTGGGGATCCCACCATGAAAAAATACCTCGGGTAATTCGGGGGACCTTGGATAAAACAGAGAACAGCTCGGACAATTCGGGGGACCCTGGGCAAAAAATAGAAAACAGCTCGGACATTTCAGGGAATATGAAGTCCGACACATACCTTAGGAGCAGAAATGCCTGAGCTGATGCACTTTCAAAATCAGCCAGCACCAACAGCTCGGACAATTCGGGGAATATGAAGTCCAACGCATACCTCGGAAGCAGAATGCCCAAGCTGATGCATTTTCAAAACTAGCCAACACCAAACAAGGGGGCAATAACAGAAGCCTCATCCAGGCTACATTACAAGACCACAACAAGGAAGGAAAATAAACCCTCTCCTCAGAGTCCGGCGACACCAGCTCATAATTCTTTTCCTTATCCTTATCCCTACAAATTCAGAGGAACCTCCTAAGTCGCACACAATACTCAGGGTCAGCCATAGTAACACGCATTACAACTATGGAATCCAGTCAATCAGACATGCCGCCCGGGATCTTAGTAGACATCTCAGCAATATTTTTTCAAGAAGACATAGGCCAACCATGAGGTTATTACCAAACAACTCGGACAATAACAGCAAAACATCAAGTGTCAGATACAACAGTAAAAGGAAAACCCCAGGACTCACATGAAAGTCCAGGGGCACCCTTTGGAGGCAACAACAGGGCAAGAACACAGAGAAAAGAAGCCGACAATCTATACCCAAACAGTCCGAACACCTCTCAAACAAAAGGTCAAAACAAAAGCTAGAACTTTTGTACAAAGGGAGTCAGGCAACAATGAAAAGAAACAGGAACAGCAACCAAATCCTAAGCAAAGGACACATTCTCCTCAAAGGTGAATACGCAAACTTTTTACAGAAAGAACCAAAGTTCTTCAGATCAAAAGGGAGCTTGGGCTGAAGAGCTCCCACAAGACCTATGGGCATATCAGACAACTCCACACTTCACCACAGGGGAATCACCCTTCCGATTGACTCGCGGAATGGAGGCAATGATATCGGCAGAAATTGAAGAAGGATCTCCCTGAACGATCCTCTACAGCGAAGAAGCCAACTCCCAACTTCAAAGGGAAGAGCTCGACTTACTCCCAGAAGTCTGAGAAAGAGCTCGGATCAGGGAAGAAGCGTTAAAACGTCGCATGGCCTTAAGATACAATCAAAACGAAAGTGCAGAGAAGCTTCACCAATAATGACCTCATCCTATTCCGAAATGATATCGGAACAAGTCAACCGGAAGAGGAAAAACTAGCAGCTAATTGGAAAGGACCCTACCAAGTCACGGAAGTACTGGAAAAAGGTTACTACAAAGTGTCCGAACTCAAGGGGCAAGAGCTACCGAGATCATAGCATGCCTGCAACCTAAGAAGGTACTACAGTTAAAAGGTAATAAAAGATCTTAGAATAAAGGTGCACTCTTTTTCCTAAAAAAGGTTTTTTAACGAGGCACCAAGCCAAGATCTACAAAAATTACAGAGGTTAAGCACCCACATGTATATATTCGCATATTTTCTATTTTGAATAAAGTTTGCAGATCTCCTAAAAAGTTTCCTACCAAGACGCCCGATTACGACAGGTCGGCAAGGTGAAAACCAAATTCACCGCCCGATCATGACAAAGGTCGACAAAGTGAAAACCAAATTCACTGCTCTACAAGTTCTCAAGACGCATTAATTTGAAGTATTCATCGTCCGATTATAAAGCAACAGATCGGCAGAAAGTGAAAAACAATTTCACTGCACGATCACGATAAAGATAACCGTCAAATAAAGGTGAAAACGCGATTCATCCCAAAGACGATCTAAAGATGCCAACCACTTTCTACAAATCGACAAAGATGAACACAGAATAATGTAAGAAGTTATTGAAAGCAATCCAAAAAAGAACCTGACGAGGTCTTACGGATAGCTAAAATAATAACTTTAAAAGACTGGCCGACACTAAAAAGTCGGACCAAGACAACCCAAGTTATAAGTAAACCCTGGAAAGAGGTCTGGCCAACCCTATTAAAGAGGATTACTTTAACTTAGAAGGTCCTGACATAACAAAGTCAGCCCAAAACAAAAAGTTATACAAGTAGTCCCTGAAAGAGATCTGACAAAGATCCAAGAAAGAGGACTACAAAAAATAACTTAAAGGAGACCGACATAACCAAGTCGGACTCCTACCACTAAAAGTTATACAAGTAAGTCCCTGAAAGAGATCTGACAAAGATCCAAGAAAGAGGACTACAAAAAATAACTTAAAAGAGACCGACATAACCAAGTCGGACTCCTACCATTAACAAGTTATAAAAGTAATCCCTAAAGAGACCTGACAAAGGTCCAAGAAAGAGGATTACAAAAATAACTTAGAAGAGATCGACCTAACGAAGTCGGTCTCCTACAAAACAAGTTATAAAAGTAATCCCTGAAAGAGACCTGAACAAGGTCCAAGAAAGAGGATTACAGAAATAACTTAGAAGAGCCCGACATGACAAAGTCGGCCCAAACGACAAAAGTTATAAAAGTAATCCCTGAAAGAGACTTGAACAAGGTCCAAGAAAGAGGATTACAGAAATAACTTAGCTGGACTGACAAAGAAGAAGTCGGACCAACGAAAGCAACAGCTTGGACCGACAAGAAGAAGTCGGACCAATGAAAGCTACAGCTTGGACCGATAAGAAGAAGTCGAACCAACGAAAGCTACAGCTTGGACCGACAAGAAGAAGTCGGACCAACGAAAGCTACAGCTTGGACCGACAAGAAGAAGTCGGACCAACGAAAAACATGCGCTAAAACGGACATAGCTCCGCCCAAAAAGCCACGGCTCCATGACAAGGATATCAAAATTGTTCAGAATGACTAAAAAGTGTTCTACGAAAACACTAAAAGGTCGTCGGACAAATTAGCCCTAAGGACCACCTCGACCAAGCAGAAAGTGGACAAAACCAGAAGTGATCAAAAGAGGTCGGACAACAAAAGTACCGACACTCCACGAAGATCCACAAAAAGGGACAAAGACATCTTGCAAATAGCCAGAGGAAGGCCAGGAATGCTTTGCTAAAAAGTGCGAAGTCTTGAAAAAAGACACTACTTAAAAAGCGAAAAGCACAGCCTCAAAGACAGAGCTAAAAGGTCATCCAAACAAACTATAAAATGGTTCTCCATCGGAACACTACCTAAAAAGTTGTTGGATTATGACTAAAAAGCCCGAACAGCAAAGACAAACAAGTCAGAAGAAGGCTGAAAAGTCCCCTCAACAAACTAAAAGGGGCAATATCAGACTCGCACAAAGGAGAAACTACTCAAGATCGACCAAAGTCAGGATGCTTGAGCATGACTTCCACAAAGAGATCGAAGCTCTGAAAGCACGATCTCATGGAAAGGTCCGAACTCAAGCAGGGGCAAAGTCGTACAGGTCGACGTCAGTTAAGAAGAGGTGCAAAAACGATTTCAAAAAAGCCAAAAGGTTGGGAAACAACTTAAGGCTCAAATGTGCCCAGCTAAAAGGGATACAACCCCACTCAAAGAAGTCACAATCTCAAACAGGGCTACGAACGTCATCCGAGACTAAAAAAAGGTTCTATATAAAGAACACTAAAAAGTCATTGGACAAATCACTAAAAGCCTGGATATCAAGCCGCAAGGATAGCTTCGCCAAAGCAGAGGGTTGTCAACACAAACTTAAAAGCAAGGCGTGATCCAGAAGGCAAGGGTAGAAGACCCACACTACCACTCAACAGAGGTTGGATTGTGAAGTACCAAACCTCTAGAAAAATCTATAAAGATTACAAAGCAGTGAAGAAACAAGCCAGATAGATGCTTGACACGACTTCCAAAGAGATCGAAGCTCTGAAAAGCACGATCTCACGAAAAGATCGAACTCAAATAGGGGCACTGTTCATACCCTGGGTCAAGCTGTCCGACCTAGGATGTTTAGCGACAAGCTGACCGACCTCTTCAGGTCAAACTATCCGACCTCTTTTCAGAGAGCTTGGCTAAATGCCCGACCTCTTCTCAAAGAGCTCGGCCAAATCGCCAAAGGAGCCCAAAGCAGGCCCAAAATGAAGGAACACAGCCCAATCTAAAGGCAGCCAAAGCCCAGAAAGATAAAGGCGGTTCTCTTGAAGATAAGATGACCTCACTTAAAGATAAGATAAAGATAAGATAAGATAACTAACTTATCTTATCCACAGGAGGCCACATCTCACCATTATAAATACACTGGAGCACCCAGGTATAACTCATACTCTGATTCTACTCAATACCTGCTTAATACCCTTGCTAACTTAAGCATCGGAGTCCCTTGCAGGTACCCCCACCCTCAGGGGATGAAGGATCAGCACCACCACCAAGTCCAACAAGTCGGGCACACCAGCTCCGGCCGCTATACACCTGCCGGACACATCGGCTCCGACCAACACAGAAGATCTCGTCCGAGATCGACCTACAGTTTCAGGTAACCCTCGGAACAACTACGAAAAATAACTTAAAGGAGACCGACATAACCAAATCGGACTCCTACCACTAAAAATTTATCAAAGTAATCCCTGAAAGAGACCTGACAAAGGTCCAAAAAAGAGGATTACAGAAATAACTTAAAGGGGGGACCAGCGCAAAAGAACCACCAAGAAACAAGTTGGACCCATAAGACACAAACCTCAAAGGATCCAAGCTACAAACAATAAAACAAAGCAATCCGAAGAGGTCGAGATACAAGATTTCTAACATCAGTAGAAAACTGAAAAGATACCAAGTCAAAAAACTACCTCTGTTACCCCGCAAAAGTTATAAGGCCCGGAAGGCCACCAAAACCTACCGTGAAGGGAAAGTGAGCTACCTTTTGTTTTTCAAAATAAAAAGTTGCTAAACAAGCAACTAGGAAATGTCAATGAAAAGTTTTAAAAGCCCACAAGCCGGGCCAACTATACATCCAGAAAAGAGATCAGCAAACATCAGGAGCCTTCTTGGCAGCGTCAGGACAAGGGGAAGGAGGACGAGTCTAAAGGGGCACGGCATCTACGGTTCCATCATCCCGGTTTAGAATCTGGCAATCCGGATCAGATGTAACGGGAGAAACAGAGGAGGTCGACACCTTAAGAGAAGGCACTGGGGGAGGATCAGCCTCATCATCATCTTGGTCATCAGGGACAATCTTACCATCCCTCACGACATTGTCCAGGCTGATGAGAGTCAAGTCAGCATCAGGAGCAACAACCCGGAACTGCTCCATCAGGTTCTCGGAGGCAGCAGTTACGCTACCCACAAGGTGACCCTGAAGCTCACCATAATTAACCCGAGCAGTTTTCAAATCCTCCCAAAGATGCATCAATTCCCTATAAGCCGAGACATAACTATCCTTATGTTTCAATGCCATGTCCTCGGCCAGCTTCAAAGATGCAGCCAAGGCAATAGAACTGGCCTTCTCACCCTCCAACTCCTTCTCCACATTTGCCAACTTCACCTCCAACTCCTCCTTCAGACCCTTGATCCGATCAAATTCCGACTTGGCCTCTTCCATGAAAGATTTTGTGGCATGAATCGGAATCCCCTGAATTGTTCGGAATATAGCGGCACCCATATGAGCCATATTCACACTACTTTTAGTGATAAAATCCAGATGCTGAAGAAGAGAAACATCGTCCATAGAAAGCCCACCATAGGGGGAAATTCGCTGGTCGACAAACTCGATGGCATCAAAATCTGGGACATCCAGGTTGAAGGGCTTGGATGACTTTTGCTTCTTACAAGGAGGGGCACCAGGAGCTACAGCAGAAGATTGCGGAGGATCGACCAAGCGAACCCGAGGAATAGGAATTGCTTTCCTCAGCCCGGGAGAACTAGGTACAGGAGGTTTAACTGGAACCTGGGAAGATCCCTCTCCGGCCGCCTTGGCCGAAATGTTTAAAGCAGCAGTTGTCTTTGCCTTTTTTAAGGCCTTCATAGAGTCATTATTCTTCGACATCTCTAAAGAACACAAAATCAACCACAAAAGACAAATTACAACATAGAAGAAGAAAAAAGCTCGGAAAGCAAGTATAAAAATAAAGCAGACAGTACCCAAAGCAGCCCGAACCAAAGATGGATCACTCAAAAATCTCTTCGTATCCAGATGGGGAGGCTTCCCCCACAAATCTTCAAGAACAACTACAAAGGCCCGCTCAACCTCACTAAGCATTTCCCATGTGTAACGTGGCACTCTTACATTCTTTTGTTACTTTAGAGGAAAAGCAGGCTCGTCATTTTCATCAAGAAAAAAGGGGCGGGCCCCCTCGACAGCTCGAACTTTAAAGAAGTAGTTCTTGAAGTCCTTAATGGACTCGTCATACATCGCAAACACTTTATGGCCCTGGGCGGACCGGAAAGAAACCCAAGAAGCCTTCTTTTTTGAAGAACCGCCAGGCTTGGCAGAAACAAGCAAGTAAAGAAACAGAGTCTGGGAAGGTGTTACATCTAGTTCACGGCAGAGAAGTTGAAAAATTTTAATAAAACCCCAGGAATTGGGGTGAAGCTGGGATGGAGCTATATTACACAACCACAACAGGTCGGTTTCAAAAGCAGTAAAAGAAAAAGTAACATTCAACTGGCTGAAAAAGTATTCATAGGCATAGAAGAAGGGACGCTCCCTCTCAATGGAAGTCGGAAAGCAAACCTTCTCATCGAATCAGGAGCAACAAGCTCGTAATCCCCCTCGCGAGCATTGTCACCACAAATCCTATGACGCTTCCTCAGCTCTGTGCAAAATTCAGCATCCACAACGGAAACACACAACAAAACAAGGGAGTCCAGCCAATCGAACATCCCCTCGGGAACTCTGGAAGACATCTCTACAATGTTATTGCGAGAAGACATGAGGCCAACTAAATCCTTCAAGTAAGAAAAAAGATAGGGGTTACTACAAATATCTCAGATAGGGAGAAAACAACTCGGTCAATACTTCTCAGATGATGAAACCACGAAAAGAAAAACCCCAAGACTCAAACCAAAGTCTTGGGGCATTTTTTGGAGGTAATAACAAATCAAGGATTCAAGAAATTTCTACAGCTTACGCCCCGGCACTCATCAGAAAGAAAATTAAGTCTCAAAGGAAACAAAGGAAGTAAAAACAATAACACAAAGTCACCACCTTTCTACAGTCTATCGGCAAAAAGCATTATCAAACATAAAAAATGCCAAGCAAAAAATCACCAAAGATGCAAACTTTTTCAGAATCAAGCAAAAATCATCATCAAATGCGCAACCAGAAGCGGCGACAACATGCAAAAGCCCTAAGAAAAAATTCAAGCAACGAGAAAAGCAAAAGACTCGCACCAAAAAATGAAGAAAATCCAGAACACGCAAACAATCAGGCATGGTAAAAACAGAAAGATCCCAACTTTCTTTGAGCAAAATTCAAACTTTCTACCGACATATAAAAGAACAGAGGAAGAAAAATTGGACCTGGAGAAATAGAATAAAAACCTCGAAAGGAGAGCCGAAGAGCAGAAGCAATAAAGCCACCCCTCGAAGCGAAAAACCGCAAAGGTAGAAGTAGAAGGAGAAAATCTGGTAATCACCCCTCTTCCACAGAGAGCAATGACAATGACAGAACAGACGTTGCAGGAAGAAGTTACGAAAGAAATAGAAAATGAGAGAGTAAAGGGAGAAGTTACGAAGAAGAGCGAAGAAGAGAAACCGTTTTTGATTGAGAAAATTCAAAATAAAAGCCAGGAGAAAACGGGGCAATTAATACCAATTAATGAAGGTACTAAACCCTTTTACGTTCCCAAAGCAAAGCGCTGATATAAAAACGCGCACCTTTAGAGAAAAACGTTCTACATTCAAAAGATTCTACAAAAAGAAGAAATCGACAAAATGCTTGTGTTCGGCTTCATCATGAAAGTACCGAAGTCAAAAACTCGACCTCAACAGAAAGACCGAGCTCAAGCAGGGGCACTGTTCATACCCTGGGTCGAGCTGTCCGACCCGGGATGTTCGACAGACAAATCGACCAACCTCTTCAGGTTAGGACAACCCGACCTCTCCTCAAAGAGCTCGGCCAAGTCTCAGGAAAGCCCAAACGAAGGGCCCAAATAGAGGAACGTGCCTCAAATCCAAGGGCAGCCCAAGCCCATAGAGATAAAGGCGGTTCCCTTAAAGATGACCTCACTGAAAGATAAAGATAAAGATAAGATAAGATAACTAACTTATCTTATCTGCAGGAGGCCACATCTCACCATTATAAATACACTGGAGCACCCAGGTATAACTCATACTATGATTCTACTCAATACCTGCTTAATACCCTTGCTAACTTAAGCATCGGAGTCCCTTGCAGGTACCCCCCACCCTCCGGGGACGAAGGATCAGCACCACCTCTAAGTCCAACAAGTCGGACACACCAGCTCCGGCCACTGTACACCTGTCGGACACGTCGGCTCCGACCAACACAGAAGATCTCGTCCGAGATCGACCTACAGTTTCAGGTAACCCTCGGAACAAATACTTCAGATTAATGCGTCTTGGAATCTTGTAGAATATCTGAATAAACTTTATTCAAAGAAAACATGCAAATATATACATGTGGGAGTTTCCTTGTCCCTTTAAGTCGGGTATGATCTAGGTCTCGACATGGTGCCTCATTAAAAAACCTTTTCAGGAAAAAGAGCGCATCCATTTAGTGAGATCCTTTACCTTTTCTAACTGTAGTACCTTCTTAGTTTGCAGGCGTGCCATGATCGGGGAAGCTCTCGTCCATCAAGCTCGGACAGTCTGTAGTAGCCCTTCCCAAGTACTTCAATGACTCGGTAGGGTCCTTTCCAGTTTGCTGCCAGCTTTCCTTCTCCGGGTCGAGTTGTTCCAATGTCATTTCTGATTAGGATGAGATCATTCTCTGCAAAACTTCTCGGCACTACCTTTTGATTATATCTGGAAGCCATTCGTCGCTTTAGAGCTTCTTCCCTGATCCGAGCTCTTTCTTGGATTTCGGGTAGCAAGTCGAGCTCTTCTCTCTGAAGTTAGGAGTTTGCTCGTTCATTGTAGTGGACTACTCGGGGAGATCCTTCTTCGATCTCTATTGGAATCATTGCCTCCGCTCCGTATGCTAGTCAGATTGGTGATTTGTTTGTAGTAGAATGGGGGGTTGTTCGATACGCCCATAGGACTTGTGAAAGTTCCTCGGCCCAGGCTCCCTTTGCTTCTTGTAGCCTCCGCTTTAGTCCGGCCAATATGACTTTGTTGGCCGCTTCGGCTTGTCCATTGGCTTGGGGATGTTCGACAGAGGTGAACTGGTATTTTATGTTCAAGTCGACCACCAATTTTCTGAAGCCTGCCTCTGTAAATTGGGTACCGTTGTCCGTGGTGATGGAGTATGATACCCCGAACCTCGTAATGTTCCTATATAGGAATAGTCGACTCCTACTATGGAATTTTACTTGTCCCGATCCCTGTGGGAAGGGTCCGAGAAGGTCGAGTCCCCATCTTGCAAATGGCCAGGGTGAGGTCATGCTGATGAGCTTTTCTGGTGGGGCAATGTGAAAGTTGGCATGCTTCTGGCATGGTGTGCATGTCCTCACAAATTCTGTAGCCTCCTTTTGTAGAGTTGGCCAATAGAATCCCGCCCGGAGTATCTTTTTGGTGACAGCTTGCGCTCCGAGATGATTTCCACAAATGCCGCTGTGCACCTCCTCCAAGACTTCCTTTGTGTTAGAAGTCGGTACGCATTTTAGTAAAGGTGTTGATATCCCTCTTTTTGTATAGTGTGTGTTTATGATAATGTAGTATTGTGCCTCCCTTTTCAGCCTCTTTGCCTCCTTTTCATCTGTAGGGAGTGCTTGTTTTGAGGTAGTTTATTATGGGTCATCCATCCTTGATCCGACCTATTATGGCTAGGCTTTTCCTTCTTCCGTTATTGACAGGTTCTGTAGTATCTCCTGGATGAGGCTTCTGTTGCCCCCTGGTTGGTGCTAGCTAATTTTGAAAGGGGGCGTCAGGGCATTTTGCTCACGGGGTATGTGGTAGATCCTATATTCCCCGAGTTATCCGAGTTGTTCTTTGGTTTTATCCAAATATTTTTTCATGGTCGGATCTTTGGCTTGGTAGCTTCCTGTTATTTGTGAGGTGATGACTTGTGAGTCACTGTAGATGTTGAGTTTCCGGGCTCCAACCTCCTTAGTCAGCTTTAAACCAGCTAATAGTGCTTCGTATTCTGCTTGGTTGTTTGAGGCCGGGAATCCGAATTTAAGGGAGAGCTCAAGTTGAGTTCCTTGGTTGCTTTCGATTATCACACCCGCACCGCTTCATGTTTTATTCGAGGATCCGTCCACGTATATGTTCCAATCTATGAGGATTTCTGGGATGTCTGTAAATTCCGCGATGAAGTCGGCCAGGTGTTGTGATTTGATGGCTGTACGTGCCTCGCATTAGAGGTCGAACTCAGACAACTCGATTGCCCATTGTAGGATTCTTCCTGCTAGATCTGTTTTCTACAATATCCCTTTTATGGGTTAGTTGGTTCGAACTTTAATGGTAAGCGCTTGAAAGTATGGGCGAAGCCGCCGGGATGTGAGGATCAGAGCGTAGGTAAACTTTTCTATTTTCTGGTAGTTCAGCTCGGATCCCTGTAGCGCTTTGCTAATGAAGTAGACGGGTTGTTGCCCATGTTCGTCTTCTCTGACTAGTGCTGAGGCTATTGCCCAGCTCCCTACTGCGAGATATAATATGAGCGGTTCTCCTTCTCGTGGCCGAGATAGGATAGGTGGCCGTCCTAAGAACTCCTTGAAGTCTAGGAAGGCTTGCTCACATTCTGTCATCCATTCGAACTGTTTTCCCTTTCTTAAAGTAGCACAGAAGGGAAGAGATCTTATCGCAGCTCCTGCTAAGAATCGGGAAAGGGCGGCCAACCTCCCGTTGAGTTGTTGTACTTCTTTGACACAGGTTGGGCTCTTCATGTTGAGTATGGCTTGACATTTGTCTGGATTTGCTTCAATTCCTCTTTGTGTGAGCATGAAGCCTAAGAATTTGCCTGCTTCTACTGCGAAGGTGCATTTTGCGGGATTGAGCCGCATGTTGTGTTTCCTGATAGTGTAAAACACTTGAGTCAGGTCGGATAATAATGTATCTTCGCTTTGTGTCTTTATCAACATGTCGTCTACATAAACTTCCATGATTTTTCCGATGTGATCTGAGAAAACTTTATTCATTAGCCTTTGATAAGTAGCTCCTGCATTCTTGAGACCGAAAGGCATCACGATGTAACAGTAGTTTGCTTTCGGTGTTAGGAACGATGTCTTTTCTTGATCTGGTGGATACATGGGGATTTGGTTGTACCCCGAATATACGTCCATGAATGAGAGATACTTATATCCTGATAAAGCATCTACTAGAGCGTCGATGCTTGGGAGTGGGTAAGGATCTTTTAGGCAGGCTTTGTTGAGGTCGGTGTAGTCGGTGCACATTCGCCACTTCCAATTTGACTTTTTCACCAAGATGATGTTTGCTAGCCATATTGGGTATTTAACTTCCTTTATGAACCCGGCCTCTAGTAGCGCTTGTACTTGTTCTCCTACAGCTTGAGCTCGTTCTGGTCCGAGTTTTCTTCGTCTTTGTTGTACCGGCCGAGATCCCGGGTAGACTGCAAATTTGTGGCTTATTAGTTCGGGATCAATGCCTGGCATGTCGGCAGCTTTCCATGCAAAGAGATCAACATTATCTCGTAAGAACCGTATTAGTGATTCCTTTGTGTCTTCTTTTAGGATCGTGCCAATATTAGTTGTTTTATCCGAGGTGTCTCCGATCTGGACTCTTTCTGCTTCTCCTTCGGGTCGTGGTCGGGATTCTTCTCGCCTCTGAACTCCACCGAGCTCGATTGTGTGGAACTCTCCTCCTTCACCTCGGAGGTTTAGACTTTCGTTATAACAACGACGTGCCATCTTTTGATCTGCCTTTATTGTAGCTATCCCTTCCGCAGTTGGGAATTTCATACATAGATGTGGAGTTGAAACTATTGCACCGAGTTGATTTAAAGTTGTTCGACCTATTAAGGCATTGTAGGCTGAGCTTACGTCGACCATGATGTAGTCTATCTTGAGTGTTCTGGATTGGTTCCCCTTTCCGAAGGTTGTATGCAGCGATACGTATCCTAACGGTTGAACTGGGGCATCTCCTAGTCCAAACAAGCTATTCGGGTACGCTCTTAGCTCTTTTTCTTCTAGGCCGAGTTTGTCGAAGGCAGTTTTGAATAAGATGTCGGCAGAGCTTCCCTGGTCAATTAGTGTACGGTGAAGGTTGGCATTTGCCAGTATGATCGTAATGACCATGGGGTCGTCGTGTCCCGAGATGATTCCGGATGCGTCTTCCTTGGTAAACGTGATTGATGGGATGTCTGTGGCTTCTTTTTTTCCTTCGACGTGGTACACCTCTTTGAGGTGTCGCTTGCGGGATGATTTGGAGATTCCTCCTCCAGCAAATCCGCCGTGTATTACGTGAACGTGTCTTTCCGGTGTGCGAGGTGATCGTTCAGATCGTCCGACATCCTCATCCCTTATCTTTTCTTGGTTCGTCATCCCGATTGGCCAAAAACCGATCTAGCTTTCCTTCTCTTACTAGTTTTTCTATGACGTTTTTCAAGTCGAAGCATTCATTGGTAGAATGCCCTCGAAGTCGGTGATATTCGCAGTATTCATTCCGATTTCCTCCTCCTCTTTTGCCTTTAAGTGGCCGAGCTAGAGGGATTTTCTCTGTATGGCAGACTTCTTTGTAAACATCTACCAAGGATACCCTAAGAGGATTATAGTTATGATATTTTTGATTTCTCTCTGGAGCGATCTTCCTTTTTCTTGGATCTTTATCTCAGTAGGCAGAACCGAACCTTGAGGCTTCGCCAAGTCGAGAATTTTCCTCCATGTTGATGTATTTCTGCGCCCGTTCTTGTACTTCGTCTAAGGATGTCGGGTATCTCTTGATATAGATTGGCTAAATGGTCCTTCTTGCAGGCCATTTATGAGGCCCATAATGGGGCTTCTGTTGGTAGACTTTGTATGTCCATGCATATTTTGTTGAATCTTTCCATGTAGTTGCGAAGGCTCTCCCGATCTCCTTGTGATCCCTTAGGCTAGGCTAGGTGCGTGTTTGGCTTGTCCTTTGTATGCAGAATCGGGCCAGGAACTTTTTGGCCAGGTCGTCGAAACTCGAGATGGATTTTGGAGGTAGGTTGTCAAACCATTTAATGGCTGTCTTGGTGAGAGTTGTTGGAAAGGCTTTGCAGCGAACTGCATCTGAGGCATCAGTGAGGTACATTCTACTTCTGAAGTTGAGATGATGGTTGGGGTCCGAGGTGCCGTCATATAGAGTCATATCGGAAGTTGAATCTTTTGGTATTTTGGTCTTCATAATTCTCTGGTGAATGGATCTTGATCTTTTTGAGTGCTATCCTATGTGGATGGTCGAGTAGCTTTAGTTTTGAGATCAGCTTCGAGTTTTATAAGCTTATCTTCTAATTCTGCGGCCGCCGCTTATCTCCCGGCGTAGATCTTCTTCTTTTTCACGTCGAGTTGGGCTTCTTCTCAAGCTGCTCCAATCAATTTTGAAGTGCTTCTATACTCCTGGATTTGATGAATTTTTGTCTCCGTTGGTTTTTGGAGTATCTTTGAGTATTGTGTCCACGTTTTATGCGGCGTTCTGTCTTCCAAACCTGAATCGTGGTCGTTGTCATGGTCATCTGCCATGTTAATGGGATGACTTCCAGGTTCCCCAACGCGCCCAATGTTACGGGGTTACCTGAAACTGTAGGTCGATCTCGGACGAGATTCTGTGTGGTCGGAGCCGACGTGTCTGGCAGGTGTACAGCGGTGGGATGGTGTTCGACTTGTTGGACTTAGAGGTGGTGCTGATCTTCGTCCCCGGAGGGTGGGGGGTACCTGCAAGGGACTCCGATGCTAAGTTAGCAAGTAGAATCAGAGTATGAGTTATACCTGGGTGCTCCATTGTATTTATAATGGTGAGATGTGGCTTCCTGCGGATAGATAAGTTAGTTATATTATCTTATCTTTATCTTTATCTTTCGTGAGGTCATTTTTAAGGGAACCGCCTTTATCTCTATGGGCTTGGGCTGCCCTTGGATTTGGGGCTTATGCCGGTCTCCTTTAAGTATTTTGTAGTCCTCTTTCTTGGATCTTTATCAGATCTCTTTCAGGGACTACTTTGCATAACTTTTTGTTTGGGCCGACTGATTAGTCAGTCCCTTCTAAGTTAAAGTAATCCTCTTTAATAGGGCTGGCCAGACCTCTTTCCAGGGTTTACTTATAACTTGGGTTGACTTGGTTCGACTTCTTAATGTTCGACCAGTCCTTAAGTTATTATTTTAGCGATCCATAAGACCTCGTCAGGTTCTTTTTTAGATCACTTTCGATAACTTCTTACATTATTCTGTGTTCATCTTTTCCAATTTATAGAAAGTGGTTGTCATCTCTAGATCGTCCTTTGGGTGAATCGCGTTTTCACCTTTATCGGACGGTTGTCTTTATCGTGATCGTGCAGTGAAATTTGTTTTTCACTTTCTGCTGATCTGTTGCTTTATAATCGGACGATGAATGCTTCAGATTAATGCGTCTTGGAATCTTTGTAGAACATCTAAAATATATTTTGTAAAAAGAAAAAGTGCAAATATATACATATGGGATTGTTTGAATCTCAACTTGGTGCCTCATTAAAAAACCTTTTCAGGAAAAAGAGTGCATCCAATGATGAGATCTTTGTTTATTCTAACTGTAGTACCTTCTTAGGTTGCAGGCGTGCCATGATCTGGGAAACTCTCGTCCGTCGAGTTCAGACAGTCTGTAGTAGCCCTTTCCAAGTATTTTTACAACTCGGTAGGGTCCTTTCCAGTTTGCTGCCAGCTTTCCTTCTCCTGGTCGAGTTGTTCCAATATCATTTTGGATTAGGATGAGATCATTCTCTACAAAACTTCTCGGTACTACCTTTGGATTATATCTGGAGGCCATTTGGCGCTTTAGAGCTTCTTCCCTTATCCGAGCTCTTTTTTGGATTTCGGGTAATAAGTCGAGCTCTTCTCTCTGAAGTTAGGAGTTTGCTCCCTCATTGTAGTGAACTACTCTAGGTGACCTTTCTTCAATCTCTACTAGAATCATTGCCTCTATTCCGTATGCTAGTCGGAAGGGGAATTCCTTCGTGGAGGAATGTGGCGTTGTTCGATATGCCTATAGAACTTGTGGAAGCTCCTCTGCCCAGGCTCCCTTTGCGTCTTGTAATCTCCATTTTAATCCGGCTAATATGACTTTGTTAGCAGCCTCAGCCTGTCCATTGGCTTGTGGATGTTCAACGGAGGTGTACTGGTGCTTTATGTTCAAGCCAGTTACTAGTTTTCTGAAGCCTGCATCTGTGAATTGAGTGCCATTGTCCGTGGTTATTGAATATGGGACCTCGAACCTTGTGACAATATTTCTATATAAGAATTTCCGGCTTCTCTGAGCGGTGGCATTAGCTAGGGGCTCTGCCTCGATCCACTTTGTGAAGTAATCTACCCCTACTATGAGAAATTTAACTTGTCCTGATCCCTGTGGGAAGGGACCGAGAAGATCGAGTCCCCACTTCGCGAACGGCCAAGGTGAGGTCACGCTAATGAGCTCTTCTGGCGGGGCAATGTGAAAGTTGGCATGTTTCTGACATGGTGGACATGTCTTTACAAATTCTGTAGCTTCTTTTTGTAGAGTTGGCCAATAAAATCCTGCCCGGAGTACTTTTTTGGCGAGAGCTCGTGCCCCCGAGATGATTACTACAAATGCCGCCGTGTACTTCTTCTAGCACTTCCCTTGTGTTGGAGGTTGGCACGTATTTTAGTAAAGGTGTTGAGATTTCTCTTTTGTACAGGATGTTGTTTATGATGGTGTAGTACTGTGCCTCCCTTTTTAACTTCTTTGCCTCCTTTTCTTCTATGGGAAGTGTTCCTGCTTTGAGGTAGTTGATTATGGGGGTCATCCATCCTTGGTCTTGACTTGTTATAGTCAAGACTTTTTCTTCTTCTGAGATTGACGGGTTTTGCAACATTTCCTGGATGAGGCTCCTATTGTTGCCCCCCGGTTTGGTGCTGGCTAGTTTTGAGAGCGCATCAGCCCGGGCATTTTGTTCGCGGGGTATGTGGCAGATTTTGTACTCCCCGATTTGTCCGAGCTGTTCCTTGGTTTTATCCAAATATTTTTTCATGGTGGGATCTTTGGCTTAGTAGCTCCCTGTTATTCGTGATGTGACCACTTGTTAGTCGCTGTAAATGTTTAGTTTTTGAGCTCCGACCTCTTTGGCCAGCTTCAAACCGGCTAATAATGCTTCATATTCTGCCTGGTTGTTTGAGGCCGGGAACCCGAACTTGAGGGAAAGCTCAACTTGGGTTCCTTGGTCGCTTTCTATTATCACGCCTGCGCCGCTTCCAGTTTTATTTGAAGAATCGTCCACGTAAAGGTTCCATTCTGTGGGGGTTTCTAGGGCATCTGTGAATTTTGTGATAAAGTCGGCCAGATACTGTGATTTGATTGCCGTCCGGGCTTCATATTGGAGGTCAAACTCTGACAACTCGACTGCCCATTGTAGAATTCTTCCAGCCAGATCTGTTTTCTGTAATATTCCTTTTATGGGCTGGTTAGTTTGAACTTTAATGGTGTGAGCCTGGAAGTACGGGCAGAGTCGTCGAGATGTTAGAATGAGGGTATAGGCAAAATTTTCTATTTTCTGGTAGTTCAGCTCGGATCCCTGTAGCGCTTTACTAATGAAGTAGACGGGTTGTTGTCCATTTTCGTCTTCTCTGATTAGTGCTGAGGCTATTGCCCGACTCCCTACTGCGAGATATAATATGAGCGGTTCTCCTTCTCGTGGTCGAGATAGGATAGGTGGCCGTCCTAAGAACTCCTTGAAGTCTTGTAAGGCTTGCTCACATTCTGTCGTCCATTCGAACTGTTTTCCCTTTCTTAAAGTAGCATAGAAGGGGAGAGATCTTATCGCAGCTCCTGCTAAGAATCGGGATAGGGCGGCCAACCTCCCATTGAGTTGTTGTACTTCTTTAACACAGGTTGGGCTCTTCATGTTGAGTATGGCTTGACATTTGTCTGGATTTGCTTCAATTCCCCTTTGTGTGAGCATGAAGCCTAAGAATTTGCTTGCTTCGACTGCGAAGGTGCACTTTGCAGAATTGAGCCGCATGTTGTGCTTCCTTATAGTGTAAAACACTTGAGTCAGGTCGGATAATAATGTATCTTCGCTTTGTGTCTTTATCAACATGTCGTCCACATAGACTTCCATGATTTTTCCGATGTGATCTGAGAAGACTTTATTCATTAGCCTTTGATATGTTGCTCCTGAGTTCTTGAGACCGAAAGGCATCACGATGTAGTAGTAGTTTGCTTTCAGTGTTAGGAACGAGGTTTTTTCTTGATCTGGTGGATACATGGGGATTTGATTGTACCCCGAGTATGCGTCGATAAACGAGAGATATTTGTATCCGGAGGAAGCATCTACTAGAGCGTCAATACTTGGGAGTGGGTATGGATCTTTTGGACAAGCTTTGTTGAGATCGGTATAATCGGTGCACATTCGCCACTTCCCATTTGATTTTTTCACCAAGACAACGTTGGCTAGCCATAGTGGGTATTTGACTTCTCTTATGAATCCGGCTTCCAGTAGTGCCTGTACTTGCTCGTCCACAGCTTGGGATCGCTCTGACCCAAGTTTTCTTCGCCTCTGCTGCACCGGTCGAGATCCTGGGTACACTGCCAACTTGTGGCACATTAGTTTAGGGTCTATGCCTGGCATGTCTGCGGCTTTCCACGCGAAGAGATCGACGTTATCTCACAAGAATTGTATTAGTAGTTCTTTTAAATCTCCTTTTAGGATTGTGCCGATATTGGTTGTTTTTTCCGAGGTGTCCCCGATCTGAATCTTTTCTATCTCGCCTTCTGGCTGGGGACGAAGTTCTTCTCGTTGATGAACTCTGCCCAGCTCGATTGTGTGGACCTCTTCTCCTTTGCCTCTGAGATTTAGGCTTTCGTTATAATAGCGATGTGCCGTCTTCTGGTCTGCTTTTATCGTGGCTATCCCTTTTGGGGTTGGGAACTTCATACATAGGTGTGGGGTCGAGACTATTGCGCCGAGTTGGTTAAGTGTTGTCCGTCCTATGAGAGCGTTGTAAGCTGAACTTACATCGACTACGATGTAGTCTATTTTGAGGGTCCTGGATTGATCCCCTTTTCCGAAGGTTGTGTGTAGCGGTATGTATCCGAGTGGTCGAACCGGGGTATCTCCTAGCCCAAACAGGCTGTTTGGATATGCTTTAAGTTCTTTTTCTTCCAAGCCGAGTTTATCAAAGGCTATTTTGAAGAAGATGTCGGCAGAACTCCCTTGGTCTATTAATGTGCGGTGTAGGTTGGCGTTCGCCAATATGATGGTGATAACCACGGGATCATCGTCTTCTGTGATGATGTCGGATGCGTCCTCTTTAGTGAATGTAATTGCCAGAATGTTGAGTGCTTTCTCCTCTCCTTCGACGTGATATACTTCTTTGAGATATCTTTTGTGGGAGGATTTGGAGATACCACCTGCTGTGAATTCGCCGTGTATCATGTGGATATGTCTTTCTGGTATCCGAGGTGATCGTTCTGTTCGTTCGGTGTCTTCATCTCTTCGTCTCTTTCTTTGATCATCATCCCGGGTGGCCATGAATCGATCTAATTTTTCCTTCTCTCACCAATTTTTCTATGATATTTTTTAAGTTGAAGCATTCGTTTGTGGAGTGTCCTCGGACTCGATGGTATTCACAATATTCCTTTCGGTTTCCTCCTCCCCTTTTGCCTTTGAGTGGCCGTGCTGGGGGGATTTTTTCTGTATGGCAAACTTCTTTGTATATCTCGACCAGGGATGCCCTGAGAGGAGTGAAATTATGGTATTTTTGACTTTCTCCCCTTGTCGATCTTCTTTTCTCTTAGACTCCTTGTCTCTGTCTCGGTAGGAGGCTCCCGATTTTGAGGTCTCTCCTAACCGAGCGTTTTCTTCCATGTTGATGTATTTTTCTGCTCGTTCCTGTACTTCGTCTAAAGAGGTCAGGTACTTTTTTGAGATAGATTGGCTGAAAGGTCCTTCTCGTAGGCCATTGATGAGTCCCATAATGGCGGTCTCCGTTGGTAAATTTTGTATGTCCATGCATGTTTTGTTGAATCTCTCCATGTAGTTTCGGAGGCTTTCCCGATCTCCTTGTTTGCTCCCTAGTAAACTGGGGGCGTGCTTGGCTTTATCTTTCTGAATGGAGAATCTGGCTAGGAATTTTTTGGCTAAGTCATCAAAGCTTGAGATGGACTTCGGGGGTAGGTTGTCGAACCATCGGATTGCTATTTTTGTCACAGTTGTTGGAAAAGCTTTGCAGCGAACAGCATCTGGGGTGTCAGTGAGGTACATTCTACTTCTGAAGTTGCTGAGGTGATGGTTGGGATCTGTGGTGCCATCATACAGGGTCATATCCAGGAGCTTGAAGTCTTTTGGAATTTTGGTTCTCATGATTTCCCTGGTGAACGGGTCTTGTTCTTTGCGTAAATTTTCCTCGGGATTATCCCGAGGTGCTTTTGATTTAAGATCGGCTTCTAATTGCTGTAGTTTTTCTTCCAACTCCCGACGTCACCGCACCTCTCTTTGGAGATCTCTTCCGATTTTCCGTTGCAGTTGGGTTTCTTTTTCCAGTTGTTTTAGACGATCCAGGAGTACTTCTATTGTCCCTGAATTTGGTGCGTCTTTGTTTTTGTTGGTCTCCGGAGTGTCTTGTAGTGTGACATCCCGTTTTTGTGCGGTGTTCGATCCTCCAGACCTGAATCGTGATCGTTGTCATGGTCGTCCGCCATGGTGATGGGATGACGTCCAGGTTTCCCGGCAACGGCGCCAATGTTCCGGGGGTTACCTGAAACTGTAGGTCGATCTCGGACGAGATCTTTTGTGCTGGTCGGAGCCGACGTGTCCGGCAGGTGTGTAGCGGCCGGAGCTGGTGTGTCCGACTTGTTGGACCTGGTGATGGTGCTGATCCTTCGTCTCCGGAGGGTGGGGGGTACCTGCAAGGGACTCCGATGCTTAAGTTAGCAAGGGTATTAAGCAGGTATTGAGTAGAATCAGAGTATGAGTTATACCTGGGTGCTCCAGTGTATTTATAGTGGTGAGACGTGACCTTTTTGGATAAGATAAGTTAGTTATCTTATCTTATCTTTATCTTTGAGTTGAGGTCAGCGTATCTTCAACGGAACCGCCTCTATCCTATAGGCTTGGGCTGCCTTAGGATTCGGGTCGTACTCCTTTATTTGGGCCCTTAACTGGGCTCTCCTGTCGATTTGGCCGAGCTCTTTGAAAAGAGGTCGGATAGTTTGACCTGAAGAGGTTGGTCGCTTTATCTCGAATCATCCCAGGTCGGATAGCTCGACCCAGGGTATAAACAGTATGTATGGATGTATGTTGTATAGCAAAAGTATTTTTGGGAGCAGTTTTGCGGTTAAAAGTTTTAAACATGCTCATATTTTAGTAATAAATAGTATAAGTGTCGTCGTAATGTCCGAGCTATCAGAGTCGCGCAGCCGGAAGCGTGAGCTTTGGTAGTTAGGGTGTTACATGTTTAAGTTTAGGGTTATAATTATAATTATTTTTGTGGAGGTTGTGGTTATATAGCTTGTTTGTCGATAAGTTTCAGCAAGCTTTTTGTCGAGATGAATTATACGTCGGTAATAAAAGAATAAGGAAGTGAATATCTGTAAAAAATACTCCGATACTCAAGTCAATAAGTGAATAATAGGTTTTTCAATAAAAATAAACTTTTATTATATAGATATTTATTTATAAGTGAATAAGTGGATATCTGTTAATTAATTATGTAGATATTTATTTATGAAAATCTATTTTATTATATAAAAATTGGGTTTCTACATTTAATAATAGAACTTATGTGTCATGCTTCTGAGAACGTTTCTCGATTTATTTCTTTTAATTTTGTAAAGCAAATCAATTATAACTAATTAAAGATATCAATTAATTAATTTGATTATACATTTAAATCTTACAATTAATTATATTAATTAATTAATTTAGTTAATTATATTAATTATTTGATTTGATTGGAATAAATATCAAATTATTTTAGTAAATAATAAATATGATAACGAAATATATGAATTAATTTAATTAATTTATTTTTTTCAATGTCATCTGTTTATACGAAATCATAATGTGTTTTTTATTGGTTCTTTCTCTTTTCTCTTTTTTCTCTTTTTTTCTCTCTCTTGTGTCAAGAGACCCGTTAAATTCACATGAATATAAATTACTGATTTATCCTTATATATATATATATATATATATATTTCTTAAATTTGGTAATTTTAGTTCCTATCTCCAATTTAAACTTTTTTTTCTAGACTCATTTTTAGCCTTGATTTTGTATTTACTTTTCCTCTAACTCACTTTTTCTGTCTCTTAAGTTCGTCATTATGTCGCTCAGTCTCACTCTAAAATATTATATTATGTTATTATGTTGGAAGATGTTTTTATATTTTTTTAAATATTTTTTTATAATGAATATATTATGAGTTGTGTTGAATTATATTGAATTGATTATATTATTATTATATTATATTTTTTTGTTATTTTTTTTTAAATTTTCAAAAAATATCCATAAATAATCGTGGATATCTATATTCGCTAAAGGGATAATTAAATAGGGGACTTGCGACGAAGATGGAAAGCGAACGGAGGATATATATTTTTTTAAACGGGAGCGAAGGACGGAAAAAGAGGTCCGCCGCCATGCCCACACGAGTATCTATTACTATATCTAACTAACAACGAAAATTCAATTTGGGCCGATTTGAGATAGGACATGTGAACTTTATCTGCATTGGGTTTTAAGACAATGAACCTAATTCAGATTTAGGATCCTAACAATAGACCTAGGTTGATCTTATTCACTTTACTTAATATTTTGAGTCATTACTGTAATAAATACAATACTATTTAATATGATTATATTTAATATATATAAAAATTAGGGCAAAAAACATAAATAAGCCAAGGGAGAAAATAATTTACGTGAATCAGTCAAAACAAAAACTGCTTCATAAATCCACCAATGCACGTTTATATGTAGTTCGAACCAGCTTGGTTCGAACTCCATTTCTACATAATTTGAACCAGCTTGGTTCGAATTATACACAAACACACGCACACACTAATTCGAACCAACTTGGTTCGAATTACACACAAACATACGCACACACTAATTCGAACCAGCTTGGTTCGAATTACACACACAGTAATTCATGGTATAATTCGAATTATGCTGTTAAAAAATTAATAATTTATTAAGAAAATTTTATTAAAAATTTTATTAAAAAAATTAATAATTTAAAAATTAAAAAATATATTTTTTATTTCATACGTTAAAAAAAAAAACTAACAAAATATTTAATTACGAGACTTCTTTAAAATATTAATGAGCTATCAATTCGAATTCCATACAATACTTTTCTGTCCATTTTTAATAGCTCATGAATATTTTTTAATAAATTTTTTTAATAATTTTTTTTAAATTATACTACAAAAAATATTTTATGCTATGCAAAACAATTTAAAAAAATGACTTAAAAAATGTTAAGAGTACTATAAAAATTTGTAATGTTATAATAACTTAGGTAAATATATGCATGTACTCAAATTTTAAATAAAATATTCTACATAGTCAATAATAATTTAGAAATGAAAGAAAATATTTTATTTCATATAAAATAATTAAAAAATATATTTTATTCTATACAAAATAATTTTAAAAAATGACTTAAAAGATGTTATGAGTACTATAAAAGTTTATAATATTCTAGTGATTTAGGTAAATACATGATAAAAATATTTTTTCTTTAATTTCTAAATTATTAGTGACTATGTAGAGTATTTTTTTAATGTCCTAAGTCATTAGGACATTACAAATTTTTATAGTACTTCTAACATCTTTTAAGCCATTTTTTAAATTATTTTGCATAGAATAAAATATTTTTTTGTGGTATAATTTAAATAAATTTATTAAAAAAATATTCATGAGCTATCAAGAATGGGCAGAAGATTTCCCATGCGTAATTCGAATCATGTAATATCTCACCATATAATTTAAATAATTTTATTAAAAAATTATCATGAATATTTTTTAATAAATTTATTTAAATTATACCACAAAAAATATTTTATTCTATGCAAAATAATTTAAAAAATGGCTTAAAAGATGTTAGAAGTACTATAAAAATTTGTAATGTCCTAATGACTTAGGACATTAAAGAAATACTCCACATAGTCACTAATAATTTAGAAATTAAAGAAAAAATATTTTTATCATGTATTTACTTAAATCACTAGAATATTACAAACGTTTATAGTACTCATAACATCTTTTAAGTTATTTTTTAAAATTATTTTGTATAGAATAAAATATATTTTTTTAATTTTTTAATTATTAATTTTTTAATAAATTTTTTAACAACATTTTTTTAATAAATTATTAATTTTTTAACAGCATAATTCGAATTATACCATGTAATTCGAACCAAGCTGGTTCGAATTAGTGTGTGCATGTGTTTGTGTATAATTCGAACCAAGCTGGTTCGAATTATGTAGAAATGGAGTTTGAATCAAGCTGGTTCGAACTACATATAAATATGCATTGGTGGATTCATGAAACAGTTTTTGTTTTGGCTGATTCACGTCAATTATTTTCTCCCTTGGTTTATTTATGTTTTTTGCCCTAAAAATTAGCTAGGTATACTTACAATAGATTTTATAATCAAATTAAAAAAATAAGATCACTATTTTCATATACTAGAAAGTTTATAAAAAAAATTTAGACAATAAATCAATCATCAATAAATTATACATTAACTCTGTTAAAAAAATTAAATGATATATTAGATATTATTATTTGTACTAATATAGATATTAGATATTATTATTTGTGTATTAATATATTATTATTTGTCCTAGGAATAATCGATGATATATATATATATATATATATATATATATCAAGGATTATTAAGTTATAATTAATTTCTAACTCAATTTTTGGTAATTAAAATTTAAATTATTGAAATTATTAAACGCTGAATATTTTGTAATTAACTAATTTTATTTTTGTTATTAAAATTTAAAAAAAGATAAGTTGTTAATCAATTTTAAATTCAAATTTAAATTTAAATTCGTGTAAGAAAATATTTTGAATTTTTTTCACTAACTAGAATTAATTTTAAAATAAAAAATTATTTTGTACATTATATTATAAAATAGTGTAGTTATTCATTTTTTTAATGGCAATTATTATCAAATAAAATGATATAAAAATAAAGAAAAAAATATATTTCAATCTAGGAATAATAATTTATTTTTCAATAGAATAAATTATATATTGAATAACAAAAGTCATTATAATTTTTTTTTACACAAATTAATATACTCAACTATGGTCTTTTGGTAATATTGCCAAAAAATATTAATCAATCTAATAGCTTTTGTAATGACATAAGTTTATAAGTTTAGAAGCTTGAAAATTATGTAATAAAATATAAAATTTTAACCGGTAATAACGTTTATCATATTGTTTGACTTCCTAAATGAATATGATACCAATAAATAAAATTGTCACAGTTAAATTTTAACAAAGGTAAATCTCCATAAGTATTGCTATCATTAATTAGAATTGTTCTACTTTCAAGATAAATACTATTTTCTTTCACTGTATTTTCCAACTCGGCAGGTCAAGAATTAATCATCCACGGATTGAAGCTCCATTTATTAAGAATCTCCCGCTAGCCAATGAATTGTTACATACACAAGGCGGGATTCGAAACTCTAATACTTAATTAGGTAGACGAGTAAGATGATCACTTAATCAATCCAAATCAGTTAAGATAAATACTAATTATTTTTAATATTAAAAATAATTAAACTTTGATTTTAATTATAATTTTGTAAAATATTTATAATAATACTTAATTAGATAGACGAGTGAAATGATCACTTAATCAATTCAAATCAGTTAAGACAAATACTAATTATTTTTAATATTAAAAATAATTAAACTTTGATTTTAATTATAATTTTGTAAAATATTTATAATAATACTTATTCTATTTTTTTATTTAATCTCTTTTAATAAAAAAATTTATATATTTTTATTAATTATCTCATATAGTGTACAAAAATATACACTAATGTATTTAAAAAAACGTGCAGTCTTTGTTAAAAATATTTTTTTGATAAACCTCCATTAGAAATTTATATTATTATAAAATTATTATTAGGCAAAAAAAAATTTAAACAAAACTCTTAAAAGTCTCGAATAAAAAATAAATAAAATTATTAAATTTTTATATATGATCACTCAGCTCAAATGTGCTTTTAGCCAAATCAGTCTTTCTACAGTCATGATCCCAAGTTGATTGCTACAAGAAAAAAGAGTAAAAACACGTGTTCATAGATAAAAATTTCAGAAAGATACCTTACATCTTTACCGTAGTGTCATAATAATAATAATAATAATAATAATAATAATAATAATAATAATAATAATAATAATAGGTTTCCGATTACAAAACTAAAAGAAAACATACCTTGACGATGTCAATCACATAGAAGTTATATATATATATGATAAAATACTAAATTAATTTTTTATATTTGCGCGTAATCTTATTTTAGTCTTTAAGATTTAGAGTATTTTATTTAAATTCAAAAAAATTTTATTTAGTTTTTAATGTAGTTCTATCGTAAGGTCAAAGTTAAATAATTAATTGAATGTCCTACATGATAGTAGTATAAGAACAAGATTGATAATTTGGAGAACAAGTACAAGCTCCAGAGACACAAAATCAACCATAGATGTATCAATATATTTATTTATTATTTTTCTTACAATTTAAATAAAATATTTTTTATTGAACTAAGAAGAATGATAAATAAATGTATTGATGCATTCACGGTTGATTTTGTGTTTCTGGAGTTTGTACTTGTTCTTCAAAATATCGACCTTGTTTTTGTACTGCTGTTATGTAAGATATTCCCTTAATTATTTAACTTTGACTTTACGGTGTTTATTATTTTTCTTACAATTTAAATAAAATATTTTTTATTGAACTAAGAAGAATGATAAATAATGTATTGATGATCACGGTTGATTTTGTGTTTCTGGAGTTTGTACTTGTTCTTCAAAATATCGACCTTGTTTTTGTACTGCTGTTATGTAAGATATTCCCTTAATTATTTAACTTTGACTTTACGGTGGGAGTATATTGAAACTAAATAAAAAATTTTAAATTTAAATAGGATACTTTAAACCTTAAAGATCAAAATAGAATTACACTCAAATGTAGAAGGCTAATTTAAAACTTTACAATATATATATTCTCGCTTATTATGTCTTCCATAAATTATTCATGACTTTACATAATTCTGATTTGTCTATAATTTATACTACTAAATTTTTGACAACATCTAATTGTCTAAAAAACCTAATATAAAAAAATATTAATTACTTTATCAACTCTTTGGATAAATATTTATGGGTGTCTCTTTGTTACTAGATCTTTTAGAACAGTTTTTCAAAAAATTATGAACAAAATCCGACAAAAATTATATTATTAAAAGTGTTTCTCAACAGAATTGAGCGCATATGTTTCGCAAAATCGATAATTGCTTTTATCTCTATTTATAGAATGCAAACATCTATTTTTTTGATAACGGTGTATCTAGAGATTGACAAATGTGTTAAACAATTTGTGTGAAATGATAAATCAAATATTAGAAGTCTTCATCTCACTGTTTGAAAGATATTTATTACTTCAAAAAGATTTGGTGATGGTCTTGTTTTTAGAGACTCTAACTTAATCATTTTTTTTTTGTAAATTAGTTTGGTAATTTTTTTTAATAAGCTATGAGTCACGATTAGAAGTGATTACGGGTAGCGGGTATTCAATTATTCATCCGAATTCGAACCAAACCAATTAAATTGGTTTTGAAACTAACGGGTAATCGAGTCCAACTCGAATCAAACCGATGACTATTTTCAGTGATTAGTTTGGATATCGGTTTTGGGAGTGTGGAATCCAAACCAACCCGTGAACCCGATCATATATTAATTAAATAAAAAATATATATTTCTATTACACTTTTGTATTTAGCTTCTAATATTTTTGGTATTTAATATGTTTGGATTTTGATGGTTTCAGTGGCTAAGAGAAGGGGGGTTGAATCTTAGCCCCCTTTTTCGAAGCTACTACTTGCTGACCTTCAGAAGAGACTTTTCTGTTTTTGCTCGTCACTTGACACGAGCAACTCAGTTTTGTCTCGTCCCTTGGCACGAGATAATTCTGGCTTTTGCTCCTGTGTAATGGAAAACAGAATTGGAGTAGAAGGAGAAGAAGATTGCACCAAGATGTATCTTGGTTCGGCTGCTAAGTGCAGTGCAGCCTACATCCAGTCTCCATCACAAACATGATGGAATTTCACTATAATCAATCTGATTACAACTTGTAAAGTGCTAACCCAACTTACAAGGGGATTCCCACAGAATCATGATACACAACAAAGATGTACAAAGGAACTCTAAGACATCAATGGCTTTTCTTTTAATTTTGCACTCTCTGCATTTTTCCGCTCTATGGCTTTTTCATTACAAACCTCACTGTTTGCCTTTTACCATGAGACTCAAGACATGACAAAATTAAACAGAAAAATTACAAAACAGAATACATTGAAGGAGAAGAGAAATCTGTTAGCTCAGGTAGCTCTGAGAACTCTGTGCCTTGCACTCTCAAATTTTCTCCTTTCTTCAAACAGTGGTTGTTCCCCCTTTTTAAAGAAGAGGAAAGCCTCCACACATGAAGCCAAAACCGAACCAACTTTCTTCCTCCTTCAACAAACAGAACCGGTTCGGCCACTCAGAGAGAGAAGAGATAACCATGCATTAACCAACATGCAATTACCTCTAGTCCTTTCTTGATCATCAACCTTCATCAATCCGGGCTCTCCATCCTTGGCTTGCTCTCCAAGATGGATTTCTGGCCCTTGATGTCTCATGATGATGATGACTTCATCTGCTTCAATCCCTGCCTTCAACCATCACTTCGCCACTCTAGCTACTCCCTGTGGTGGTTGAGCAGAATCGAAGACAAGCCATGCTTCAAGAATCTCCTCTAGCTGGCCGAATCTTCTTCTTCCATTTTTGAGCATGAAAGGCTCAAGATAGCTTCACCAAAACTGACCACATTTGGTAAGCATCTTAGCCACAGCTCATCTTTCTTTTGGTATGTTTTCTTGCCATCATTAGCTTGATGGTCTTGATGCATGCTACTCTTTCCTTTTCTTCGTTGAAGAGCACGGCGTCCATGGTTTACTGGACAAGGACCAAAGAGAAAAGAAGAAAGAGATGAGAGAGAAATAAAGAATCTGAAAGAAAAGCAATACAAAGTGGTTGATCAAATTAATTAGGCATAGCTTGCTTTTACTTCCCTATTGAGTGGTGTGTAAGTCATAATAACCATCAATCACATCAGCTGAATTTTTTCTCTCTCATGTTCCCCATGCATTAATTAACAATGTAATAGATTTTGAAATCCATCACATGGTTAACACCTTGGTTCCGTTGGAAGCACTTGGCTTTCATTTTTCCTTTTGTTTCGGACCAAGAATGGAAACATTCATCATTTGTGAGACTTGGGCTTGTAGTGTTGAAATTAAAAGCTGGCCCAATTAGTAAGCATTTGCTTTCCTGATAAGTTGTGTAGCGGATCAAGCATAGGAAGCAAACAAGAAAGCATTTTGGGCTTGCAACATTAACATTTATTCTGGCCCAATTATAACTAGCTTTTAAACACAAAGCTGAATTAATAATGCAACAGTTGGGCTTTGTTAATTTTCTTTTGTTTCGGCCTAACAAAAATCTGCACAACAAAATTATTTTAATCAGCACATTAATCAAAATTAGGCTTAATAATTTTGCTGTTAATAATGTTTGATCATCATCAATTTGGTTTAGAGTTTTCCAAACTCATCAATCTCCCCCTTGATGATGACAAACATTATTAAAATTGAAATGGAAAGAAATTAAAAGATTGAGTAAGGAATACTCCCTTTGATTTTGAATTTCTCCCCCTTTCAAAATGTCACATGGCTCCCCCTTAATATATGCTATTTTACCAAGGGAAGCATAAACCTGTAACATTTAAATCAAGCTTCAAGTAACAATGTTATTTAGCAAATTTTATAATGCTAAATTGCTTGATTTATGAGCAGTTTTAATTGATAATCAAAACTCATTTGATATCATAAACTGATTTACTGCTCAAACCATTTTATACAACATAAATCTATCCAAATATTTTTCAAAAATTTCCTGTTTAGGACATCAGAGCAAAACAATATGATGAAAAATATTTGAAGAACAAAACAAGGCAGTTTTGATATGTTACACAATTAAAGGAACTGCCAAAAATAAATTTTTAAACCAACAAGTTTATCAATGATGAATCAATCAGCCAGGCATCAAAATAAATCAATCATTATAAACCAAATGCCAAATAAACTAATCATGATAAACTACAACATGCAGTTCAAACAGTAATGATCATAGTAAAACTGATGCATTAACAACATGCATGCATTCTTTGAACAAGGGTAATCATGAATTTTCAAACTGAAAATTTTAACCCCTGTTGCCCTGTTTTTCCAGCCCCTGTTTCGTTCCAATTTCAATTTTGGAACCTAAATTTCCTCCCCCTTTTGTCATCAAAGGGGCACCTGCACAAGCCATGATTAACATAAAAATATTCAAGATAAAAAAGTGTATCAAAGCATCCTAGAGATTTTCCTAAAGCAGTGAGTATCAAGTCATGCTTATACAAAAAAAGATTGAGCCTAGTGGAGCCAATATCAAACAGAATAAACACAAGTGCTAATCATCAGATAAGTGAAAGTCTTCTTCCTCAGCGCCTCCTTCACTTTCATCTCCCAAATCCTTGTTCAGGTGTTCCAGCATCAAATTGACCCGTTCCTTGCAGTTTTTCCAGGCTTTCTCATTCTCATAAGCTTGCTTGCGGGCCTCTTTGTGAGATCAAAACATCATGTCCGCCATGTTTGAGAATTCTCCCAAAATCTGTTGGAAAGATCGGATTGTTTTGGAAGATTCTGGCCTTCCTTCATGCTCACTGTCCGATTTTTGCCCTTTGGTTTCCTTGGTCGCTCCCCCTCCTCGGATTGTAGACACCTCATTTTCTACCTTCTCATTTAACAAATCAACTTTAAAATACTCAAATATTCTAGTTAAAAACATACCATAAGGCAAGTTAGCCTTTCGGGTGCTTCTAACAGAATCCCACATGTGCCTAATCATGATGTAACCGAAGGAAATAGGGGTAGAAGTTACCAAAGCAAATAGTATGAGACAGTCAGAAAATGTTACTCGGTTGTGTGAGCCGCTTTGGGGAGTCAGAATATGAGTGATAATGCGGTGAAGCAAGGAATTGACCGGTCCAAGAGCTTTGTGAGTTGGAGTGGTTCCATGCAATCCGGAAAGATTTGTGCAAATGTGCTGAAGAACAGTTTTGTGAGAGATGCCGACTTGTGTGTCCCATTTCTCCACCATGTATGCTCGCGGTCCTTCATCCTTGAAGCCCAGGGCCGCTCCAATTGTCTCAGCATCAAGGGCTATTTGAACCCTTTTGACATAGGAATGAAGGGTGCCATCAATGAGTCGCATATTAGCATAGAATTCGCGAACAAGGCCTGGGTACACCGGCTTTTTGATAAGGAGCAGAGGCTTCCAGTTGAGGAGATCAAACAAAGAGGGAATGTTGGTGTTCTTGAGATTGTCGAGACTAATAAGATATGTAGTGCACAAGTGACGTTTCTCCACAACCTCTTTGTGAAACTCATAAGAGGTGCATGAGTTAAATCTGCTTGGATCAAAATGAGAGTGAGACTTGACATACTTGTCTCGGAATTCCATGGATTCCAAGTTCTGAGGTTCAGTTGTGTCATTCAGTGCAAACCCTTGATTTTTCTTTGAGCTTTTTCCGGGGGTAGTCTTCTTCGGTGATGATGGAGGAGGTGAAGGAGTAGGAGAAGTATGAGATTCTTGCTCTTCTTCACTGGGGTTGTTTGTTCTTTCCTCGGCCTGAGCTCTTGTGAGCAATCACCTTTTTTCTCATGGTGGTTGTTTGTTTGGACGGTGGTGAAAGAGAAGATGATGAGGTTGAATGAATGGGAGTGTGGGTTTAAGGAGTTGATGGTTTCTGAGAAAGCAGAATTCTCTCACTCTTTCTTGGCGCGGTTTTCTTTTTCATAGTAATGGAGAAATGAGATATGAAAGGGTGTGATTGATAACCGAGTGGAGTGGGGAGAGGCAAGGTGGGTGACGCATTAATGTGGCGTGGGAGAGAGAGAATGATGGAAATAATGATCATTAGTGGGTGGTTAATGACCATTATGGGCGGTTATTGCCCAAGAAGATGATTTCCCTTTTAACTTTTGAAATCAAAAACTGAAAAGTGGTTACCTTAAATCAAGGGATTAGATGGAGAGAAGGATTTGATTTGACAATAACCACTTCCAAGAAGATATTATGACACAAGAAGGAAGATTCTTAAGTACATAGAGAGATAACTAACACAACTGTGAGGGTAGGGTTATGGAAATTTTGGTGGGGCCCATTAAATTTGAATTCTGCGTTTCCTCCCCCTAGACCACAGCTCTTCCATTGTGCCATTTATTTTTATCTCGTCCAAACCTACGAGCAAAACAGAACAGAGTCACAAATTCACAGATTTTCAATAAAACTCAAATCAAACATTCCCAAACTTTTTCTCAATGAACAGAATCTGTCTTCACAGAGAGGTTTTGTAAAAATATCAGCAATTTGGTCTTCAGATTTTACAAATTGAATATCAATAGTACCCTTTTGCACATGTTCCCTAATGAATGATATTTTATCTCAAGTGCTTAGTTCTTGAGTGCAGAACTGGATTTTTTGAAAATTTATAGCACTCATATTATCACAAATAAGGGTATACTATTGATTTTTAATTTGTAATCTTCCAATTGTGTTTTAACCAAATTAATTGTGAGCAACAAGCAGATGCGGAAACATATTCGGCTTCAGCAGTGGATAGAGCCACTGTGGCTTGTTTCTTGACCACATGTTGAGTGAGCTTCCAAGGAAGCAACACATGCCGGAGGTGCTCCTCCTATCCACCCGATCTCCGCATAATCTGCATCACAAAACCCTACTGCACAAAAGTCATCAGATTTAGGATATAATCCATAATTACAAGTTCCCTTAATGTATCTAAAATGCGTTTAACAGCCGTAAGGTGGGATTCTTTTGGATGTGATTGAAACCTTGAACATACACCCACACTTGGACTATATCCGGTCTAGAGGAGGTAAGGTACATGAGTGAACCTATCCTCTATACCTTGTTTCATCCACATTGGCCATCATCATCCTTTTCAAGTTTAGTATTGGGATGTAGGAGTGCCCATTGATTGGAATTTTCTAGGCCAAACTTTTTGATAAGTTCTTTTGCATACTTTCCTTGGTGAATAAAAGTACCACTAGGAGTTTGCTTAATTTGGAGGCCAAGAAAGAAAGTAAGCTCTCCCATTAAAACTCATCTCAAACTCACTAGTCATGAGTTTTCCAAACTCTTCACACAAGGAAACATTGGGCCAACCAAATACAATGTCATCAACATAAACTTGAACAAGAAGAATATCATCATTAGATGCTTTAATGAATAAGGTAGTGTCGGTGGTTCCCCTTTGAAAATTATTTTCCAACAAGAAGGCTAAGCCTCTCATACCAAGCTCTTGGAGCTTGTCTAAGACCATAAAGAGCCTTGGTTAATTTAAAAACATGATTTGGAAATTCTTTATGTTCAAAACCGGGGGGTTGAGCCACATACACTTCCCTATCAATAAAACCATTAAGGAAAGCACACTTAACATCCATTTGAAACATTTTGAAACCCTTATGGGCAGCATAGGCAAGAAGCAACCTAATTGCTTCCATTCTAGCTACCGGAGCAAAAGACTCATCAAAATCAATACCCTCTTCTTGATCGTAACCTTGGGCCACTAATCTAGCCTTGTTACGAACAACTTGTCCATCCTCACCAAGTTTATTCTTAAAAACCCACTTAGTACCCGTTACCTTCTTACCATCCGGATGAGGTACTAGAGTCCAAACCTTATTCTTGTCAAATTGAGCAAGCTCCTCTTGCATTGCTTTGACCCATGATGGATCCTCAAGCGCTTGTTTGACATTGTTGGGCTCTATTTGTGACAAAAGGGCAAGATTGCTAGGTTCGGTTGGCCTTTTGGTGGATGATCTTGTTGTTACTCCTTGAGAGGGATCACCAATGATGAAGTCATGAGGATAACCCTTCATAGACTTCCATTCTCTAGGCTTCCGAACAGGTGTTGAGCTTTGATGAACTTCTGGTGGTCTTACTGTTTCAGTTTCTCGTCCCTGCTCAGGAGACAAATCGGAAGTTTCTCCTTCAATTTGACGAGACAAAACTGGACTGGCAGATTCTTCATTCTGGACAGATTTGGGATTTTCTTTGCTTGTTCCAGCTCTCCTTCTCCATCTGAAGCATTATCTATCACAGTACTGGGAATTAAGTTAGAATCACAAAAAGTAACATGTATGGATTCCTCTATTGTCCTATGTTCCTTGAGATAAATTCTATAAGCCTTGCTTGTGGTGGAATATCCAACAAACATTCCTTCATAGGATTTTGGATCAAATTTTCCAAGGTTTTCCTTATTGTTAAGTACAAAGCATTTACATCCAAAAACATGAAAGTACTTAAGATTTGGAGGGGTTCCTTTCCATAGCTCATAAGGAGTTTTCTTTAACCCTTTCCTAATGATTGTTCTATTCAAAATATAGCATTCTGTGTTCACAGCTTCAGCCCATAAAAATTTGGGAATTTCATTATCACATAGCATGGCCCTTGTCATTTCTTGAAGGCTGCGATTCCTTCTTTCAACTACCCCATTTTGTTGGGGTGTTCTAGGGCATGAGAAATTATGAGAAATCCCTAAGTCATCACAGAATTTTTCAAAATCTTGATTTTCAAATTCTCTTCCGTGATCACTTCTCAAATGGGCAATTTTCAAATCTTTTTCATTTTGAATTTTCTTACAAAGGGTGAAAAAAGCATAAAACGCATCATTCTTATGAGCAAGGAAAAGTACCCAACCAAATCTAGAGTAATCATCAACCACAACAAGACCATAATGTTTACCTCCCAAACTTTGAGTTCTAGTAGGACCAAAAAGATCAATATGTAACATTTCCAATGGCCTTTTGGTTGAGATTCCATCTTTTAATTTAAAAGAGGATTTTACTTGTTTGCCCAATTGGCAAGCTTCACAAGTAAGGTCCTTATCAAACTTGATGTTTGGAACTCCTCTAACCAAATTCTTTTTGACTAGCTTAGAAATTTGGTACATGCTAGCATGTCCCAACTTTCTATGCCAAAGCCATTTTTCAGATTCAAGAGAGGTGAAGCATGTTACATTTTGTTCCTTTAAATCCTCAAGAGTTAATCCATACACATTATTGCATCTTTTAGCTTCAAATAAAACATCCCCAGTTTTTTCACAAACAACCAAGCAAACAAACTTCTTAAAGATGACATCAAAACCTAAATCACACAGTTGACTAACACTAAGTAAGTTATGTTTCAAACCATTTACAAGAAGCACATCATTTATACAAGAAGAAAAGTTTTTACCAACTTTCCCAACAACCACTATTTTTCCTTTTGCATCATCACCAAAAGTAACAAGTCCTCCATCATATTCATCAAGCTTTATGAAGAAGGTTGTCTTTCCGGTCATATGCCTAGAGCATCCGCTATCCATGTACCACATATTTTTCTTTTTCTTAGATGCTAGGCAGACCTGATCTATCTCATTTGCCATGAGACAGTGCTGTGATTTAGTCTCAGACTCTTCATCATCATCATCTGAGTCATTTTCCAAATCTTCCCATGTGGCCATCAGTCCCTTCTTCTTCACCTTTTTCGGCTTCTCTTCTTTTTTCAATTTGGGACAATCAGATTTGAAATGACCCATTTCCTTGCAATTGAAACAAGTTACCTTGCTAAGATCTTTCTTTGTCCTCCTGGAGCCGCTGCCTTTGCTTTTGAGCTTTGCCATTTTCCTGAATTTTTTTGCAAACAACACAAACTCATTTTCAGAAGAGTTATCACTGGATTCATTATCCAGAGGGTTAGTCACAGAAGAAAAAGCAATTCCTTTCTTTTTTGAATCTTTTTTCAAACAGGAGTTTTCAAAGGCAAGTAAGTTTCCTCTCAAATCATCAAGTGTCATAGAATCTAAGTTACTACTCTCAGAAATAATTAAGGCTTTTGTTTCCCACTCTTTTGTGAGACATCTCAACACTCTTCTCACTAGCACAGATTCTGAATGTGTGATTCCAAGAGCATCTAAGCCAACAGTGATGATATTGAACCGTTCGAACAGTTCATCAATGGACTCTCCTTCCTTCATTGCAAACATTTCATATTCCCTGTTTAACATATCTGTCCGAGTCTTCTTTACAATAGTAGTTCCTTCATGAGTGATTTGCAACTTGTCCCAGATTTCCTTTGCCGTTGTGCATCGTGATACTCGTCGGTATTCCTCAAAGCTGATAGCACAGTTGAGCAGATTGGTTGCCTTGGCATTTAACTCCACCGTCTTCCTATCTTTACTCCAAGCTGCAAAGCTTGATCTCTTTGAGACCAAGCTCTGATACCAATTGATGGTTTCAGTGGCTAAGAGAAGGGGGGGTTGAATCTTAGCCCCTTTTCGAAGCCCCTTTACTTACTGACCTTCAGAAGAGACTTTTCTGTTTTTGCTCGTCACTTGACACGAGCAACTCAGTTTTGTCTCGTCCCTTGGCACGAGATAATTCTGGCTTTTGCTCCTGTGTAATTGAAAACAGAATTGGAGTAGAATGAGAAGAAGATTGCACCAAGATGTATCCTGGTTCGGCTGCTAAGTGCAGTGCAGCCTACATCCAGTCTCCATCACAAACATGATGGAATTTCACTATAATCAATCTGATTACAACTTGTAAAGTGCTAACCCAACTTACAAGGGGATTCCCACAGAATCATGATACACAACAAAGATGTACAAAGGAACTCTAAGACATCAATGGCTTTTCTTTTAATTTTGTACTCTCTGCCTTTTTCCGCTCTATGGCTTTTTCATTACAAACCTCACTGTTTGCCTTTTACCATGAGACTCAAGACATGACAAAATTAAACAGAAAAATTACAAAACAGAATACATTGAAGGAGAAGAGAAATCTGTTAGCTCAGGTAGCTCTGAGAACTCTGTGCCTTGCACTCTCAAATTTTCTCCTTTCTTCAAACAGTGGTTGTTCCCCCTTTTTAAAGAAGAGGAAAGCCTCCACACATGAAGCCAAAACCGAACTAACTTTCTTCCTCCTTCAACAAACAGAACCGGTTCGGCCACTCAGAGAGAGAAGAGATAACCATGCATTAACCAACATGCAATTACCTCTAGTCCTTTCTTGATCATCAACCTTCATCAATCCGGGCTCTCCATCCTTGGCTTGCTCTCCAAGATGGATTTCTGGCCCTTGATGTCTCATGATGATGATGACTTCATCTGCTTCAATCCCTGCCTTCAACCATCACTTCGCCACTCTAGCTACTCCCTGTGGTGGTTGAGCAGAATCGAAGACAAGCCATGCTTCAAGAATCTCCTCTAGCTGGCCGAATCTTCTTCTTCCATTTTTGAGCATGAAAGGCTCAAGATAGCTTCACCAAAACTGACCACATTTGGTAAGCATCTTAGCCACAGCTCATCTTTCTTTTGGTATGTTTTCTTGCCATCATTAGCTTGATGGTCTTGATGCATGCTACTCTTTCCTTTTCTTCGTTGAAGAGCACGGCATCCATGGTTTACTGGACAAGGACCAAAGAGAAAAGAAGAAAGAGATGAGAGAGAAATAAAGAATCTGAAAGAAAAGCAATACAAAGTGGTTGATCAAATTAATTAGGCATAGCTTGCTTTTACTTCCCTATTGAGTGGTGTGTAAGTCATAATAACCATCAATCACATCAGCTGAATTTTTCTCTCTCATGTTCCCCATGCATTAATTAACAATGTAATAGATTTTGAAATCCATCACATGGTTAACACCTTGGTTCCGTTGGAAGCACTTGGCTTTCATTTTTCCTTTTGTTTCGGACCAAGAATGGAAACATTCATCATTTGTGAGACTTGGGCTTGTAGTGTTGAAATTAAAAGCTGGCCCAATTAGTAAGCATTTGCTTTCCTGATAAGTTGTGTAGCGGATCAAGCATAGGAAGCAAACAAGAAAGCATTTTGGGCTTGCAACATTAACATTTATTCTGGCCCAATTATAACTAGCTTTTAAACACAAAGCTGAATTAATAATGCAACAGTTGGGCTTTGTTAATTTTCTTTTGTTTCGGCCCAACAAAAATCTGCACAACAAAATTATTTTAATCAGCACATTAATCAAAATTAGCTTAATAATTTTGCTGTTAATAATGTTTGATCATCATCAATTTGGTTTAGAGTTTTCCAAACTCATCAGATTTTAATGTGTTTAGTGTTTAATGTATTTGGTGTTTAACATGTTTGTATTATTTCTATTGATGTTACATGTTTATTGTACTTGCTGAATTTTTAAGATAAAAATTTGGATTTTTTTATGAATTTTAAAGTTATCGAGTACCCAATTACCCGACCCGAACCAATCCGTTCTTAATCGGTTTGGTTTGGTTCGAGTACATACACAAAAAAACACAAATCTAAACCAAACCAATTATATTTTAATTGGTTCGATTCTAATTTTACCTTGAACCCAAACCAAATCGATCGGTATTCACCCCTAGTCACAATCATGCATAATAAATATGGAAGAAAAAGAGATTTTCTTTCTAATCAATCTTGTAAGGGTGCGCTTCTCATATATGAAAAAATATTGTTCCTGTAGCCTCAAAATTCAAAGGTAAATTTAGAAGGAACATGAGGTCTTTTTTAAATTCTTTTTGGTTATTTCCATGTATGTTTTATGGATCTGTGGATGAAAGGATGAATTATGTTCACATTTCGAACTCTCACTTGCGTGTGGTGTGAAGGATCTTATTTCTAATCATTCTTGAAATTTTTAAGGTTTTACCTCAAATATTTTTGAATATCTAAAATTTATTACTCAAAGTTATGAGCCTATCTCCTATTATAATGTTTCAAGTTGGATTTGGTATGGCTTTAGGAGTAGTGAACTGTGAACATACCTCAAAAGATGAATTTCTTTGATTCTTAGATATGCATGCTCTTGCCGACATTTTAGTGAATTGGACTTGGTGGTGAAAACTTCATATTCCCAAGAAAGTGAGACTTTTGTTCTGGTTATGCCTTTACAGTACTCATCTCACTCGTGAATTCCGTTTCAACCATCATTTTGAATCTTCAAATACTTGGTGCTGCTACAACACTTCTCCAAAAGATGTTCTCCATTGTTTAAGAAATTGTGCCAAAGCTCAATGCATCTAGAGCAACCTTGGAATTGATCAAGCTTCTGCTTCAATTGTACAAGATTTTTGGACTTGGTTGCAAACATTATTAAGAAGAATTGACTTGTTTCTTATTAACTTGTTTCTTTTCTCAGTGACTTTGTAGTGCATATGGTTTGATAGAAATGCTTGTATCTTCAATAATGAAAACCAATCCCCTGTTTCCATAGTTTTCAAGATCAGATTCTTGGTCGAAGAGTTCTGGATTGCCTTATATTCAAATTTCCAACAAAAGTTCTTTCTTAATTGAATACAAGTGGACTCGATTGGATACTGAATTTGTAAAAATTAACTATGACAAAAATATTTTTATGACTCTAAAAAGATCAAATATGGTTGTGTTCTTCGTGACAAAGAAGGTGTGTGGACTTTGGAAAGTGCAGAAAAAATTCCTTCAAATATTCTCCACATAAAATTATGGGATATTTGGTGTGGATTGATGTTAGTTTTAGAGAGCGGTAAAGATTTGGGAAGATCCTTGGTTTGGGGATGAACCCCCTTTTGAATTCCTCCAAATGAGCCGGGTAACCAACAATTACTTTGGGTTAAACAACTGATTGACGCCTTCGAAAAATGGGACCTAGACAAAATCAATGTAAATTTCAACAGTGAAACCAGTTTCAAAATATGCCAAACAAAGATTGAAGAGGATAAAGACAAACTAACCTAGATACATACTAGCTCCAGTGAGTACTCTGCAAAATCTGGCTACAACATTGCATATCTCTTTTTCCATCCAGCTTCAGCGATACTCCATGAATGATTCAGAGAAAAGGGGATCTGGAAAGCCATCTGGAAGACTAACTGCCAGCCAAAAATTAGAATTTTTATCTGGAAATTAATTCACAACGGCCTACCGGTGAAAGAAAAGCTTCATGAGTGCATACCTCAGGCAGACCCGCGTTGTCCTCAATGCTCTGCCGCTCCAGAATCAGTCCTGCATGCGCTGGTTTTTTGTCCACAAATTACAGAAATTTGGCATAAATCTCCAATGGTAAGTGCAATTTTCAGGAACAATCTTCTTCAACATTGGCAGTGGTGGATTGATGTTGTGACAGTGGTGACAAATGGAAGTGAGGCCAAAGTCAACATGACTGGATTAGCTTACCTTCTTTGGGGTATTTGGCTGGATAGGAACTCTTTGGTATTTGAAGGAAGCAGAAAAGAACCTGAAAAAATTCTGGCCCAAACAATGAATCTCGCGGTAGAACTCAGAAGAAGTAGAAATCAGTAGCACCGAATTGATTTTTGAGTTTTGATACCCAGGGATAAAAAACTGCACCCTTGGTAATGGTGGGTTCGACGAAGTGATGAATCCATATTTGACGATATATTTTTGTTTGATTTGAGTGAATTTCATCACATAAACTCACACTTATTCACTAAAATAGCATGCTTTCGTGTTTTCTCTCTAGATTGTGCCTAAATGTGAAAAATGCATTTTTTTTTGTGCTTAAATTAGTGATTTTAATCCCACTTTTATGCCATGACATATTTGTTGAGTGATTTTAGATCCTAGAGGCAAGTTTGGCAAGGCAAAAGTGGAAGGAAGCATGTACAAAGGAAGAAAACATGAAGAAAATAAAGGAGAAGCACACAGCCATGTGTGCGTACGCACAACTCCATGTGAATACGCACAAGTACAAATTCAGCGAAGTGTGCGTACGCATAGGTACCAGTGCGTGCTTCATTAAAAATGCACGTGACTCGCAATTTTTGGGCTCTTTTGGCTCATTTTTGATGGCTTGGATGCTGAAATCAAAGCCTATATGAAGGAGCAACAACACATAACAATGGGAGCCAACTTGTAGGGTAGAAAAACACATAGTAGGAGTAGGAGTAGTGTAGATTAGGAAATTCTCTCTTAGGGTTCTTAATTAGGATTTGTAGTATTTTATACTTCAAGTTTGATTTTAGATTCTAGCAATTTTCATTGTAAGTATTTCTTTAATTGTCTCTTTTATTATACCATTTGCTCTACACTTTCTTCTATTTTAATTTTCTTTGTCAATATTTACATAGTTTTGCAATTTTGAATTTCTAGTTGGTTAATTTGATGTTTGATGATTATTACATGTTTGTTTGAGTTGCTTCAATTGATTTTGAGTATTTTTGGTTCATAGCTTTCATTAGTTTACTAATTTTTTCATATTTTATGTTTATGCCCTCTATGTGTTTGATGAAATGCCAATTTTGATTATGGAGTAATTTCCACCCCTTGGCTTGGAGAAAATGAGTTTATAGATTACTAGAGCCATAATGTCCAACATTTAGTGATAATTCTTGGGTTATTAGTTGCTATTGTTTCCACTAATGCTAGCTTTTTACCAATTAATTTGGTAAGTTAGCTAGAATTTGTGGATTAATAACAATTATGCTCACTTGATTTATCCTTCGATGTTAAGGGTTGACTTAGTGAGATTAATCTATCATAATTATCATAGTTGTGGTTATGGTAAGGAAGGGATTCCATAACTCATCCTAAGTTAAGGTTTCATTTATGTTTTGAACCTCCTTTTCCTACACTTTATAGCATTACTTGTTTATATTACATACTTAGTTCTTTTATTCCTTTATTAGTTTATTAATTGCAATTTTGATTCGTTCTTTTATCTCTTTATTTGTTTACTTCAATTATTGAAAACCCCTTACTTTCTCACAACCAATTTTATGCACTTGTTATCACTAGTTCCTAGGGAGAACGACCCAAGAGTCTAAATACTCTCGATTAATTTAGTTTGAATTGTGACATCATCTTGGATTAAATTTTAATTAGGATCAATTGTTGGTTCGGAGCTATACTTACAACGAAAATCTATTTTGTAAAAAATCCGAAACCACGTTTGGTCTTCCATCAAAGTTTTGAGGATTCGTCATTTTGGGGGTAAATTTTCTTTTTCGAACACTTTGCACTTTATTTTTGGTTTTCTTTTATGTTTTTTGTAGATATTTGTTAGTAATTTTGACTATTGTATCCTTACTCTAGTTAATATATATATATATATATATATATATATATATATATATTTACTGATAGAAGTTGTGATTGGATGATGTGAATAGCATAGTACCTAGTTCAATTTTATCCTAATTGTTCAAGTTAGTTTTTGGTTGTTGAAAATTAGGAATAAAATTAGGAAAATTTTGGAAATTACATCCATCACAACATACATACATATAGGAAATAATTTTAGTAAAAAAATAACAAGACTTTTTCAAGAATTTTATTTTAGGGCATTCTATTGAATTGATTTGGAAAATTATTTTTAAACTTGCTTGAATGATTTTTATGGAACATAGAAGAGAGATAGAACAAAACAACCTTGTGAGTTGTTGAGCTTTAATGAGTGGTTACACATTATAACCACAAATTTTGTTCATTGTGTGCTATGCTCTTTCTATGATTGTAATCTTGATTTTGCTTGATTCTTTATTTCTGATGTTTGATATTTTAAATGCATTTAGCATGATTGAGGCCATTTTGAATTAGACTCACTCACCCATATGAACCTACCCTTACATCTACCGTTGCTAACCCCTGTTGAGCCTTATTTACCCCATTGTTTTTAATATCACCACATCACAACCTCAAGCGAAAAACTATGATTTACCTTGATTTGTATCCTTGATTAGTTTAGGTTAATGTGTGTGTTTCATTTAAGTGTGAGAGAAGTTTTGGGAAGCATTGGTAAAGAAAAAAAAATTTTGTTTTGGGTACTTATTGAAAATTTGGAAGAGTGGGTGCACATTCATGTATCAATTTGCTTTAACCATATGCATTTGTCCTAGAAAAAGAAAAAATAAAAGAAAAAAAATAAAATAAATAATAATAATAATAAGAGGGGACAAAGATTGTCCCAAAGAAAAAAAAGAAATGAATGAATAAGAAATGCATATGTATTTTGAATAGAACCAAGCCATGATTGTATGTGAAAAGAAGTAATGAGTGGTTAGAATGTATTTTTGTGATTTGATTGATATATGTTGAGTGGGATACTTAATCTAATCAATGATTCAATTCAATTGCTCAATTCTATGTTCCCATCTCTTATCCTATATCTTCTTGCAAGTTTCTTGTTAATTTTTGTAAATTTCAATTCAAATCTTTGGATGTGAATTATATTGCTATATTCTCTTACCTTAGCCCCAATGATTTACTTTGGATTGATTGAAATTCTTTTGTTTGTTTTTCCAATTTCAGTAGGGACTCTAGTATAGGTAAAGATAGATAGCATTTAGTATAGTTGCATGCATATAAGTAGTTGCATTGAATAAATTGCTTACCCTTTGATCATTCTCCTTTAATTGTGATTAGCATGAGGACATGCTATTGTTTAAGCGTGGGAGAATTGATGAATCCATATTTGAACGATGTATTTTAGTTTGATTTGAGTGGATTTCATCACATAAACCCATATTTATTCATCCAAATAGCATACTTTTGTGTTCTCTCCCTAAATTGAGCTTAATTGTGAAAATATGCTATTTTGTGCCTAATTTAATCAATTTTATCCCACTTTCATCCCATTCGATGTCTTGATAGTTTTGATGAGTAATTTCAGGTGTAATAGGTTGGAATGGCTTGATAAGAGTGGAAGAAAAGCATGGAATTGGGAGAAAATATGAAGAAAACAAAAGAGAAGCACACAAGCTTGTGTGCGTACGCACGAGAACCACAAAGCCATGTGTGCGTACGCACAAAAAGAAAATCAGCAAGTGTGCGTATGCACAGGCAACGCGTGACTCATTTAATGCAAATCGCTGGAGGCAATTTTTGGGCCTCTAGAGCCCAATTTTGGACCTTCTGAAGCTGATTGAGTGCTATATCAAAGAGAGCTTCCTTCCATGTGGGGGGGGGGGGGAGGGGAGAGCAATTAGGGTTAGTTTATTATCATGTAGTTCATTTTCTAGAGAGAGAAGCTCCCCCTTCTCTATAGAACCTAAGGTTTTTAGTTTAATTTCCTTGTAATTTCTACTTTTAATGCTTGTTTTCATCTAGTTTCTTCTACCTTTCTTTGTTTTATTGTCTTACTTTCCTTAGTTTATCTTGTTAATTTCTCATTTTAGTTACCTTTTTATGTTTATGAGCACTCTTGTTATTTTGATTTCCATTTAATTCAATTTGTGTTTTATGTTCATTTATTGCTTTCTTTAGTTGTTGTTATGATTTTCTTTCATTTGGTAGTTAGAATTTATTTTTAATGCAATTTAATATTATTTTATTTTCATGCACACCAAATTTTTGATAAAATACTTGGTTTAATTTTTACTTAGTTTTTCTCCACTCTTGGCTTGGAATTGACGACTTTGGTGATCCTTGAGTCATTGATGTCCATTCTTGTTTGATATATTAGAGTAGTTAGTTGATTTGGTTTACCTTGACTCTAAGTGAACCAATAGTGTTGACTTAGGACTTAGGAATTGGAATCAACTATGCCTATTTGACTTATTCTCGATGTAGGGTTGACTAAGTAGGATTAACTCTTCATAATCATCATGTGTTTGTAGTCAATGGCTAGGATAGGTAGCCTTAGCTCTCAATTACTTGCCAAGAGGTTTCTTGCATTTGAAGTTTTCTTTCCTTGCACTTTATTGCTTTGATGTTTAATTTCTTACATGTTTAGTTTTCACACTCTTGGTTGAGAAATTGGGTGCTTGGGTGAAATTGAGTTGTGGATGTCCATTCCGCAGTGTGAGGATTGTTAATTGGTTTGGTTTCCCTTGACTCTAAGTGACCCACTAGTGTTTACTAGGACTTAGGGATTGGAATCAATTATACCCTTTTGACTTATCCTCGATGTTAGGTAGGATAGACTAATTGGGATTAATTCACACACAATTACCATGTTTGTGGTCCACAATTAGGATAGGAATCCTTAATTCCCCAATTCTCACCAAGAGTCTTCTTGCATGTTCATTTAATTTCTTACTATTTACATTTCTTGCATATCTTGTCATCCAATCTCCATTTCCTCCCATAGCCAATAATTTAACACTTCCATTGTGACTCCTAGGAAGAACGACCCGAGGTTAAATTACTCTCGATCTCGAATACTTTAATTTGAATTTAACATTTGATTGTAAGAATTTATTGTTGGTTTGGATTATACTAATAACGAATCAATTCTTATTTTGATTGATTCTAAATCGATAATAAATCCTCATTATCACGAAGCACAGAGAAAAAAGGATCTAAGAGCTTCATTAACCCAAGTGGGTTTCTATAGTCATCAAATGACAAAGATGCAAGAGACTTTCCCTTTTTCTTTTGTCTGAGAACCTAATTTCTTAAGCTTGTTATTATTAATTTCTTGGGAGTGGCCCTGTAACACCCTAATATTCAAATCCTTATGCTCGAGTCATAAGTCAATGATATTACGGTGGTACGACTCTTAGGTGGATTTTTAATATATAAATATAGTTAATTTCGAAAGGAGTATTAATCGAGAAGCCTGAAAAGAGTAGAAATAAAATCGCAAAGACGTATCACTCACGTTTCGACAACGAAAAGTTAAACTGTGAAGCCGAAAGCGATAAACGGACGAGACATAAAGGAGATTAAGAGACAGATAATAGATAGATATATATAACGTAAGTAAATAGCCACTAGTCGCGACCCGCGAAGTTTAGGCCGGCTAGGGTACAGTACGAAAGTAGTTGACAACAATATATCCTAATCTCTCCCAAAGGAAACATGAGAGCCTCTATAGGCAAGTTCCAAAAGAGTTCAATACATAATATAATCTTTTCAAAACAAAGATGGAGAGATTCTAATCAAAACACAAAGTAGAGGAAATAAATATCTTCGCCGTCTCTCAGACGAACCGCAGCTCACTTCTGAGCACCTGAACCTGTATCTGAAAAACAAGAGATATATACGGAATGAGAACCCCGGGCCCATGGGTTCCCAGTACGGTAAAAGTGCCAAATAAATCCAATGCACTGCAATAAAAACTCACTAAGCATCCTAAACTCCTTTTCACCAAATATCCAGCCTAGATTCTCACTAATCCATAAATAGGCATCTGACGTAAGGGGATGCTAAATCTAGTTCATATTACACATGTTTTCCCAATCCACTGATTCTTTCACGAATCGGACTCAGAACCATAAGCAAAACCATTACCAGTTGCTCTGCCTCAGCAGCCCTATATCAATACATCATACCCTCGCCTGGAGCCAGTGAAATCACATCACTACGTCCACCCAGGGGGCTCAATGATCTCATTCAAAAATCATCATCATTATGCAATCGCATTATCAATTCATCTCATCAAGAACAGCCCCCAACATCCACCAACACCATCATGAGGGATCTCTCAGTTGTACAAACACAAGCAATACAGTCAAGTAATACACAAATAAGGTACAAGTAGAACAAGTAGCATGTAATCAGGTAACATAGCATATATGATATAGAAATCCAAAACAAATAGGCAAACCCAAATAATTCAAACATATGCAAATGATGTATGCTTGCCCTATGGCTGATGATATCATCTGTCGGTTATCAAGCCAACCCGACGTGTCCGGTAGCTAACCCGGGCACAGTCTCTCTGTTGCGTATTAATATCATTAGAGGGAATATGTGCCCTGTCACCATTAGAGGGTATCTGCGCCCTGTCGCCATTAGAGGGTATCTGCGCCCTGTCGCCATTAGAGGGTATCTGCGCCCTGTCGCCATTAGAGGGTATCGGTGCCCTGTCACCCTTACAACCAGAGAGAAAACACAAGCATTGACCCGGAGCAAGCGGGACGAACCACAACCCTTGCTACTACCCAGGTATCTGAGTTACATTCATTCAAAACTCCATAATTAACTCATTTATCATAAACATCATTTTTCGTCTCACACCCGGAGCAAGTGAACTAGCCACTGCTACTACCCAGGGAAACTCGTAACTCAGATAGTGGAAGTGCAAATCACAATTGCCAATAATTCAGCATAAACATGCATGAATTCTCATCCATGGATCAACATCTATATCAGCCATCCGGCTCACGGTTAAATCCATAACCAGCCAATATTCATAGCATACACAGCTATTCCGGCTCACGGTTCAATCCAGAACCAGCCAATAATCATAGCATATACAGCTATTCCGGCTCACGGTTCAATCCAGAACCAGCCAATACATAAACAATTACGGCCCTTCGGCCAATGGCATAACAAGCACTTCCACCACCATCCTCCACATCTCACATAATCCTCAATGATCCTCATTGATTATTCATTTTCCCCTTGCTTCACTCGCAAGTTACCTCATTCACTAGCCCTTTTCTAATAGCTAGGCATATCATAAATATTTAAGATATAAGTGGTGAGATCGGAGGCTTAGAAGTATGAGATTTGGCTTTTAAAACTCAAATATCAACTTTGGCATGAAGACAATGCCACGCGTACACGTACTCCACGCGCACGCGTGGATGTCCTTAAAAACTCATCGACGCGCAAGCGTCATGCACGCTAACGCGTGGATTAAAATTTGCCAAATCGACGTGCACGCATCACCCACGCGTACGCGTGGATACTCTCGTGCCCCAGGCACAAAGCTGGCACAGTTCTGGCACAACTCTCTGGAAAATGGCTGGGCATTGGGTGCAGCACTATCGGCGCGCCCGCGCACATCACGCGCACGCGTGGATGGCGTTTTCTGAAAGATCGGCGCGTACGCGCCAAGTGCGCCCACGCGCAAGGGGTTATTCTGCTAAAATTTTACTAAGTTAAAAAACTGCAGAATTCACAGCTTCAACCCCCAATCTTCCGACGGACATAACTTCCTCATTTTAAATCGTTTTTCACCCGTTCTTCGAACGACATGGACATCCCGGATCCAATTTCATTTCTAAACAGATTTGGCACAAAACAAAGATCCGTAGTCCAAGTTATGTCCCGTCAAAGTATGCCCAAAAATCATGTTTTTCATATAAAACCACAAAGTGCCATTTTCAAAACAAACCATTTTCAACTCTTTTCAAAATCAATCAAAACATGCCATTTTCATCCTTTTTCTTTGAAATCAATCAAAATACATCAATTCCAACATCAAGCCTCCTCAACTCACACATTGACACTTTACCACAATATACAAAATCACTATCCCATCATTTTAACCCACTTCACCCAAGTGGCTCAAACTCAAACATATTGACATATCATATACTCTTTCACATGCCAATTCTCAACAATACTATTTCCAATCAACCATCATTATACATAACCAATATCATACTCACTATCACGTGGGTTCACCCCCAAATCAACCTTAATCATTTCTCAAGCATATATCAACATACATATCTCTCACGCATTATCATACCATCAAGGCATCAATAATCATACTCACATATATGACCACATAATATATCTCAACCAAAATCAAACATACCTCATCTATACTATTTCACCCAAAATTTACCAATTTCCACACTTCAACTCCTCAAACCTCATTATTCAATAACCAACCCAATCATCCATATATTCATTATATGAAATTCATCCAATCACTTGTGTCATCATACAATGCACACATCAACTACCTTTCTTACCTCTTTCCGGCCTCCGGCCCAAAATATACGGCCTCCGGCCCAATTTCACAATTTAAATGCATAGACCACAATTTAATACTCATTACCCAATACATCAAATTTTCAATACACCAAGCACACAAGGCCACACAATTCTCAACCCAATCATCAATTTACATTACATACCAACTATGCATATTAGCATCAACCATTTACACAATCCAAACTTAATCCTAGGGGCATCTAGCCTAGGAATTCTCATCACACCACACGGTATTTAAATGAAACTTAAACCGTACCTCTAGTAGCCAAATCAATTGAGCCTCTTCTATGGAAGTCTCCACCAACCCTTAGCTCCAAGCCTCACCAAAGCTCCACAAGCAACACCAATCTCCCAATTGTGCACCAAAACCATCAAATGCACTAACATAACCAATATTACATACATACATCAACCTAGGGCTCATAAAAATGACAAATCACAAGGGTTTAAGCACTTCTTACCTCAGCCCATATGAAGTAGGGGTATAACCCACTTAGAATCCATGTTGGAGTATCCCTAAACACCCAAAATCACAAGATTTCAACACTAACTTCCCAAAAACGTGTAACAGTGGGGAATTCGAAAACTGGGCAGAGATGAATGGAATACTCACCACAAAACTTAGATAGAAATGTAGAGGATGAGAAGAGCGACGCGTGACCGCAAACGGCTCGTCAATCGGAGCTCCGTAGCTCAAGTTATGGTGGTTTGAAGATCAAAGAGAGTTAGGTTTCCTCTCTTCTCTTCCCTCCTCTCAATTTCAGCGCCCCAACCCTCTTTTAGGGTAAAAATGAGCTGAAATGCTCATAACTAATGTTTATATATGTTGGGTCTTGGACCCACTTAGGCCCAGTTCACTTATTTTTGTCCGTTGGCCCAATTTTGAACCAAAACCTTTAACATTAGCGCTTTAAATCACACTTCAAATATTTCTACCTCCCCCAATCATAATTCCTCATTTCTTAATCCTATTTACTCATAATCAACTTTCTCAGCTGCAGCACCAGACAGGTCTCAGCCGGTACTGCCGGTCAAAATTCCACTGCGCGCTTTTACGCAGAAAACTATGTCTTCCGACTCGGAAAAATTCACTGAATCCAAATATCATATTGAAATCATCAAATTCCAATTGCCAAATCTTCCAACCATATTCGCTCCTACTTAACTCATTATTTAATTAATTTCGGTTAGATCGGGTATTACAGGCCCTATTTTATGTTTTATTACTTTTGTACCCCTAATGTGGTCATTGTAATAGAACTCATTTTATTGCAATAAAATTACTATTTTAGAGAAAAAAATTAGTACTTAAAAAGAGTACATAAAAAATTTTAGTTTAAATTATGATCCAATTGGTTTGATTTAAATTTGAAAAATAAAAATAACCGTTTACCAATTGTTTGGAGAGATTGATGGGATAGTGGGAAGAGAATTGAAACTGTTATCTCTAATGTGGGAGATAACGTGAGAGATAACTATTTTAATTCTCTTTCCACTATCCCCATCAACCTTTTTGAGTACTACTTGATCAAACTTATCTATTTTAATCTCTCTTACCAATCTTTTTATGTACTAATTGCATGTTAAAAGTTTAGATTATTGATATTATTAATATTTTTTATTATTTTTAATTTTTTTAAAGAAATACACGGTAAACGAGATAAATATCTCGTTCACACTGTAAACAAGATACATGCAAAATTATCTCGTTTACAGTATAAACGAGATAAGAGAAGTATTTATTTTGATAAATATTTTTTAAATTATTTATTTCAGTAATTATTATAATTAATTTATTTATTAAAATAAAAAATTCATGATTTAGTTTAATGGCGTGTCATTTCCTTTTTTTTCTTTCCGAAATCTCCAATTTCGCATACTTTTCATCTATCTCCAAGACATCCTTGCCTCCCAAAACTTAAAAAACTTGAACAAACACATCAAGGCACCGAATGAAAAAAATGGAATTAATTCGATAATTTTTAAAGTATAAATAACATGTTTAATCAATTAAGCTCAAATAGAAGAAATTTCACAAAAACATGCAATTAGAAGGGTTAAATGTAAGTTGAATTGATAAATTTAGTTTTTTTCAATCTAAAAATTATAATAAAATATAGATTTATCAACTCTCCTACACTTAGACAAAAGCATGTCCTTATGCTACTCAATAAGAAAGAGAAAGTAAGGGGTACCAACACTCATTATATGCAAGCTACCTAACACTCATTTAGAGACCCTATCTAATTCTACCTACTTCTATCTATTTGGTTAAAATAATTGAATTTTCAAGAACATAAATGAATATAGAGGGCCAAAACAATATAGAAATCAATCCAATCCACCAATCAATTTAAGTTTTGAAAAAAAAAACTTGCAAGATGAGATTTCCATGAGATAAAGGAACATAGAATTGAGCAATTGAATCTTCACCGAACGTGTTTACTCTCTTATCATTCTAGTGTATAGGATTAAATCACCCAATTCTCTTCTAACCTTGCTTTCTAAAACATGTTCTCTTTCTAACAATCAACAAATATTCAATGTATACATACAAATATCATGAGAACTTTAGAGGATTGTAATGAGACTAGGGTAAGGTGAGAATGTATGAAAAAAGTTTGGTAACAAAAAATTTTTAACCATAATTAGCCAAAATTTTTCATAATTTATTTCATTTATATAACTTAATAACAGTTTTATTTTTTATTTCACTCTTCTATCCATCCACTTATCATATTCTTATCAGCCCCACTTATTAATGGCATTAATTATAATATCATACTCCTTACTATTAGGCATTCTTGTAATCAAATACTTAATATTTTCTTTTATAATTTACTTTTTATATTTAAGAATACAATAAAGACTAATAATAATTATAAATAACGGTAATGATAATTTGTATTAAATGAGTTAATTTTAATTGATTTTTTATTTTTGTTAAGTTATTTATATCATTCAATGGAGATATAAAACCTAAAAGCTACCTTAATATGATTTTGTTTCCGTTAATTCAATTATTTTTATTCAAAATTCACAACTCTAATACCATTACAAGCACAATTAGAATACGCCAAAGAATTTTACAAGAAGTCATCTTTATTATTGCAAATAGTATGACAATTGAATTCGACCTTAATACGGTACCCATGGTAGAAGGTGCTGATAAAGAATTTGAATAATAGACGGACTCACTCGATGAGGTTGTTGTTAGTCAACCAATTTTCGAGAATATGGGAAATCACACTACCTTTGATGAGGTATGATAATAAACCGATTTAATTTTTTTTGTATGTTTTTATGTGCATTTATAATTATATTGTACTAACTAAGTTCATACACATAACATTCATATGTTCATATACATAATATCCATAATTACATACAACTAACATCTAAAAATTAAATTCATGTTTATTAGATATTACATCTATACACATATTATTTTTTAATTATTACATAAGTAACTATAAAGTTCACACAGATGCTTTTAAATTTTATCATAATTGAATTTAAAAAAATGTCAAATTCTTAAATTAATTTATTTAATTGATAAATTTACTCATAACATCCATAAATTCATACACAAAACATCCATAATTGCATATTAATAACATCTATAATTTGTACTCATAATATTCATAATTTTATACATATGGTGTCTATAATTAATAAATTTTTATAATTAATATTATCAAATTTTAAATTATATGTCTTATTGTATTTTTCAAATTATCTCATATGTGCACTAATAGGTCATGATTTTAATTATTTTAATATTTTTATTTAATATTCATATGTATGCTTATTTATTGATTTTAATATGACGAGTTAATAATTATTTTTAAAAATTTATTTTTTAATTTTTGTTTATATTTTATTTTTTATTTTTTAATAGTCTATATGTAAAATATAAGTTGTATAGTAGAAGTTGTTAAAAATTTTTAATTTAACTTCCATAATTTTTGCAGAAAATTATTGCATTTTAATGGATAATAATGTGATTGAAAGATGTTAGGGATTTGATTTGGAAGAAACTGAAATTAATTTTGGAAAAAATATTAATGACTTTAAGCATGCAGCAAATTAAAATAGTAGGTGATAAAGAGGTGTATGTCACTTGCTTATCAAGAGAATAAGAATTTTTACGTGACATTTCTATATTATAATTATTCTTTGACTACCTAACATTACTCAGAATGTATTTGGTTAAGTTTTCGAAAAATTTGAATATGATTAATTTAAACTTTCACTCAACCTACAACAACCTACTCCACTCTAATTTTTATCCTGGCTACCTATAATTCACTTTTCACACAGACACACACATATAAATTATACCATCTACTACTAAAGCTTCTTTTAGGGGTACTATTCACACACATATATAAATTATGTCACATATGCATCTACTACTAAAGCTTCTTTTGGGTATTATTTAAATCTTTTTTGAGCTTTTTTTTGTTAACTATGTACATTTTTTTTAAAGCAAATGTATATGGTTCAAGTACTGAATGTATGAGTATGTATTCAATTCTCAAAATTTTCAATAAAGCTAAAACACACATTTTTTTTCTACCACCATTTTTAAATTCTGCTTCTTCATATTTACATGATGCACTCGCCATTAGCCTAAGTTAATTAAAGATCAAATTAAGAGTGTTTATGGTTTTTCAATTAGGGCTAATGTTCGCTAAAATTAAGAATAAAGGGGATCAAAAAAGCTCAAATTTGACTAACAATGATAGTTTAAAAGGTAAGATTATTTAGACAAATGAGCTAATATGAAACAATGATTTCAATTATATAAATACATGCAAACAAAAAATATTGGATATCTAAAATCAAACAAGTCAAAAATTACAATTATAAAGAGAATGACATACACAAGAATAAAATAGTGGCTAAAGGTACGTAAACCACACATTAAAGGTTCAAATCTCACTAGGTTATATACTCTAATTCTAATCTATGTTCTATAAATTCTTATTTAAACAAGTTTTAATGAAAAGCTTTAATTTAAATGAATGGAATGCCCTAAAAAGATTTTCTTTCTTGGAAACATTATTTTAACCAAATTGCTTAAAAAAGTTTTCTTTTCAAAAGAAGTTGGATAAGGATGTAATTCTAATTTTTTTCCTATTTTAACTATGATTCTTAGTTCTCAACATGCATAAGGAGAAAAGCTAAATCCTATTCTTTGCATTTATCCGACAACTAAAATTAAGGAAAAGAAAAACAAATATGTACACACCAAAATAAACTAAAAGTAGAGTAAAATAAATTTTTTTTTATATTATGTACATACCTGAAATGAAAATGTAATTAACTAGAGAAAATTCAAAGATATCAAATAGTAATAAAAAAAATTTCTAAGAAACATATAAAAACAATTATAAAGGCATGCCTCAAATTTGAGAGTATGTAAATAAGATGAGATTAATGAATAATTTAAAATTAAAAATAAATAAATAATTATAGAATTTGTATAGGTTAAAAAATCTTACAAAATAGTTAATTTTTATTAAATTAAAAAATTAATTTTTGGGAGTTTTAAACGGCCACAAAAATTTAGTTAAAATTACCACAAAAGTTCAATATAAAACTCTCACTAAATACACACAAAATCTCCCACTAAATAGATTGTGGAGATTTTTAAAAATTTCCACAAAAGACCTCGTGACATCTCAAATTGGGGGGAGGGATTTGGAAACCCTAAAAAAAATGCCACAAATAAAAAAAACTTTGAAGTGGCAAGTGCTTGAAAAAAAAATCTTTACAACAAAATTGCTTATCCAAGCTCTCCATACTTAAACTTTACACGGTCCACCGTGCACTCACTATAATTAGGGAGGGATTACAGAGACTCTACAAATCTTCACCTTCAGCTACTATGACTAGTGCGCATCCTAAGTCTATCTTCTAGCTCTCTTCTTCTTTCTTTGTTGCTTACGATGACTCATCGTGAAAAAATATAAAGAGAATATGTTAAAACATAAAACAAGTGAAGCAAGTAAGATGAGTAAATTCTAAGATAAGGATATCATAATTGAAGAAATAAGAATAATCAAATGACTGAAGAACGAAACTCTTGCGCGATCTAGAATTTTCACAAATAAATTCCCGTTGTAAGTATAGCTTCTAGATCGACAAGAATTCCTTTCTTACAAAAGTTTTGGTTGTCACAAGTAACAAACCCCTGATAAAATTGATAACCGAAGTATTTAAATCTCGGGTCATCTTCTCAAGGAATTGCAGGAAGGTGTTCTTATTATTGGTTATGCAAAGGTATATTTTGGGGTTTTTAAAATAGAGAACAAGTAAATTAAATTGCAAGAGAAATAAATTAATAATTAAGAAAACTCCACATGGAATTCCTATCCTAGTTATCCTTATCGGGTGTGATGAGAATTGGGTTTCAACTCCACTTGGTCAGCCTTTACTAAACAAAGGAAGGTCAAGTGGACTAATTAGCTTGATCCTCAAGTCCTAGTTAATCCCTATGGAAGGACTAGCTTTAGAGTGATCCAGATCAATCAGTAGTTCCAATTTCAATCAACAGCTGAGTTTGATAACTCAAGTATCTCCAATTAATCAACCAAAGCTAAGAATGTAAAAAGCTAAATAAAATCATAAATATCTAGAATACCTCAAATTGTATAAATAGAAAATCAATCTGAACATAAAGAGTTCATAAACCAAATTAAGAGAATAAATAAAAGGAACATTGAACCTGAAAATTGAGAAGAAGAAATCCTAATTCCTTTAAGAGGAATCCTAATCCTAAATCCTAAGAGAGAGAGAATAGAACCTCTCTCTCTAAAAACTACATCTAAACCTAAAATTGTGTGTATGATCTGATCTCTTGAGTCTCTGCATGTTTCCTGACTTTAATCTGTGTTTCTGGGCCAAAAACTGGGTCAAAACGTGGCCCAAAATCGTCCCCAGCGTTTCTTGAATTTTCTGCAGATCGCGCATGTCACGCGTACGCGTCGGTCATGCGTACGCGTCGTTTGACAATTTTCCTCTCCACGCGTGCGCGTCAGGCACGCGCTCGCGTCATTTGCGCGAACTTCAATCTACGCGTACGCATTAGGCACGCGTACGAGTCGCTGTGATTTTGTCCAAATTGCGCGCACGCATCAGCCATGTGTGCGCATCGCTGTTCGCTGGTTGTTTCCTTTATTTCTTGTGCTCCTTCCCTTTTTGCAAGCTTCCTCTCCATTCTCCAAGCCATTCCTGCCCTATGAAGCTTGAAACACTTAACACACGGATCACGGCATCGAATGGTATAAAGAGGAATTAAAATACGTAATTAAAAGATCTCTAGGAAGCAAGTTTTCAACCATAGAACTAAACTAGGAAGGAATTGTAAAATCATGCAAATCATATGAATAAGTGGGCAAGAATTTGATAAAAATCACTCAATTAAACACCATATAAACCATAAAATAGTGGTTTATCAATGACAAATCTATTCTTTAATTATCTTTAAATTACAAGTGTCTAAGTATAACAATTTAAACCATAAGGTGCCTAATTGATTTTAATAAAAAATTAAGTGTGAAAATTACTTCAATTAAGCAAAGCAACACTTAAGGTAAAAATTGATGCAAGGGAAAGTAAAGTTTTAATATACTAAAGTGAGATGAATTGTATAATATGTGACATGAAAGAAAGCAATGTGTGTATTTTAAGTATGCGCGCAGTTTAGAACACACACTAATCACTTAAAAGCATTATATCACAAACAATCAATTAAGTATTCGATTCTCTCATATTAGTATGCCAAAGATTTTTTAAAGATAAATTGAAATTTAAAGCAAACAAACAAGTCAAAAGAGCTCAAAAATACTTGGGTGCTAAAAGAATTAATGCAATTGTGATGGATTGTGCAAAAGAAGAGCTTTAGTGTGTGTGATGTGGTGATTGAAATTCAATTTTTTCAAAGAATCCAACTTGGCATTTACACACAACATAAACACCCAAAACTCAATTAACAAATGATTTTGAGCACATCACAATCCTTTATCACAATGAGACTTAATGAATCATGCCAAACACAATCAAACATCCTAAATCACATATGAGCTACAACATGCAATTTAAAATGGAAAATGGGCATAAATACATATAATCGAATACTTGGCATGCGAAAGTAAAAACAACAAGAAATAGCACAAATAAGCATTCTTCCAACATCAATTCATACAAATTTAGCATTTTCAACACAAAATCAGCAGTAATATATCCATTGATTAAGTCAATTTCCAATACTTTTAGTTGCAATTCAATTAGCCAATAAGCATTAATCATTCCAAGTAGTTCAAATACAAAAGCCACAATAACAAAGCATATCCAGCACAATAGCATCAGCTCAGTTTAATAATCCAAACACTTTTCAGCAACTCAAAGCCTAATAATCCTAATTCAAACCTATCCTAACCACCTAAAATCTACTAACAGAAAATTAAATCTAACTAAAGCCTAAGACTAAGCAACAATTAAAACCTAAATTAATAAAAATAATCTAAACAAACTATAAAATGGCGATTTAATAAAAAAAATATGGAGTGCAGAAACTGATAGAAAAAAGAAATGGAAGAGGTGTAGTGGCACTATGATGTTGTCGGAGCCAGAGGTTGCAGATGGTTGGTCACCGAAAGTTAGGAAGCTCACTGAAAAACTGGAATAAGGGCTGGAGTTGAGCCCTGCTTTATTTTGCTGCTCTGATGACTCTGTCTCGGGAGAAAGAGGGGTGAGCTAGAGAGCCAGAGTGCGAGGTTATGAGGAGAGGAAGAAGCAGATGGCCGTGGTGGTGCTATGTGGTAGTTGGTGGCGAGACAGAGAAGGCGAGAGACAGAGGATGAGAAAGAGAGAATGGGTTTTACGGCGCGTTGTTTGGCGATGGTGGAAGAAGAAGAAGAAAGGCTCAATGACAATGATGGAGTGGGCTCGATGTAGATGGCACGAGGAGGATGATATCTCTGAGGTGTGGTGAATCCGAATAGAAAAAAGAAGAAAAGGAGGAGAAGGAAGGAAGAAAATGAGTTTCTGTCAATGGATGGCGGCACTATGGTGATGAAGGTGATGAGGAATAAGGCTTGGTAATGATGGTGATATGGGAAGAAGATGGTGGCGTGGAGAGAGAGAGAGAGAGAGAGAGAGAGAGAGAGAGAGAGAGAAGAGAGAGAGAGAGAGTAGAGAAGCTGTATATGAGATGAGAGACGAGGGATGAGATTTTTACCCACTCAAATTGTATGTTAGATGGCGACTTAGCTAGGGAGATTCCCAAAAGATTTGCCGATGTGATTTCTTTTCCCTTTACCTTTTCTTTGATAACCTCCACCTCTTGATTGTCGACTTCTTCCACATCATCTTCATTGCTCAAGTTGTGTCTTAGAGATTGTGCATATTCCTCCTCAACATCGTCTTCATGCCCAACGGAAGAAGTTCAACAAACTCATTGAGGTGATTGGTTAATGTAGAAGTGTCCCCAATGATGGAGTTTGTTTCTTGCACAACTTCTCCTAAACCCTCAACCACTCCTTCTGATTTAATGCACTCATGCTCCTCCTCTTGTTGCAACTTACTCCTCAACTCTTTTTCTCTCACTTGAGATTCCGAGCTATCTTTCACTCCACTATCTTTGGTTGGCTTTATTTTCGAGCATTCATCCATTGGTCGTACAAGAGAAGAGGGGGTAGGTATGCTTGCGATGATCCGGTCCATCAATTCTTTGAGGTGATTTGGTTGCCCATCTCTCCCTTAGAAGATAGATTGAAGTTCCTTTTGTTCTTAGATCAACGGTTGAAAGGGTTCTTCTATCGAGAGTTGTAGTGAAAACAGGGTTGGTTGTATTGAAAGAAGTCATGGTGCATGAGAGATGGTGTTTCAAGAGGACTATAGGGGTTCACGGGAGGTAGTGTTTCAAGAGGACTATAAGAGTAAGGATGTTGGAATGGTTTTCAAAAATTAGTTGTTCATAAGACTCTATGAATAGTGGTAAGGTGGATATAGATTTGGATCCCACGGAGGTAACTGGTGGTGGTGAGATAGGGTTTGAGAGTATTTTGATTGAGGACAATGTTGAGGGTAAAAGTCATATGAATATGGTGGTTGAGATTCATAATCATAGCAAGAACCACCATAGTCATTAGGTGTGTATGCACCATAGGATGGATTGTGATCATAGAGGTGTGGAGATGGTTTATGCCATGGTTCTTGAATGTAAGTCTTCTCCATCGATTGATAATTGATTCTTTGGTACAAATAATTATTGAAACGTCCATTTCCAACAATATTCCCACAACCATACAACTCAAAACTATAAGGATGAGAATTCATATAAAAAAAGCAAATATAAACAAAGAATATCAAGAAGAAAAAAAGACAAACTCCTAAATACTATCAAAGACAAAAAAAAAAAACAAAACAAAATGCAAGCTATTTATACTATTCATATATTCATAATAACCAATAACAAGCATATATTGCAATTTTCCAGTAACAGCGCCAAAAAATTGACGTGCACTACCAATTTAGAAATTCACAAGTTATAAAAGCTCAAATGCATTGTAGATATAGTCCTAAACTGGTAACTAATGCTATCAAAATTTAGTAAAAAATGACACAAGTTCAAATCAATGACTGGAGTTTTAATTCCAGGATGTTCTCCTTTAGACTTGCAATAGGGTGCACATCATTAGTTATGAAAATCAGGGATTGAATGCAATTACGGGAATGTAAATCGATTAGAAATTAAAAAAAGGCAAGTTACAAATAAAATCTTAAAAAAATGAAATTAATGAGCAAGCAAATGATGAACTAAGCAAACATGGAATAAAAAGACAATAATTAAAGTGATAACTACACTAGAAACAAATAAAGTGAGCTAGAAATGATTAAGGAAATAAACTAATAATGAGGTGAAATTCATGTTCTTAAAAGATATTGGTTAAAGTTGAGATTCAAGAATTTCTATCCTTGTCATTAACCACAAACATGGTAATTTTTTAGAGTTTATCTCACTTCGCTAACCTCTAAACATTGAGGAACAAGTAGGCATAATTGATCTTAATTTACAAATCCTAACCAACTTACTAATTGAGTTTAGTAAATGGTTAGCATTAGTGAAAATAAAATCAATTAACAACTCTAAATTGTCAATCAATATTGGACATTAATGACTCAAGGTCACCAAATTTTTCAACTCAAGTCAAGAATATAAAAATCTACTCCATAATCAATGTAAACATTTTATCAAACACTTGGTATGCATGAAAGAAAATCATTATAAATTAGAGAAATGAATAAAAACTACAACTAACTAATGCAAGAAATTAATACTAACAACTCAAATAAGCATATATAAAACTTAAAACATCAACTTCATTTACGAAAATCAAGAATTCACATAGTCATCAAAATGGAAAATGAAGCAAAGTAAACTTAACAAGAAATCTAAACAATGTAGTGTAGAAAAAAAAACAAGAAAATAAGTTCAAAACTACAAATTAACAAGATTGAAATCCAAAACTAGAAACAATATTGAATTAAATCCTAGAAAACTTAGAGAGAAGTTGGAATTTTTCTTACTAAAAACTATGAACAAAACTAAGAAAAATGTAAAAATGGTGTGTATGTGAGTGGGTGTGTGTGTTAGCCCCCTTCATGAATTGTTTCAAATCCAGTCCCAAGTGGTTTAAAATGGGCCAAAATGGCCCCAAATCGCGAGTCATGTGCCTTTTAAAATGAGGCACGCGACCAAACTTGTGCGTGTGCAGAGATGGATCCAAAAATATTATTATGGGAGCCAATAACATATATAATATTAAAAAATTATATAATGTAAGATGTATTACAAAAATTTACCGATAGAGAATATATAAAGTGTAAAAAATATATGTGTACTTTTTACTAATAAAGTGGACGACTCTTCATATCATAAAATTCATCGATAATAGAATCTGTATCAATTTTTTTAGCAATTTTTTCAATATAATTAAAATACAGTTAGTAAGAAATTCATCTTTCATTTTGTTTTTGAGTCATTCTTCATAATATTCATAGCTAAAAAAGATATTTTAGTTGTAGTTGTTGAAATAGAGAGAATTAATATCAAATGGATCAAGAAAAATGGTCACAAGAAGAAAAAGAATTCACTTTATGGGATTTAAAAATTTTTATTTAATTAAAAAATATTTGTAATATCTTTTTCAGATTTTTTTAATATTGTTACTTACTTTTTAGATATTAGAAATCATTAATATTTAGGTTGGACTAGACTTTTATTTATATTAAACTAAATATTAAATAATTTTTTTAAAAATTAAATCATACTTAATAACTTATTATTATTTTTTAAAAAAAAACTAGGGGCGAGGCCTTCATCGGCCCCCCTTATGTCCGTCCTTGTGCATGCGCACAGTGGGTGCGTGCGCACAACATAGAATTTTTTATTACTTCGTTTCTTCGAGAAATCTCTACTTCCGCATGCTTTTCATCTATCTTTCCAAGCCATCCTAGGCTCCTAAACTATAGACAACTTGAACAAACACATCAAAACATCGAATGAAAAAAATGAAATTAATTCGACGATTTTTAAAGCACAAAAAGCATATTTAATCAATTAAGGTCAAATAGGAGAAATTTCATAAAAGCATGCAATTAGAAGGGCTAAATGTAAGTTAAATTGATAAATTCCTCTTTTTCAACCCAAACATTGTAGTAAAATATGAATTTATCAACTCCTCCACACTTAAACAAAAGCATGTCCTCATACTACTCATTAAAAAGGAAAAAATAAGGGATACCAACACTTGTTAAATGTAAGCTACCTAACACTCATTCAAATACTCTAGCTAATTCTACCTATTTCTATCTATTTGGTTAAAATATTTAAATTTTCAAGAACATAAATGAACATAGAGGGTCAAAACAATATAGCAATCAATCTAATCCACCAATCAATTTGAGTTTTGAAAAAAAATAAACTTGCAAGATGAGATTTCTATGAGATAAGGAAACATAGAATTGAGCAATCGAACCCTCACCGCACGTATTAAGTCTTTTATTGCTGTAGTGTATAGGGTTGAATCACTCAATTCTCTTCTAATCTTGCTTTCTAAAATTTGTTCTTCTTCTAACAATCAACAAACAGTCAATGCATACATACAAATATTATGAGGACTTTAAATGATTGTAATAAAATTAGGGTAAAGTTAGGATGTATTTGGTTAAGTGTACAAAAAATTTGAAAATTGATTAGTTTAAACTTTCACCCAACCTAGAACAACCTACTCCTCTCTAATTTCTATCCAAGCTACGCTTGATTCACTTTTCACACACACCCATGCACATATAATGAGAAAATTCAAGATAATTAAATAGCAATAAAAAAATTCTAATAAACATAATAAAAAAGTTATAAGGTAAGTGTTAAAAAAAATCTTTACAATCAAAATTGTCGATCCAAGCACGAAATTCAATACTATTCAAAGTTTATAAATATCCCTATTTATTTTTTAATTTTATACAATTTCATTGATTAATTCATCCCGATGGCTGACTCTTCAATTTCTGACACATTGGATGATATATGGTCATATTTTATATTTAATATTATACCATTTATAAAGTCCAATCTTATAAGCTTTACATTTCAAAGTTTTATTTTTGGACGTGAAAGAGTGTGTTAAAAGTTTCAGATTAAATGTTATAGCTAGAAACAAAGTATATAGAGCATGCCACGATCGATTTTCAAGGCGTAGAACTGATTTTGCTTAGGTGACATCATTGTTTTTTATTGTTTTTTATGTCTAGGTGACATCATTATTTGGATTCTACTACTTCAAATAAATTTCACCTTGAATTGATTTAAAGAAATTGAAAATTTGTTACTTTCTTTATCAAAAATCATTTTAGAGAAATTGTTAAACATAAATTATTTTGCATCAGAATAAATTGTACAAAATCCAAAAAATACACATTTAAAGATATGATTAATAGAATAATACTTATTTGAAATAATATATAGTCATATTTTATATTTAATATTATACCATTTATAAACTCCAATCTTATAAGCTTTACATTTCAAAGTTTTATTTTTGGACGTGGAAGAGTGTGTCAAAAGTTTCACAGTAAATGTTATAGCTAGAAACAAAGTATATAGAGCATGTCACAATCAATTTTCAAAGCGTAGAACTGATTTTGTCCAGGTGATATCATTGTTTTTTTTTCTGGGTGTCTAGGTGACATCATTGTTTGGATTCTACTACTTCAACTTAATTCCACCTTGAATTGATTAAAAAAAACTGAATTTGTTACTTTCTTTATCAAAAATCATTTTAGAGAAATTGTTAAACATAAATTATTTTTTCTAATCTTTATCCATAGGCCATTACTTAATTTATTTTTAAATAGTTGCACAACTACCAAATGGTATAGCTAAAATGATCAATCCTTATCTTAATAGAAAATATATCTTATTGTCATCCTAAACACTAAAGCTTCCTTTATATAAATTTATGTGTATTTGACATTGTATATCTTTCAATCAGTCATATTTGGACTAAATCATCAAAAGAGAATAAATAAATAACTATTATTTTAATATATTAATTAATCTAATAGGACTAAATTCAAGTATTTATATATGGTGACTTAAATAAACATCTTTTGTTATGGCTAAAGATAATTGCACACATATTTAAATCAGATCTATATTTTTATATATGTCTCTGATTATGGATTAAACATGTTATTCTTAAGATCGTGAGCGCATTGGTAATGATAAGACCTACTTCTATTTATTTGGGTTTTAGTATATATGTGAGTAGGACTTGCATAGTATTTTATATATAAATTCTATATCTAATGGCCTATTACAAATATTTCCAAAATCTTAAAAGGCATAAATAGTTGTTATAATCCCATTATCAAAATTGATATTTTTAAGTGATTGAATTCGATCACATCTAGCGATTTAATTGAATACACATGCTAATCTATTTAGATGACATAAACATAAATACATTTGACCATATTATCAACATAAATGCTCATTATATATTTTAACAATTCTATTAGAAAATTAAGAGGGAGTCCAGCCAACAACAAGCCAACAAACATTTTTAAACTACATTCTTTATTATTTAATTGTCATTAATTAGTAATTATTTAAATTTTATTTTGTAAAAAGTACAAAATTAATGATTATTAATTACCTCTTCTTATTCTAATCCATCTTTTACCATTTATTATGCAAACCCTGATTTTTCTTTTCAAAAAAACCTTTGAAATTTTAAAAAAAATACCAAAACATAAGATAAAAAATCATCTAAATTCTAAGAAAAAAATATACAAAATATATGAAAAAGAATCATCCAAAACTAATAAAAAGAATCATCCAAATCTTAAAAAAAATCATACAAAACATAGGAAAAAGAATCATCCAAAACTAATAAAAAGAATCATCCAAAATTTAAGAAAAAGAAATATAAAAAACTAGTTAAAAGAATCATTCAAAACCAAATAGGAGGAAGAGAAGAAGAGTCGCAGGGTGGCCGGTGACGATGTCTTGGACGGTGTTGCATGGATGGTGAGGACTCGTGGTGGCGTGTTGCGAGGAGGAAGCCACGAAGACTGTGCATCGAGAGTGGAAGAGTCGCCATAGATCGGAGTAGTTGATCGCGTGTCGCAAATAGAGCCCCACGGTGGCTGCATCGTGACAGAAGGAGAGACGTGGGATGAAGAGGCCACAGAGCGATGAAAGACGTGGCGGGGGTGGTCGGTGGGTGAAAACTCCATGGACGATACTCTTTGCCGGAAGCCTTGCACTACGATGGCAGCGCTTACGGCGGCATGAACGGCGGAGCTCCGAGAATGCGGGGAAGAGGTTGTTCGGGTGTTGAGTTCTTCGGCATAATTGGTCAAGCACACACACTAAATGCATACTGGATGATGGAAGAGTAAGGGAGTTTCCATGAATGGCGTTTGTGTTGCGTGGTTAATATCAAATCCTAATTTTTCAAAATAATCATTAATGGTAATTATTCAAATTATAATTTATTAAAATAAATTAAAATTATTATAATTAAGTGAGTTGTACAAGTTGGCTGGTTAAGAAGTTGGTTCCTTATACTTTTCTATTATTTTAATAATCATGTATGATATTATTGGTGATGGAGGCTAATGATCAATCCTAACACATTAGTTATCTTGATCTAAAGATTATAAATGGCTTGATCTTTTGTTCATAGAGAAGGTTTATAAAATTTTCCTTAGCTTAATAATTAACTAGTGCGTGAAATATCTCTAATGAGTTTGTTTTAATATCTGTTCATTATCTATCTATCCTATCTACCTAGATATTAGTCTTGTGAGAATAGATAATTAATAATTTGGTGAAAAATGATTTCTGAGTATGCAAAAGAGTGTATGACGATTATGTGAAATATGTTATGAGTGAAAGGGTATTAATCTATTGCTTATCTATCCTATCTACCAGCATATCAATTTTGTGAGATCAGACAATTAATAATTTAGTGCAAAAATACTTTTCAGTATGCAAAAGAACATACAATGTTTATCTAATATAGGCTATGGGTCAAAATATACCATCCATATTGGTTTTGATATTGATATACAATTCTTAGATTAGAACTATTCTTGTTGTTATACATATTAGTCTAAAATTTTCTATCCTATTAGCATGTATGTTTGACAATTTACAAATTAGTTCAACTTTACTTTTGAGTATTAGATATGGTGTATGTCTTTTTATTTTTTGGGTTATTGAGTGAGACTATACAACATATGTTGAAAAAGGAGATTTTTTAGACCAAAAGAAATAGACATGTAGGCTTGACACTTTAAAAAAGTTCAATGTCACTTTTGAAAATGGATTAGAGTGTCTAGCATTTTATTATTTTAGGATATATTCAAATTATTTTAATATATCTTGTTTGTTGAAAATGATAAAACTTCAGAAATTAGAAGTGCTCCTTTTTTTAATCCCAGATTCATGCCAACACGTTTTTACCATGTATTAGGCTTTTGTGATCTTTCAAAAAATGGTTACTCCCTTTTTAGTGACCATCAGATTTTATATATTAAAATGGCACTGCTAAAAATAGATGTCTATCTCTGATCCTCTTTACTTGTGATTGATATCCTGATATTACTTGTTGCAAGTAAATATATAATCTCATCTATTAAGGGATTCTGTCTACAAAAATATAGAACATAGATAAAAAATTTTTATGACAAAGAAGGTCTGTATATTTTAAAACACTCACTCATGTACTCTTGTTCTATTATCCAAATATTTCTATTATCTAAAGTCATTAATAATTTGTTAAAACATATTTTTACTTCTACCAAACCTTGCTTCTTTATTAATACTCTTATATTGGACAAGGTGATGGCATATAATGATCTCTAATATTATTATATGATAGATACTGTATAATTGAATCACGTAATGAATCTTCTATTTTTTCTTTGAATAAATTTTCATAAAGTCCTTAAAAACTAAACTCTCATATGAGTTAAAGCATTTGATGATATCTTATTTGTAGAAATGCATCAAAATTCAAATATTAGAACTATCCTTCTTGTTATATAGTTTAATGGCAATGCCTATTATGATATACCATTCTTTTTAGAATTTTCAAAAAGTGGTTAGTAACTCTTCTTGGGCCAATAGATTTATTTTATAATATATTATCACCGTTAAAAATTGTATGCCTACTTTTGAACCTCTTTGTCTGTTATTGCTATTCTGATGTTAGTTCATTCTATATAAATCTTTAAATGATAAGACCAAGAAAATTTATCCATTAAGAAATTATTTTTACAATGTATGGAACTTATGATTATTTTGTATGAGGAAGTAGGTCTCTAAATTCCAATAAAAAAATTCTATACTATTATTTGATCTTCTATGGATCTAATACATTTAAATTCATTAATAATTTCAATTTTGATGTTTCTCTATCTTTTACTTGGTCGAAGATTCACTTCTTTATTTAACGTAGTCGATACAAATAAAAATTCTCTTGTTTATTCGTAGCTATCAGGGACTATATAGCATTGATTTATAATGAATTTATTATTTTTAAATCATATATCAGAATTAATTGTTATTGTATGAACAAATCATATAACGAATCTTTCTTAATTTTTCTTTTGAATAAGTTTTGATAAAGTATGGTTAAGTAACATTTTTTTTACTTGCAAGCATCTCAATTGATTCAACATGCTAATTCAACCACCTTGTTCTGACTTAAATGTCCATTCTAATATCTCAATAACTGCAGAAATAAAACAAGTTACTAAAGTCTAAAACTATCATGGTGAAAGCTTGTAGTGGCTAATTACATCAGTTTCAGGTAATTAAATCATTTGATTTATATTCGAAGTTAATTAGCATATCCAAAATACGAAAAGTTTTACTATCCAGTAACACTTTAAATAAAAAAATCATTTAGATAACCTAATATCATAAAAATAATCAAGTTTTATCGTGATTATAACCCATCATCACTTTAGGTTCTTTGGTGTTAGATTAGTTGAGGCTAATTTGTCAAACCAAAATTTTAAAAGTTTTATAACAAATTTTCATTTTAACTATACTATCAAAATTTTCATGATTGAGGTGATCTGGTTCATATTTATTGCAATATATCAACTATATATAACTTATAGTATATTTTAAACTTGATTCTAAAATTCACAAACATATTGCTAATGAAGATTAATATAAATACTGCATTGGAATTATAAATAATGTACTGATACACTGATCACATGAAAGTTACATAAAAGTTTACCTTAAAATGCATTAACCTACTAATTTTATACAAAAGTCATTCACTATACTTCGAAATAACCAAAAATCATACATTAGCATACTTATGGCTAAACTAATACTAAAATCAAAATACTATGCATATCAAAATATAGAAACCTCTAAACATTGTCGATCTGTTTCCATAGCTGTATCAAAATATAGGAACCAAAATACTACATATACCAAACAACATACTGAAATTCAAACATATGCCTAATTATCACTCTTACTAATTTGTATTTTATACCTCTTTTTACCCTTGCGGCTGAATTTGTTGGTGAAAAATTTCAATTCATCTTCATGTGTCAACATTTAAAGGCAAAGACTGTTACATTCCCATGAGAGCTTTTTTAGATGGAGTTTTCTCTTTGAGGTCAGTGACACTATATTCGATACCATCCTGATAAAACCAAAATTAGAATATAATATTTTTTTATGAAAAAAATACTGAACAAAAATAATGCTTCCTAGCAATTATATTATATGAGCTCACCACAAAAAGCATAAAATCAGTGTTATTTTGCATATTGGCGAAAACTGCCAACACATCAATTGAGTCACTGTACCCATTGTCTTATAAAAAGGCACCCAAAAAACTTACTTATACATTATAATATACACGCCAATATAATTAATATTTCCAGTGTCAAAAAGAAATAACTATAGCACATATAGTTATAGCATCAGAGGCGGGATTATGTACTTTCTTGGGGCGATTCATCTCTACAATCTCCTCATCATCACATATTTTCATGATGGTATAAACCTAGTCATACTGTCTAATGTTTGATGATTTAATGTTAACCTTGAAAAATAACTTCTTATCCATCATAGTTTTCAAAGTTGGAGGGTATCCATCTCCATCAAAAGCCTGGGGTGTTTAATGACATCAATCACTATACTTGTTAAAGAAAAATAAAAAACGACTGTATATCTTACATAATACCTCGTCCTTGATTTGGTCAACTTGCCTCCCACATAACTGTACCGTTTTTCTATCCCACATTAACAATGTTATGCAACCCATTCTATCACATGCCATCACCTCAATTTTGTACCTGATTCAAACATGTCAAACATCAATAACACGAAGTAGGAACCCAAAAGAACATCAATAAAATCTGAAACATAAAATATGTATTTTATAAATTTAACTTATATGTCACACACACACCTAAGTGATGCAGCTCCGTGAGTGTGACCATATCTACCACATTCATATCTGTTTTTAATAGGAATTTCTACTTTCTTTGAGCATTTTCAACATAATTTTTAATATCAATCTTCCTTATCAGAGTTGATTGAAACTATTGTACCGGCAATCCATATAGGCCCTTCCTGTAAATAATAGCATGGAAATTTTAATATCTGGCAATAAAAATAGACTAAGTAGATTTTTGTACAAATTGTCCTTGCGTATGTTGAGCTGATAGCTTCTTCTATAGTTTTAACATTTTTCCCCTTTTTAGCTCGTCGACACCAGAATGCGGGCCATGATATAAAACTTGACTAATTCTGGCCGAGTTTGTCGATTTTCCAGCAAGCCTCTTACAAAATTATTAAATATAGACTTTAAATTCTATACACAAAAGTTTTCTTCTTGCATAATCACTCATTGTGGATGTTAACTAACCTGTTACGAAAATCTCTAACCCCTTCCAGATCAGCATTAATATGTAACTTGGAATATTCAAAGTGACTGTGCACTGATATTTTTTCTATAAGAGAGTATAGATTATTGTGAGCCACATATTCTTAGACTGTTAATGCAATTAATAGTAAGCAAAATAATAACCTATCTAGTTTAAACACATACCATTCCAACAGCTCGATTTAAAGCATTGAGCTATAACTATCAAAGACTCCACCCTTTCTACCTCGAGATAGGGTTGAATTTAGTCTACCATGTTTCCAAACAACACATAACTAATACCGTTATTTCTGCATCACAATGTCAAAACAATAAAAATTTTGTTAATAGATGCAGTCATAACCAAAGTGAACAAATTAAACTATTATTGAGAACTCTTACTCAAGGTCTTTGATCAAAACATCCAAACGCTTTGTCTCCCTGCCTTTACTAGTAATAAACTCTCTTGGATCCTCTTTTTCAATCACTTCACCAATGACATTTACACAACAATGAAAAGTCTAAACCAAATTAATTTTCTCATACGGCACGTTTGTTAAATAAATCTATAACTGGTAATATTTTTGTAAAATTTTATGTTACCTATGAGTATTGAATCATCAATTTTGTCAGCTCCCAGTAGCTCCGAGATAGGCTTAAAAGAAAATGCCTCTAGAGGAAAACTGGGATGAGGTATCAGAAGAACAGTGGTCTCCTGTTAAAAATTTATGGTCCATCTATTTGCAGTTGTCCTAATTTTCTCTTTCTCATCTACCACTATGTAGTTAGACATTACGTACATGCTAAAATCCACAACATTACCTCTCCACTTCTTGAAAAAAACATATCAGTTAGAAATAATATTAGAAGCCACAAAATAATCAGATATACCATATATCCAACAACCTTACTTTGATATCCTGAAGAACCATTTCAATGCCATTGATTTCCTTGTCATTGAACCTGTTTGGAACTCTCCATAAATGAACAATATAAACCTTAAAATTCCATTGAAGTTACGTTGGATTAACTTCCATTAACCTATCATATATCTCTGTTATGTTTATGCAAGTTTGGAATAAAAATACACTCACTATTTTTGGGTGGGTAACACTCTCAAAGAGCTTTTTCCAAGTTTAATGCAATGTTAATGGACGTGTTCTCAACAGCATTTTATAGGCATGTTTGAATCTTGAAGAACATAAGAATATGATTTTACCATATTAGTCCATTATTTTATTCACACAGTTGTATATTGTTTAGTTTTCACATGTCAGCCAGTGGAGCTATGCACTTGTCAAGCACAGGGAGCTCCACTTGTCGAGCAGCAACCTATCTACTACATTTTTATTATATATTAATGGTAAGTTTTAGCATATGCCTACCCAGTTCATGTGCTCACAATGCCGATAACTTTTTGTCGTGTTAGAGGTTTGAGTATTTGCCACATGTATACTCAATTGACGTTGATGGTAAAGGACGTGTTACTTCTGACCTGCACAGAGATAGAACCGGTTTATAATATTTGCAAATGTATCCATTGTATCTTAGGTGAGAACATAATATATATGTTTATGGGAAGTCAGTATTAAATATTTGTTTTCGTCTGGTTTGGGCTGTGTTTGCTTTTAAATTTGTAAAGGTGTGATATTGATTTTTGTGTATAATTATAAAACGGTGGTAGTATATCTTTTTTATGGCTGTATATATGTTGATTTTGGACTTGTTCCAAAAAAACGTTGACTTTGAAAAAAAAAACACTAGCTTAATTCAAATCAATCCGAAACTCAAGAAATAAGTGTGCCTATAAATTGTTAATTTCGAAAAAAAATAATTATTACAAGTTATGAAGTTAATTTATAGAATTTAACGTTATAGTTAGTAATTGATGTATGTTTATGAAATGGAAATTATTGTTTATAGTCTTGGAATGAATTATTGGTTAGGCAACTCTGGAATAGAAAAAGAAGAGTTGACACATTGACAATTATTTTTACATGATATTTTTTGTTGATAAATTTTTTGGCCTTTTGGGCCTGTATTAAAAAAAATACAAATATATATTAATAGTACTATTTTCTAAAAAAAATATTGCTGCAAACGAACACTATATTAAGAGTACTATTAATTAATAATATTGTCATTTCTTAATTAATTAATAACACTTGACAAAAAAATTAATTCATAATGTCACCTTTAAATTATAACATTTTGCTACAAACGAATATTATATTAAGAGTACTATTTTTTAAATTGAAAGTGGCAATATTCACTCTCTTAACTCTCTTATTTCTGTACTCATCTTTAAAAATTTTCAATAACAAAGAATATTTTCTAAGAAATAAAAAATATATGATAAAAAACTTTAAGAATCCCATTTCAGCTAATTCATGTCATAATTAAGTCTTTTTAATATTATCATATTTTAGTTATTTGAATTAAAATAATTTAATTAAAAAATATCTAATTTAAGAAAAAAAAGTGAAGTAAAATTAACCCGAAAAATTGACTTAAAAGGTTATAGCAATTCATCATTTTATTTGTCTAAAATCTAGTTTGTTATATATATATATATATATATATATATATATATATGCATTAATTTTGGATCAATTAATTTATTTAACTCAAATAAATAAGATACGTATTACCTTATTAAGAATTGTCCTCACAAAAAGATGTTTGGATAATTGGTATGTTAGTCATCCCCATATAGAATACACAATTATACCACCGATGTTAATATAAGAGACATTAATATTATTGTATGCATCTGAGAAGTCATTGATTTCTTATCCTAAAATAGGTGGTTTGTTGGACACACTAGAGAGTTTGGTGGCTTGGCTTGGCTCCATCGAGACAGTGATTTTGAAGGATGGAGGATAGCATGCAAAGGTACTTGTTTTTTGCAGTGACAAAGGGGACGCGGAAGGGTGTGTATACCAGTTGGGAAGACGTGAGAGAGCAAGTTTGTAACTACCCGTTTTCTGAATTTCATGGATTTAATAGCTACCAACAAGCTGTATTGGCATTCAACGCAAGATTATGATGTATTGCCACCGAGACAGCTGCAAGGCTGGAGATGATTGGTTCTAGCGACGAAGGAAGTAGTGTTCGGAAAGAAAGTATGCCATCTCGGAGCAGTTGGCCTTGACCCGTGGTGTCCGGTAAGTTTGAGTTTCAATGAATGTGCTTAATCGAAGTTAATCGTATGATGTTTTGTTAATTTGAGTTATTCTATATGGTATATATTTGGGTTATTTTAGAAAAAATAATTAGTGGAAGTGATTACTGATGCAGGGCTTCCAATAATCCCTGAAGAAGAGCTTAATGGTGAATTCGCCATAGTGAATAGCATGGAAGACTGGCTGGTGAAGCTGTGCCACGAATATGATATTCCTAAGCCGTGTTTCTTCAAGCAGGAAAGGTATGTCGGAGACAAAGGTCCGTTCTTCGAATTTACTGTGGTGGTTCCAAGCGAGCCGTACGAGGTCGAACTCAGTGCTAAGGGTCGGTTTTCTGTGGTAGAAAAGGCGGCTCGCGAAGATGCAGTGCAAGCGATGCTTGGCCAAGTCCTGGAAATTACCGGTAAGGAAATTAAAGATTATTACTACTCAAGAGTGAAGCTTCTTCGAGACAGTAATACAGCACTCCGGGCTAAGGTGGGCCAGTTGGAGGATGCTTATGAGAAACTTTTGGCCAGTTTTGAGGTTGTTATGAACGCTCGTATCGAAGGCCAATCCCCTTGAATTAAGTTTGGGTTTATCTGAATTTAGTTATAGTGAGTATGAAGTTATTATATGTTTGATGTATGTGTTAAAGAAGAATTTAGTTTTGTGAACTGTTGCTTTAGTTATTTCCCTGAATTATGGGTCCTTAAGTAGGTTGGTAAATTAAATTCAGTTAACATGTCAATGTGAATGCAAGGATGTGACGCTGCTTTGTCGATGTTGTTGTTGCTAGTACTATAGAAATGTGTTTGTTGATGCTGGTAATGATGAAATTTAGTTAATCTTTTTTCTCATCCTTCGTTAGCATGTGTTGTAACTGTTTATTTTTGAGATGGTTAGTTATCGGTATGTTTGGTTCGTTCTTTTAAAGTGGAGCTATGGCCTGTCTGTCTTATATTGGGTTGGACTGTCGTGTAACCATGACGACACACATAATTGCACAGAGTCTATTTTGTCGTGTTGTATTTAATTTGTTTAGTGTAGGGCAGCAATATAGAGTTGTCGTTGTTATAGAGAATCATAGTGCTCAGCAATTTTTTGATATGCTTTCAGTAGAACATTGTGATAGGGATAAGTGTGCATTTATGTTCTGTCTACGCCAAATGAAGCCAAAAAATTAAACAATTAAATTATGTTATGGTGTCTTCATAAAATATGTTAACGGTAAAGAATATTATGACGTGTAAAATTGTACCTGTTTAGTATTAAAGTCATAGACATTAGTTGTTTTATATATCTTAATTTATTATTTTATATATGATTTAAGAATAGGATTAGAAATTCAAATATTAGGATATAGATTTAATTTTATAGAATATTTCAGTTAATAAGTAAATATTATTTATTTATCTTCAACATTGTTTTTATACTTGTGTTTATACTATTATTGATTTTGTAGATAAATTAATATTATGGCTTTGAAAAAGTGCACCACAAAGCTATACATTCAAGCCAAGCAGGATAGGAGATTTACGTTCAAAATATATTTTCATGCAAATAGGTTACACGATCAAATGTCCATGTTTTAGCTTAGTTAGCTGTAATCCACAACAGATCAAATGCCCATGTTCCTAGATCACCGCAACAAGCCAAAGTCTTTTGTTTTTTGCTGAAGGGTGGGTATTTTCCAATGGACTATTAAACTATCTGGTGGGCCTTACTTTGTCGCATATTGCAGAGTATATGGAATTAAAAAATATAAACTTTTAGGGTTAGATCAAAAGGAAGGAAAGTTTTTGGAGGGAATGAGACGTTGAGAACCTGTATATATTAGCATGCTGTTGTTCGTGACCTTTGCAAAAATTATCTGTTCATAGACAAAAATTATTTGACTGCGATCATGCATGAGTCTAGGAATTCAAACCTAGTGATGAAAGGGTAAGTTATTGGCATGAAATTCATTTTTTACGTACACATATAATGATTGTTATTTTTGTTAAGTGAGCAATGGCCACTAATATTATTTTGAATTATATTAGGGATGCCATGGTTGAAGGAATGGTGGGATCGAATGTCTGAGTTGAGGAGCCATTTGTTCTTTTTTCATCTCAACAGGGACATGATATCTGCGACTACATCCTTAACACTCACTTGGAAGGCAACGTGTCGGCAGAGCGGACCGAAGGTGACAATGGCCATCGCGTTGCTCCCAACATTGTCGCTGCAGACACTGAAGATGACGAACCTGTGACAGTTCCGATCGTTAAGGCGCAGAGGCTTTTTCATACTCCCCGGGCAGCTTCAACTGGCAATGCAAAATGACCAAGGGCCAGCGCAAGGGCCACTGCTGCAAATAACCCACGCGTTAATTTGCATGATTGTTGTTTTGTTGAGTTTCTTATTTTTTTTGGCATTCCATGTTGGTGACAACATCAGACTATGATGTCAAAGCCATTGAAGCCAAAATTCAAGGCAACCTTTGACATGGACTTCAATCGGGCAGACACGTTGCTGTTCAATTACAAGTTCTCGAATGGCCATCCGTTGGAGTAAGTAATGTGCAATGAGTGTGTCATTTGTATAGTTTTCGATCCTCATGCATGATTTGCTTAGTTTTTTCACTGTTGTTTGAATCAGTGAGACACTTGTGCGAATTCGTAAGTATGGATTGACAAGGCGAGACATCTATAATCTCATTCCTGGACACCCTATACATGGGAGTGTTGTGGAGATGGTTGCCATGCATAATGCATTCTCAATTAGCATGTGAAAAATACAAGCTTCTGGTACCTACCCCCAAGCTCTGCTGTGAGTACTGTTAACAATCACTTTTGCTATCCAAATCATTGTCCAAATGCGTGCTAAATGAATTATATGGTGCAGGAAGATGTTATGCTTGGTTTGAGCGGAGAGGAGTTAGCGAAGAAGTATGTGCCATTCTAGATCAAGCCAACCAAGCAAATTTGTTAATCGTGTAAGTGAATGAGTTATTTTTTTGTTGCTTAATTCGTTCGTAGACAACAATTTTTATATGCAACTATGATTAACTAAAATGGCGTAGCAGATCTTTATACCTATTGAAGACATCTTCATGCATTGGTACTACATGGTAGTGGACTTTAGTGACAAATGCGTGTACCATCTTGATTCGTATCCAGATCCAAACATGGTACACAACAGGAAAAAAGTTATGAGCACACTGGTAAGAAGCGTGATTTTCTGCATTTCCCATTAACTCATTGGTGTCGAGGGTTGAAATGTGTTGTAGCATTATTGATATTTCAGCTGGTAAATCTCCATAAAGTGACCAAAAGTAAGTGTTTTGGGCTTTGTGGACTTTATACCCCCATCGGATTTTGGAACTTGGCCGGTGCGGCGAGGACAAGGAATCCCGAACTGCAATACGATGTTCTCTTTTTATATGCCACATCTTGTAGTTTGTAGGATATATTTTAATTTTTAAACTAGAAACTCAAAGAAAATTATGGTCACTGAATAAAATAAAAGAAAACTAAACAACTAAACAGAGTCATAGAGAAAAAAAGTAAAAAAAAAGTGTGGAAAAAGTTAAGTACAACTAGTGGGCCAAATTAATAAAATGTGTACTCTATGTCATGATTGTGTATGATAACTTGAAAAATCATAAATTGTATATTACTATTGCTAAAGCTATACAATTTGGGGGTGTAGTGATAGTTCAAGTGCTTGGGTGATCTCGTGGATGGATCCTGAAAAGAGGTTCAACCCCTTGGAGATAAGTGGAGTAGTAAGTTTCCATCATAAAAATAGTAATTCCTATTATTTTGGTATCACTACCCCGATTATTATTATTTTCTTGTTTCCATCTGGAGGACTCCACAATCCGCAGAACGACGGCTATCTCTCTTGCGGGGGGCACATTCAACGTGATGGGAAGCCTACTAAGGGTGCGGGCTACTAGGTGGCTTAGAGGTGAGGGAGTTTGAGAAAAATGCGGTCCTAACAGGACCCTTGAAATCCATAAATTTAGGAGTATTCGCGGTACAGTTTGGATCGATTTTAAGGAAAAAAGTCATCCGATCCGAACGTGTAATTTATGTGCGGTGCGGTTTGGATTGGATGAACTTTTTTTGGAAATCCGATCTGATCCGATCCAATTACAAGCGGTTTGGATCGGTTTGAATTCGCAGTTTTTTAGATAAAAAATAATAACTTAATTTATAGAGTTGATAACCTGTCCAACAATCTAACATAATAATAAAACGTAAACTCCATAAAACATTATAAAGCAACATGTCCAAATATCCAACAATCCAATTATCCAACAACAAGTCTTGAATAATAATTCTTCAACATAAGAACAACTAAACAAGTCTCAACAACATAAAATTAAATAACATAACAAAGTCTTAATAAAAACATAACATAAAAAACTCCAAGCTGAGAAGTGAAGCACCGATCACTAATCAGATTCAACACCAGAGTCTTCTTTATCTATTAATTGAAGAATTGGCTCAAGTTCTATAATAAAATATAATAAAATAAATATTAGTAACTTAAACATATTATCAAGTTGTAAAGTTAATCAATATATGTAGATAGAATAAAACATAATAATAAATAACATTACCTTTCTCAAGTTTTTCAAATTTTTCAAAAGACTCCTCAAGGTCAATTGGCAATGAATTGGCTCGAAACCAATTTTGTGCACAAATCAAAGCTTCAATAGTTTTTGGAGTAAGAGAGCTTCTATATTGATTAAGCACACTGTGATAACCAAAATTAGTTTGTTATTTTAATATTTTTTTAAATAATCAACCTATTGAATTGTTACTAACATAAACATTCCAAAATAAGAATATTACCTCAGGATATGAAGCTGACATTGTTGATCTTCAAATTAAAAGTTAAAATCAACTGAACAAATATAAAATCTGCAAAAGTACAACAAAAAATTTAATATAACAGATTCTCAAAGATAATAATAATAAATTGTGAAAAATAACAAATTTAACATAATAAATTGTCAAAGTAAAAAGAACAGATTGACTTCAAATTCAATACATTAAAAGAAAATCAGAAATAGAGAAGAAAAACTGTTTCTTTTTATTTTTAATAAAAATGTCATCAAGAAAATAGAGTTGGTGGTGGTTCGTAGATATTATTATTACAACTATGGTTTGAACATTAAAGACACAGATAATGTTGATCATTATATAAAAAAATAAAAAATAAAAACTCATCGAGAAGAGGAGGCGAAAATGACGTCGAAGAGGAGCGGCGGATGGCGTCGGCAACTTGGCATGTGATGGTGAGAGTGAGTGAGGTCTGAGCCGAGGTATATGTAATGTGAGTCTGTGATGGTGAGATACAGGGTTTGTGTTTCTTAGGGTTTGTGTTTCTTTGTGGGAAAGGGAAAATGGGGAATGACTGAATGAGTGTGTGCAGTGCAGCGCTATGGCCTGTGGGTGATTGGGTCTGGGCTTGGTGGGGGAAAATTAAGGGAAATGGACTAAGGAACTAAGGCCTAAGGGAGTATGGGATGCCGCTGTATGGCCATATGCCATTATGCCGTATGGGTAAGGTATCATTATTATTATTATTATTATTATTATTATTATTATTATTATTATTATTATTATTATTATATGCGGTTCGGTTCGGTTCGGTTGTGAAGAGTGGAACCAAAACCGAACCAAACCGTAATAAAATCGATCCAAAATCCAAAAAAATCCAAAATTGATCGGTTTAAATGATTTTCGGTTTGGATCGGTGTGGTTTCGCGGTTTTTTTGGACCGGTTTGGATGTGAACACCCTATAAATTAGTAGTGTTATTTGAAGACTAGATTCCACTTTCATGATAGTATGTAAGCTATTGCAGGAATAAGCTTCTTACGATCTGAAACATGATCATAAGATAGCATCACTGTCCCAGATATTAAAAGTTTATGGTCTATATACTAAAGTCTTGGTTGGCTCATATTAGGAAGTGAGATGATTTTGTTATGAATTTTTAATGTTAAAGTAATGTCTCTATCAAAGCAAATGTTTTTTATCCAGCCGACTCATTAACATTAAATCATTCATTTAATCACTCAGACAGATATTATTTCTTAAACGTTTTAAGGAAAAAAATAATGTCCATAGTTACACGGATGACACAAGTACCATTGTAAAGATAGCAAATGTTTTATGTTTTACATAACTCTTATACGCATTTAGTGTGCCAATATAGACCTCAACTATGTGCTTAATTGTCAAGGTCATTGAATCGAGATTCTGGACACATTCGGTGTCAAGGCTAAAAATGATGCCTGGTACTATGGACTTTCAGCTTGGATAATAAAACCGACATAATTAAAAAACTTCTCTATTGTATTGTTTATATTTTTTATTTAACGTATCAATCTTTGATATACATTAGCATTAGGCGCAATCTTTAACTGGAAATAGAAAAAATTTGGCATGTGCTCCTTGATGCTTCATCACCGAGACACTAATGATGCATTTTATTTTTTTTGTTTTTTTGTTACCTCTTCGAAGACCTGTTTTAATTTGTTAATATTTTTATAATTTAATATTATATTCGCTTAGTATATTAAAACACGTATCCATTAGCCTTGCCTGGCATTCTCATTCAAACACATGGATAAAACTTCTCCAGCTAGAACGAAGACGCCAACGTCGCAGTCTTCTAAAGCAATAGAGAAAATGGTTGTAGATGCATCCGTCGCAGAGGAGACCCACTCTCTCATGAACATCGACCACACAGGAATCCTAGTTGGCGGGACTCTTACGCAAAGCTCAACAAATGTAAGCAAGGAACGACCTTCGAATAGTGTTCCTCGTTGTCATGCCATTAGCAATACTTACATATGTTGTTTTTGTGTTTTTTTTGTCTCTTGTAATTACTAGCACCAAAGCAGACTGATCTATGCGCACATTCGGAGCTTGTTGCTGCCATCAAGGCTTTGGCGACCTCGATTGATGCTTTGGCAGCGACGGTCGAACAAAGTGATGTTCGTGGAGGACGGATTGAACAATGCTTTGACTCACTATGCAAAGTACTTGCTCGGATGGAGTCAAACATGCCCCAAACATTTTCCCAGAAAGACATAAGCGAGAGCCAACAAGATATTCCATTTACCAAAAAAATATACTAGACAGAGATTTATCAAAAGTCATTGGGGAAAATGTCAAGAATGGTTGACGGTTTGAACACCAACATTCCCATTCCTATTTCCATTCTTGATGACGATGACAGTGATCTAGTAGGTGAGAACTCTACAGTGAAAAGAAACAAAGGTTTGGAGAATAACATATTTTTGCCTCGCAAGTCTTCAACGAAGGTATTTGGGTTCTTCCTCACATGCTCCTACTGCATAAGTTCATTTTTAGTAGTATCGTCCTTTCATATTTTAAATTTTTTAAATTTTATGAAATTTTGTATTGTAATTTTGTTATAATATGAATTATTATCTTATTAAAAAAACAAAATAATAAACTTTTACATCTAAAATAATACTAAATAAAATAACAATAAAAGTACTACAAAATTTATAAGATTAAAAAGAATACTTAAAAAAGTACTAAAATATGTTATTTTATATGTTATATTTAATTTAAAATAATAAATATTAATTTATATTATGAAAATACTTAAAAAATTCTCAATTTTTATAGGTTATTTTTAATTTAAAAAATAAAAATTAATTTGTATTAAAATACTTGGTTTAGTTTAATTTATTTAATTTAAATTATTAATAATCATATTCGATTTTATTTCATATCTCTTCATTGGCATTGATCTTATTATGAATTGAGTTCAACTATAATTATCTAATAATGGATTTTTTTAGATAAGTTAAAATTTATGGGAGGTTGGGCCTGTTCAGAGTATAACCATGCATGTTAGGGATTGACTGAGGTATATAAAAATAAAATAAGCAAGACTATGAAAATAAACTTTTGTGATTTATTTTGATCCATGATAAAGGTATATTTTATATAAAAAGGTATACTTTACAATTAATCCAGCATTGAATTGGTAAGCAAAAAAGCCACAAAGGAATAACGTTTTTTTGGGTTGGATTAGATCAAAGTTGTTTAATTAAATTGACCTGTTTAACCTTTATCATAACAACCGTTTTAGGGGAAGTTTGCCACTGCAATCGCATTCCCTTGTTCTCCATTGCCACAAAGTGATGTCCCTGCCACCAACAAGAAGTAATGGTTCCAGATGAACTCGATTTCTGTAACTTCGATATTGAACGCAGGCTCTTCAATCGATGCCAGGTCACAGAATCCCCAATCACCGCTAATGGGCCGTCCAGCTATGATATATAAAGGGGAAAGTTTGACCTCAGCAGCATATCCTATACAACGAGGGAAGATAGGCAACTCAAAGACCAATTTACCTATTCGGGCACAAGAAACTTTGCATGGCGTTCCGTCTAGAATAGGCGGGTTGAGTGCAAATGGACAAAAGGGTAACGGAGGCAGTTCATTGAAGCTATTTGGCAGCGTGATGAATACAACCCCCAACCACAATATTGTTAATAACAATATAATTGAGATAAATCCAACTATGTCACCAAGCCCTACTGAGTCGTCACTGTCAGAACTCCAAATAAGCATTGTAACATATGTATTCAACCTACAAGGGAACCATGAGTAAGTGTCACTAAGTTTTGATGATTGTTTTTTGCAAGTTCATTCATGGTAACATTATCCCACATGGAATGGTGACTATAATATTTTTCTGAAAATAGGGAGGTACTGGTGAAATACGGGGATTTAATGATGACAAGAGCAGAGCTGATGCGTTGGAACCAGGTGAGCTTCCGCATGATAAGACCTTTGAAATGTTTGCTATGAGGCTGACAAAATTGTTTCAACGACAAGATGGACCAGTTATTTGGTGTCTTCCACCATCATTTTCAGTAAGGACCTTCAATTGTTATATCATTGCCTGTTTGATTTCGTTGGCCTAAGTAAGACCATTTTTACTTGCAGAATGATGTCGCCAATGACATAGATGTGCAACAAATAGCCAAAACTAACATGCCGACTTGGATGAGGCCTTCTATGAATCTTAACTATGTACTCACAAATACAACCCGTAACATGTTCATAATTTATTCCACAATGATTAATTAGGCACTTCTTTCGTAGGCTTATATCCCTGTCAAAGAGAATGAGGGACACTGGTTCCTAGCTGACGTAGCATTAAAAGATGAGGTGCTTTATCACCTGGATGCTTCCACGGATGATGAAAAAGCAATTCGACGCAAAGCCACCATAAGAAAATAGGTTAGTCTAATACAGTAACTCAAATTTGTGATGAATAGAGTTGCCTTTAACTTAAAATAATACATTTTTCATGGATTCAGGGAAACGGTTTGTTAGCAATCATTAGTAAACCAAAATACCCGCTGCAATTCTCCAAGAAGTACAAAGGAGTGACATACTTCCGCATAAGAGAAGTAGACAGTCTACCAGCAGCCCAATCAAGGTAAGGTGGAATCCATTATGCCTTTCAATTGTCCTTATCCAAATTGTAAAGTACACTTATGGATGGCAATTCAGTGTGTAATGTTAATATGCCAATTCCACCGCGTAGGGAGACTTCAGTACTTTTAGTTTTGATTTGAATGGCAATGGGCAGCGCCTTTCAGCATAACCTTATGCCTCAGGTAAGTAATCAAATATGTTCTTGAATGTTCGATCTATGACAAATGCCGTTTGCTTGACTTGTGGAAAATTGTTACAGCTCGATGAAAATCTTGTCAGGATGCACACCGCATTGGGTTTGGTCATGGCGCCCTTCAATGAAGTGACATCTTGGATGCCAAGTATTGGTGTAGAAGTTTGAGATAAAGAGAGACTGGTCTTTGCTGTACACCTTTTGTTGTGAATTGGCCGGTGATCATAGTGGACTTTATGTTTCAATGCAGCATGTGCCTACTATTTAAACATCTTTCTTTTAATTGTCGGATATCCTTTAAACTTATGAACTTATATGTAGTCTTTTATGTATCTGGATCTTACTAGTAAATGGCATTGAGTCGGACAAGACAAATTAAACTTATTTGAACCAAAACATTTTTAATTGTGTTCTATGAATGATTTGCTCGGACATCACAACTTAAGAATGGTTGGAATCAAAATAATAAAGGAAGCTAATGTCTTTACTTCGACTTAACAAGTTACCCATAATTACTCAACAATAATATACCCTTATTTCTCTATGTTTGTATCTCTACATTTCTATATTCTATCATAATATGTAAACAAATTTCATTCAAAACCATTGAATTAGGATTCCAATTATTAAACATAGGTTAGCAAAGACATTATCCCTCAACTATCATACTGTTAATTTTTTGGAAAACTGGGAGAAAAATTACAATAACTACATGAAGTTTTCTGGATCAAATAAAAGAATAAAGTTGAACACCAATTGAGAAGATACACTTTGGTGTGCAAGCAAATGTCATTCCCTTCGATTGAGAAAATTTAGAACAACAATAAGTAAGAACATCTTACATTTTCTACTCATAAACAATAAAGGAAGCTAATGTCTTTACCTGGAGGTAACAAGTTACCAATAAGTACTCAATAATACAAATTCAACTACCCAACATTGCAATTATCTAAGGTTCCGATAATGAAATATCATACTCATGTTCATCCGTTACACATTGCTCAGCCAATTCATCCTCATCAGCATCAACATCACCATCAGTCATGTGTGCCGGGATATAATAATCTCCATCTTCATGCTATAAGATTGGTACAAACAAAGACACACACTTGTCATAATTATTCAATTTGGTGTATAACTGATTGTTCAAATCGGTGACTGAAGAGTCATGCGAGACTAACCTAGGATATGTCTTCATAGTATACGTCATCATCATCGTACATCTCACCGCTTGGGCTATATCTCGCTACCAAAGACTCAGACTCACGCCTGGTTTGCCTTTGATGGCATGAAAGTCTATTATGTCCAACTTTCCTACAAATGCCACACCTCTTGACACCCTTGACTGATGGATGGTTTAGTGAACCTTTTCTGTGCCTAGTATGTTATCGAGCGATATTTGGATCCCTAACACATTCCTCCAGAGTGGAGGATCCGACCACATTCGGTCTTTTGCCAACCTCTTTAACCAAACCCTTAATGCGGGAGATCTCATTCCTAATTTTCTGGGTGGCTTCCACAAACTCATCAGCATCGTTGGACGCTAGCACACACAGCTCCCAACAAAAGTCATTCAACATCCAATTACGACAGTTGACCATTGAATCCCAGCAAAATGGTCCTTTCTCCATGAATGCCCTAACTTTGGACCTGGCATCCTTTGAGCACCTGCCCAGAACCAGAGTCGAGGGTATCTCTGTGGCATCCATATGAACAAGGACCGCCACAATGTGATCACATGGAATACCCAATGACTTCATCCTCATGCATAAACACTTAAAGAAAGTTCCATTAGGATAATGTGAGACTTGCCATTCTTGCTGTGCATCTCTGGATCGTGAAAGTGTATAAATCTCACACATAGGTGTGTATGTGCAAGAGCGAACCTTCAGCGTGCAAGCTCGTGAAAGCATTGTGATGAATCCATATTTGATGATGATTTTTGGTTGAAATTGAATGGATTTCATCATATAAATCTGCACTTATTCCCTTAAATAGCATGCTTTTGAACTTTCCTCCCAATTTATGCTTGATTATGAAAACATGCTCTTTTGTGCCTAATTTGATCAATTTTATTCCATTTGCCTTCCATTCGATGCCTTGATGTTGTTTGTGAGTGATTTCAGATGTATAAGGTAGGAATGACTTGGAGAGAATGGAAGAAGAGCATGCTAAGAGGAGGAAGCATAAAGAATCAAAGGAGAAGAGCACAGCGATGCGTGCGTGCGCACAGACCTGCGTGCGTGCGCACAGACCTGCGTGCGTACGCACAAGCATCAAAGTGGAGAAGCGCGTGCGCGTGAACTGCATTGTGCGTGTCGTGCGAACATTCAGAGCATCGCCTAGTGCGCGTGCGCATAGCTACTTGTGCGTACGCACAGGAAGAGATTTTGGCAGAGTGTGCGTGCGCACAGAACGTCTGTGCGTACGCACAGGTGTCCGCACATGCCTTTATTAAAATTGCACGTGACTCGCGATTTTAGTGGATTGGAGGCCCATTTCTAAAGCCATTTAGCTCATATTAAGGGGAAAATGATGAGAGGAGGATAGGATAACATTAGGGTAGCTTAGGAGTAGTAGTAGGAAGCTTTAGTATAGTTTTTTTCCTCTAAGTTTTTCATCATCTCTATTAGGGTTTATACTAGAGTTTTACATTCAAGTGCCATTTCCATTTTTTATCTTAGATTTTGCTAGCTTCCATTGTAAGTATCTCTTTGTTACTACTCTTTATAGTTACATTGTTCTTACTCTTTCTTATAATTCAAGTTATAGTTTGATTTTACTTCTCTTTTACAATTTCAATTTCTTGTTGATGAATTTGATGATTGATGTTTGTTACATGCTTTCTTGAGTTGTTATTGTTGATTGAGATCATTTGTTGCTTTTAGTTTCAAGCATTTTCTCATTTTTCCCATGTTTAATGTTTTTGCCCACCAAGTGTTTGACAAAATGTCAATTATAATTTTGGACGAGTTTTCTATCTCTTGGCTTGGGGAAAGTGAGCAATTGGGTTCCTAGAGTTGGAATGTCCAACATTTAGTGTCAATTCTTGGATTGTTAATTGTTATTGTTCCCACTAACGCTAATTTGTTGCTAAGGCAATTAGCAAGCAATTTAGGATTTGTGGGTTAAGAACACTTATGCTCATTTAACTTACCCTCTGATGTGAGGGTTAATCAAGTAAGATTAATCCATTCCAATTGTCATAGTTGTGGTTCCAACAAGGAAATGACCCTTAGCTCACTCCAAGCCAAGATACCTTTTATATTTTAAATCTTTCATACACATTTACCTTAATCCCTTTTATACATTACCTGTCTATATTGCATAGTTAGTTCTTTAATTCCTCTATTAGTTCATTTATTACAATTTTGCATGTTCTTTTATTTCTTCATATGTTTATCTCTTCATTGAAAATCCCTTGATCATCACCAACCGGAATTGTGCACTCATTGATCTCAAGTGTCCTTGGGAGACGACCCGGGAACTAAACACTCCCGGAATTGAATTGGTTTTGAATTGTGACATTCTTTTGAATTCAAACTTTGATTGAAAGTTGATTGTGGGTTTGGGACTATACTTGCAACGCCAATTATACTTTCAGAAAAATTCCTAAACCCGCTTCGGCGCTCACCACATTGGCCTGAACAATAGGAAAATTTCCCGTGTAAGCGAATTTACAGCCGATCTCTCAAAAGCATGCAATAGTGTCTACATTACCAAATCCCCAACAATAGATTGCAAATCAATATGTGCTTCCCAAGACCTCATCTGAGTTATGCACTGAAAGAATTGCTCAACGAAGTCCTTCAAGTTATGTCTAGAGTGTACAAACTTACTGAGCATAGAATGAAAACCTTCACACCTCGAGGTCGTTCGGAAGCCACCGAAAAAATGTCCACGGATATATGCAGTGGCCCACATTGCTCTCTTGGCATAAAGATCACACACCTACTGATTAGTCTTGAGACCAAGTACCAATACAACCTTCTGCCATCTTTCCTCAAACTCAGATACCTCATAGTCAAATAACATGCATTTTTTGAATTCAGATGTAATCATCGGATTGCTAATATTTGAAGTAGCATTCCTAATTAAATGCCAAGCATAGAGTGGATGATAAGCACCTGGAAATACAGCTTCAATGGCCTTCTTCATTGCACCGTGACCATCAATTATAACACATCCAGGTGCCTTCCCTTTCCTTACTTCAAGAAACTGCTGAAGTAATCAAGTGTATGTTTCTTCCGTCTCGTTTGCAACTAGTGCAGCAGCAAATACAATTGTTTGGTTATGATGGTTTACATCGGAAAAAACCACAAGCGGACACATGTACTTATTCTTACGATATGTTGCATCAAATGCTAACACATCCTCGAAAAGATGGTAATCTAGCTAACTGCAATTGTCTGACCAAAATAGGTGAACCAATCGCCCATCTTTATCCACCAAGTATCTTACAAACATTCCTGGATTCTGCTCTGCCATTGATTCTAACAACTTAAGACACAATATTGCATCCCCACCAATGAGCTTCCTTTGTTTGTCTATTTGGTTGTACATATCTCTTTTCAAAAATGGAACATTTTTGTGGCCTCCTGCGGTCTGCACAAATGATGCATAAATTTGTAGAGTCCTAATGCCAACCTTAAGCATCATATTCATCTGATTAATAGCTGCCGTGTTCATGATCCTGTGTCCGAGAAGCATGAAAGTTAGTGTGTCCTCAAGCATCTTGTGATTATGAACTTCCTGAAAATAGATTATGATCCATCTTCCACTTTCCCTGTGTACATATACACACATCTCAGCCTCACAACCACGTCTGGTCTCTGGCTTTGGTTCCCTTTTTAAGTTCTTAACAATCATTGTGCTTTCTAAATCCCTGCCTAAAGAAAACAAAAGACTGTTGTGTAACCTCGTTGTTCATGTTCCGTCGTGACCGGTACCTTCTTGCAGCAAACTCGTTCATCTTCGCATACAGGTTATAGAAAGCAAAAGCAACTTCCTGGTCTACAAAATGTAACATTTTAATCTGATCAACCCTAATTTCCTTCAAATTTATACAACCTAGATCAGCCAGCCAATCAATTCCCCTTTCTTCCCAATTGTAATAAAAGCCATCACTGTATACATCATCATTGATGCCATCTGTACCTGACTCAGCTGAATGTCCCCTAACCCATTCGAAATCATCTCCATCGCTCGCTGCATTCTCCTCAACAAACCCTTCTTCTTGGAATGGTGCATACATCGAATTGTTACAATACCTCTCCGAATCTTTCTCTAATAGCAACACCTGCAACACATCATACATCACATAAAATAATTAAATAAGGTACTCTTGCCTGTACTCTAACAACAATGATTTACTTCAATGTATAATGTAGAACTCTGATGAGTGGATATTTTATACGCTTTTTGGTAGTATTTTCATGTAGTTTTTAGTATGCTTTAGTTACTTTTTAGTATATTTTTATTAGTTTTTATGCAAAAATTACATTTCTGGACTTTATTATGAGTTAGTGTATTTTTCTGTGATTTCAGGTATTTTCTGGCTGAAATTGAGGGACCTCAGCAAAAATCTGATTCAGAGGCTGAAAAAAGACTGCAGATGCTGTTGGATTCTGACCCTCCTGCACGTGAAATAAATTTTCTAGAGCTAAAGAAGCCCAATTGGTGCGCTCTCAATTGCGTTGGAAAGTAGACATATTGAGCTTTCCAGCAATATATAATAGTCCATACTTTGCCCGAGATTTGATAGCGCAAACTAGCGTTTAAACGCCAGAACTGGCATAAAAGTTGAAGTTAAACGCCCAAACTAGCACCAAAGCTGGCGTTTAACTCCAGGAATAGCCTATGCACGTGAAAGTTTCAATGCTCAGTCCAAACACACACCAAGTGGGCCCCAGAAGTGGATTTCTGCACTATCTATCTTAGTTTACTCATTTTCTGTAAACCTAGGTTACTAGTTGAGTATAAAAACTACTTTTAGAGATTTATTTTGTACCTAATGACATTTTACATCTGAATTTATATCTTCTACGGCATGAGTCTCTAAACCCCATGGTTGGGGGTGAGGAGCTCTGCTGTGTCTCGATGGATTAATGCAATTATTTCTGTTTTATATTCAATCACGCTTATTTTTATTCTAAGATATTCATTCGCACTTCAACATGATGAATGTGATGACCCGTGACACTTATCACCATTCTCAACTTATGAACGCGTGTTTGACAACCACTTCTGTTCTACCTTAGATTGAGTGTGTATCTCTTGGGTTCCTGGTTCACGAATTTGATTGCCTCTCCTGACAACAGAGTGTTCAAATCCGTGAAACCAGATTCTTCGTGATATAATCTAGAATCAATTGGCAGCACTCTTGAGATCCGAAAAGTCTAAACCTTGTCTGTGGTATTCCGAGTAGGATCTGGGAAGGGGTGATTGTGACGAGCTTCAAACTCACAAATGTTGGGCGCAGTGACAATGTGCAAAAGGATCAATGGATCCTATTCCAGCACGAGTGAGAACCAACAGATGATTAGCCCTACAGAACCCGTAGTTAGACCATTTTCACTGAGAGGACGGATGCTAGCCATTGACAACGGTGATCCACCAACATACAGCTTGCCATGGAAGAAGCCTTGCGTGCATGAAGAAGACAACAGTAGGAAAGCAGAGATTCAGAAGATAGAGCATCTCCAAAACCTCAGTTTGTTCTCCATTACTGCATAACAAGTATTATTCATTTCATGTTCTTTTACTTTTTACAAACAAAACTCTTTTCATTATTAATCTCCTAACTAAGGTTTACAAGATAACCATAGATTGCTTCAAGCCAACAATCTCCGTGGGATCGACCCTTACTCACGTAAGGTATTACTTGGACGACCCAGTGCACTTGCTGGTTAGTTGTGCGGAATTGCAAAAGTGTGATTGTGATTTCGTGCACCAAGTTTTTGGCGCCGTTGCCGGGGATTGTTCGAGTTTGGACAACTGACGGTTCATCTTGTTACTTAGATTAGGAAAAATTTGTCTTTTTGGTTTAGAGTCTTTTATTTTCTTTTCAAAAAGAAATTTTCAAAAATATCATTTTTCTTTATTAATCTTTAATTTTCTTTGAGTTTAGTTTCATGTTTTAAGTTTGGTGTCAATTGCATGTGGTTATTTTCTTTCAATTTTTCGAGTTGTTCTTGTTTATTTTCCTTGTCTGATCTTTGAATTCTCTTGTTTGGTGTCTTTCCTTGTTTTTCCTGTGTATTTTCGAATTATTAGTGTCGAGAGTATAAAAATTTTTAAGTTTGGTGTTTCTTGTGTTGTTATTACCTTAAAAATTTTTCAAAAAGTGTTCTTGGTGTTCTTTTTATATTCTTGTTGTTCTTGTGAGTCTTCAAAGTGTTCTTGAGTCTTTTATTTTGTGTTTTGATCTTAAAATTTTTAAGTTTGGTGTTCCTTGGTGTTTTTCCTTCAAATTTTCAAAAATAAAAAGCATTAGATCTAAAAGTTTTAAGTCTTGTGTCTTTTTATTATTTTTCTCTTTCCTCATTAAATTCAAAAAAAAAATCTTTTCCTTTATTCACTCATAATTTTCGAATTCCTTGAGTTGATTTAGTCAAAATTTTTAAAATTTGGTAGTTTCTTGTTAGTCAAGTCAAAATTTCAATTTTCAAAATTATCTTCTTAAACCTTTTTCAAAACAAACTCTTTTTCAATTTTCTCTTTTTATTTTTTTCAAAAATCCTTCATAAAATTTTTCAAAGTCTTTTTCTTTTTCTTACATACAATTTTCGAATCTCTTGTCTTGGTTCACTAAATTGATTGAAACATTTTAAGTTTGGTGTTTTCTTGTTAAGAAAGTTTCAATCTTTAAAATTTTAAGATCATATCTTTTTCAAAACTTCCTAACCACTTTCTCTCTCTTCATTTTTCGAAAATCCTCACCCAAAATCTTTCATTTATTTTATTTTATTTTATTTTATCTTCTTTTATTTTCGGTTTTCTAAAAAAATTAAATAATAAATATAATATTTCTATCTCCAATCCACATCATCTTCCTTTCTCCATCATGGACCTAAGTGAAAATGAACAGTCCAGAAGGACTCTGGGGTCATATGCTAACCCCACTACTGCTTCATATGGGAGTAGTATCTGTATACCCCCATAAGAGCTAACACTTTTGAGCTAAATCATCAGCTCATTATCATGGTGCAAGAAAATTGCCAGTATTTCGGTCTTCCACAGGAAGAACCTACTGAGTTTCTGGCACAATTTTTACAAATTGCTGACACAGTACGTGATAAGGAAGTGGATCAGCATGTCTATAGATTATTGCTGTTTCCATTTGCTGTAAAAGATCAAGCTAAGAGGTGGCTAAATAACCAACCCACAACAAGCATAAGAACATGAAAACAGTTATCAGACAAATTCCTGAATTAATATTTTCCTCCAAGAAGGATGACACAGCTAAGGCTGGACATCCAAGGCTTTAAACAAGAGGATCATGAATCTCTTTATGATGCCTGGGAGAGGTACAGAGAGATGCTAAGAAAATGCCCATCTGAAATGTTTTCAGAGTGAGTGCAGTTAGACATTTTTTACTATGGGCTTACAAAAAAAGCCCAGATATCTCTAGACCACTCAACTGGTGGATCTATACACATGAGAAAAACAATTGAAGAAGCTCAAGAGCTCATTGATACAGTTGCTAGAAATCAACATCTGTACTTAAGCAATAAGTCCTCCATGAAAGAAGAAGCTAAGGCAGTATCCACTGAACTTGGTCCTCCAGAACAAGTTGCTGAACTCAATCAGCAATTATCTTTCCTAACAAAATAGCTAGCAGAATTCAAAGAGATGCTACAAGAAACCAAAGATGCTAACCAGAATATGGAAAAACAATTGAATCAGACAAAACAGCAGTTATCCAAACAGATAACAGAAGAGTGCCAAGCTATTTATTTAAGGAGTGGGAAGACATTAAATACCTTAACTCAAAGCAGCAAAAAGCCAAAAAACGAACAATTGACAAAGGATGAGCAAATCACTGCCCAAAATCCCTTTGAGGACAGTAAGAGCCCATAGAGGAATACTTCTGGCATTCAAACGCCAGAAAAGGGTAAAGAATTGGCGTTAAACGCTCAGTGGATGCCCAGTTCTAGCATTCAAACGCCAGAAAAGGGGGAAAATTTGGCGTTAAACGCCCAGTGGGTGTCCAGTTCTGGCGTTCAAATGCTAGAAAAGGGTGTGAATCTGGCGTTAAACACCCATCCAGCCCCCAATACTAGCGTTCAAACGCTAATGAGGGATCAGACACCTGTAAGTGCTGATAGTAACCCTTCTAAGAAGGCTTCTCCAACCACCTCTGTAGGAAATAAACCTGCAGCAACTAAGGTTGAAGAATACAAAGCCAAGATGCCTTATCCTCAGAAACTCCACCAAGCGGAACAGGATAAACAATTTGCCCGCTTTGCAAACTATCTCAGAACTCTTGAAATCAAGATTCCGTTTGTAGAGGCACTTGAGCAAATACCCTCTTATGCTAAGTTCATGAAAGATATCTTAAGCCATAAGAAGGATTAGAGAGAGACTGAAAAAGTTTTTCTCACTGAAGAATGTAGTGCAGTCATTTTAAAGAGCTTACTAGAGAAGCTTAAAGATCCTAGAAGTTTTATAATACCATACACATTAGAGGGTACTTGTACCAAGACAGCTTTATGTGATCTTGGAGCAAGTATCAACCTGATACCTGCATCCACTATCAGGAAGCTTGGTTTGACTGAAGAAGTCAAACCAACTAGAATATGCCTCCAACTTGCTGATGGCTCCGTTAAATTTCCATCAGGCGTGGTTGAGGACATGATTGTCAAGGTTGGGCCATTTGCCTTTTCCACTGACTTTGTAGTGCTAGAGCACAAGAGTGCTACTCTTATTCTAGGAAGATCTTTCCTAGCAACTGGACGAACTCTCATTGATGTCTAAAAGGGGGAAGTGACCCTGAGAGTCAACGAGGATGAGTTTAAGTTGAATACTGTCAAAACTATGCAGCATCCAGACACATCAAAAGACTGCATGAGAGTTGATCTTATTGACTATCTAGTGAAAGAGGTCAATGAGTCTCGAATCAGAGCTAGAGGACATCTTTAAAGATGTTCAGCTTGATCTGGAGGAACCAGAGAAAATAGAAGAACCTCTGAAAACTCCTCAGGAAGGGGAGAAACCTCTTAAACCTGAGCTCAAACCACTACCACCATCCCTGAAATATGCATTTTTGGGAGAAGATAACACTTTTCCTGTAATCATAAGCTCTACCTTAGAGCCACAGGAAGAGAAAGCACTAATTCAAGTGCTAAAGACACACAAGATAGCTCTTGGATGGTCCATAAGTGATCTTAAGAGCATTAGCTCAGCCAGATGCATGCACAAGATCCTATTGGAGGATGATGCCAAGCCAGTGGTTCAACCACAAAGGCGGCTGAATCCAACCATGAAGGAGGTGGTGCAGAAAGAGGTCACTAAATTACTAGAGGCTGGGATTATTTATCCTATTTCTGATAGCCCCTGGGTTAGCCCTGTCCAAGTAGTCCCTAAGAAGGGTGGCATGACAGTAGTTCATTATGAAAAACATGAACTGGTTCCTACAAGAACAGTTACAGGGTGGCGTATGTGTATTGACTACAGAAGACTCAATACAGCCACCAGAAAGGATCATTTTCCTTTACCATTCATAGACCAGATGCTAGAAAGACTGGCAAATCATGATTACTACTGCTTTTTGGATGGCTATTCAGGTTACAACCAAATTGCAGTAGATCCTCAGGATCAAGAAAAAAATAGCATTCACATGTCTATCTGGAGTATTTGCCTACAGAAGGATGCCATTTGGTCTGTGTAATGCACTTGCAACCATTCAGAGATGCATGCTCTCTATTTTCTCTGATATGGTAGAAAATTTTCTGGAAGTCTTCATGGATGACTTCTCAGTATTTAGAGACTCATTCAGCTCCTGTCTTGGCCATCTAGCATTTGTTCTAAAAAGGTGCCAAGAGACTAACCTGGTTTTAAACTGGGAGAAATGTCACTTTATGGTGACTGAAGGAATTGTCCTTGGGCACAAAATTTCAAACAAGGGAATAGAGGTGGATTGGTGGACGAAATTGTGATCCTTATTCTTTAAGTTGCACTCCTTGTAAAATTATGGAATTTAAGAAATTGGCACGAGGGAACCATGGATCATTTGTGATCAATGTTCTAACTATTTTGAGAGGCATCATTATTATGGCACTGGTTGAATCCACAACTCCGTTCAACTAACCAGCAAGTGTACTGGGTCGTCCAAGTAATAAACCTTACGTGAGTAAGGGTCGATCCCACAGAGATTGTTGGTATGAAGCAAGCTATGGTCACCTTGTAGATCTCAGTTAGGCAGATTAAAATTGTTTATGATTTCGAAAATAGAAATAAGAAAATAAATGAAATAATAAAAGGGATAGAATACTTATGCAGATTCATTGGTGGGAATTTCAGATAAGCATATGGAGATACTGTATGGCTCAAGGACGCCTGCTCTCCCACTGCTTCTACTCAATCCTTCTTACTCCTTTCCATGGCAAGCTGTGTATAGGGGTTCACCATCAGCGGTGGCTACTTTCAATCCTCTCGGGAAAATGGTCCTCTGCGGCTGTCACTCGCATGGCTAATCGTCTGGAGGCATCACCCATGGTTGATGGCTACATCCCATCCTCGCAGTGAAAACTACGCTCACGCACTCTGTCACAGCACAGCTAATCACTGGTTGGTTCCCGCTCCTACTGGAATAGAATCCCTTGATTCTTTTGCGTTTATCACTAACGCCCAGCACTTGCGAGTTTGAAGCACGTCACAGTCATTCATTACCGGAATCCTACTCGGAATACCACAGACAAGGTGAGACTTTCCGGATCCTCATAAATGCCGCCATCTATCTAGCTTATACCACGAAGATTCTGTTGGGGAATCTAAGAGATACGCATTCAAGCTCTGTTGCATGTAGAACGGAAGTGGTTGTCAATCACGCGCGTTCATAAGTGAGAATGATAATGAGGGTTATCTAATCATCACATTCATCATGTTCTTGGGTGCGAATGAATATCTTGGAATAAGAATAAAAGAGAATTGAATAAAAGAAAATAGAACTGCATTAATACTTGAGGTACAGCAGAGCTCCACACCCTTAATCTATGGTGTGCAGAAACTCCACCGTTGAAAATACATAAGTAAAAGGTTCAGGCATGGCCGAATGGCCAGCCCCCATGATCTGAGAACTATGCGTCCCAAGATATCAAATACATTAGTTAAATGTTCTATTTATAATAAACTAGCTCCTAGGGTTTACATGAGTAAGTAATTGATGCATAAATCCACTTCCGGGGCCCACTTGGTGTATGTTTGGGCTGAGCTTGATCAATCCACGAGCTGAGGCTTCTCTTGGAGTTGAATTCCGAGTTATGACGTGTTTTGGGCGTTCAACTCCGGATCATGACGTTTTTCTGGCGTTTAACTCCAGACAGCAGCATGAACTTGGCGTTCAACGCCAAGTTACGTTGTCAATTTCCGAATAAAGTATAGACTATTATATATTGCTGGAAAGCCCTGGATGTCTACTTTCCAACGCCGTTGAGAGCGCGCCAATTGGAGTTCTGTAGCTCCAGAAAATCCATTTCGAGTACAGGGAGGTCAGAATCCAACAGCATCAGCAGTCCTTTTGTCAGCCTTTTTCAGAGTTTTGCTCAAATCCCTCAATTTCAGTCAAAATTTACCTGAAATCACAAAAAAACACACAAACTCATAGTAAAGTCCAGAAATGTGAATTTAACATAAAAACTAATGAAAACATCCCTAAAAGTAGCTTGAACTTACTAAAAACTACCTAAAAACAATGCCAAAAAGCGTATAAATTATCCGCTCATCACAACACCAAACTTAAATTGTTGCTTGTCCCCAAGCAACTGAAAATCAAATAGGATAAAAAGACGAGAATATACTATAGATTCCAAAATATCAATGAATATTAATTCTAATTAGATGAGCGGGACTTGTAGCTTTTTGCTTCTGAACAGTTTTGGCATCTCACTTTTTCCTTTGTAGTTTAGAGTGATTGGCGTCTCTTAGGAACTTAGAATTTTGGATAGTGTTATTGATTTTTCTAGTTAAGCATGTTGATTCTTGAACACAGCTACTTATGAGTCTTGGCCGTGGCCCTAAGCATTTTGTTTTCCAGTATTACCACCGGATACATAAATGCCACAGACACATAGCTGGGTGAACCTTTTCAGATTGTGACTCAGCTTTGCTAGAGTCCCCAGTTAGTGGTGTCCAGAGCTCTTAAGCACACTCTTTTGCTTTGGATCACGACTTTAACCACTCAGTCTCAAGCTTTTCACTTGGACCTTCATGACACAAGCACATGGTTAGGGACAGCTTGATTTAGCCGCTTAGGCCTGGATTTTATTTCCTTGGGCCCTCCTATCCATTGATGCTCAAAGCCTTGGATCCTTTTTACCCTTGCCTTTTGGTTTTAAGGGCTTATTGGCTTTTTCTACTGCTCCTTCTTTTTTTTTTTCTAATTTTTTTTTCGCCATTTTTTTTCTCTTTTTTTTTCGCAAGCTTTTGCTATTCACTGCTTTTTCTTGCTTCAAGAATCAATTTCATGATTTTTCAGATCCTCAATAACATTTCTCTTTGTTCATCATTCTTTCAAGAGCCAACAATTTTAACATTCATAAACAACAAGATCAAAAGACATATGCACTGTTCAAGCATTCATTCAGAAAACAAAAAGTATTGTCACCACATCAATATAATTAAATTAAATTCAAGGATAAATTCGAAATTCATGTACTTCTTGTTCTTTTGAATTAAAATATTTTTCTTTTAAGAGAGGTGTAGGATTAATGGAATTTATTCATAGCTTTAAGGCATGGTTACATACTAATGATCATGAAATAAAGACACAAAACATAGATAAACACAATATTAAAAACCGAAAAACAGAAAGAAATAAAGAACAAGGAATGAATCCACCTTTAGTGGCGTCTTCTTCTTGAAGGTCCAACAATGTCCTTAAGCTCTTCTATGTCCCTTCCTTGCCTTTGTTGCTTGATTCCTAGTAATTTTGGTGTTCCTACCCTTAGTTGCTTCCAATATTTGTGTGGAGGACAATTTATCCCCTGAGGTATCTCAGGGATCTCTTGATTTGCAGCCACATGTTCTACCACTGAGCTATGACGGCTTATATTAGTCTTTCCATCTCCCATGACTCAGAGGTGGAGGCTTTTGTCTTCCCGTTGAGGTTTCTCTGGCCTTAGGTGCCATTAATGGTAATGGAAAAGCAAAAAAGCTATGCTTTTACCACACCAAACTTAAAATATTGCTTGCCCTCGAGCAAGAGAAGAAAGAAGAGAAGAAGAAGAAGAAAATGGAGGAGAGTGAGGGGAGATGGATTCGGCTATATGGGTGGGATTGGGTGGGAAGGAGAAGTTGAATTGTAAAGGTAGGTGGGGTGTATGGGGAAGAGTGGATAAATGTGGGTGGTGAATGAAAAATAGAAGGGATGACCATGAATGGAGAGAGAGAGGGCGAGGTAGGTGGGGATCCTGTGAGGTTCACAGATCCTGAGGTGATCCTGTGGGGTCCACAGATCCTGAGGTGTCAAGGAATTCCATCCCTGCACCAAATAGGCATGTAAAATGCCTTCGTGCATCATTCTGGCGTTTAAACGCCCATTGGTGCACATTCTGGGCGTTCAACGCCCATGTAAAGCATGTTTCTGGCGTTCAGCGCCAGAATGGTGCTCTGTTCTGGCGTTGAACGCCAGCTTTTCCTCTCTGGGCACATTCCTGGCGTTCAGCGCCAGGATGTTGCTTGTTTCTGGCGTTCAGCGCCAGAATGGTGCTCTGTTCTGGCGTTGAACGCCGGCCAGATGCACCTTACTGGCGTTGAACGCCAGCCTGTGCGTCCTCCAGGGTGAGATTTTTTTCTTCTGCTGTTTTTGATTCTGTTTTTAATTTTTATGATTTTTTCATGACTCCTCATGATCATGTACCTAATAAAACATAAAATAACAATAAAATAAAATTTAGATAAATAAAATTGGGTTGCCTCCCAATAAGCGCTTCTTTAATGTCAATAGCTTGACAGTGGCTCTCATGGAGCCACAAGGTGATCAGGTCAATGTTGTATAGTTGTCCACACCAAACTTAGAGTTTGGATATGGGATCTTAACACCAAACTTAGAGTTTGGTTGTGGCCTCACAACACCAAACTTAGAGTTTGACTGTGTGGGCTCTTCTTGACTCTGAACTGAGAAAAGCTCTTCATGCTTACTCTCTTCTGTCACAGAGGGATGGCCATGTGCCTTAAACACAAGGTAGTCCCCATTCAATTGAAGGACTAACTCACCTCTGTTGACATCTATCACAGCTCCTGCTGTGGCTAGGAAAGGTCTTCCCAGGATGATGCAATCATCCTCTTCCTTCCTAGTGTCTAAGATTATGAAATCAGCAGGGATGTAAAGGCCTTCAACCTTTACTAGCACGTCCTCTACTATTCCATAGGCTTGTCTCAATGACTTGTCAGCCAGTTGTAATGAGAACAAGGCAGGTTGTACCTCAATGATCCCCAGCTTCTCCATTACAGAGAGTGGCATTAGATTTATCCCTGACCCCAGATCACACAGAGCTTTTTCAAAGATCATGGTGCCTATGGTACAAGGTATTAAGAACTTGCCAGGATCTTGTTTCTTCTGAGGTAGAATTTTCTGAATCCAAGTATCCAGTTCATTAATGAGCAAGGGGGGTTCACTTTCCCAAGTCTCATTACCAAACAACTTGGCATTCAGCTTCATGATAGCTCCTAAATATTGAGCAACTTGCTCTCCAGTTACATCTTCATCCTCTTCAGAGGATGAATAGTCTTCAGAGCTCATGAATGGCAGAAGGAGATTTAATGGAATCTCTATGGTCTCTGTATGAGCCTCAGATTCCTTTGGATCCTTAATAGGAAACTCCTTCTTGCTTGAGGGACGTCCCAGGAGGTCTTCCTCACTAGGATTTTCGTCCTCCTCCTCCTTTGTGCATTCGGCCATTTTGACTATGTCAATGGCTTTGCACTCTCCTTTTGGATTCTCTTCTGTATTGCTTGGGAGAGTACTGGGAGGAGTTTCAATGACTTTCTTACTCAGCTGGCCCACTTGTGCCTCCAAATTTCTAATGGAGGATCTTGTTTCATTCATGAAACTGAAAGTGGCCTTTGACAAATCAGAGACTACATTGGCTAAATTAGAAGTGTTTTGTTCAGAATTCTCTGTCTGTTGCTGAGAAGATGATGGATATGGCTTGCTATTGCCCAGCCTGTTGCGTCCACCATTGTTAAAACCTTGTTGAGGTTTTTGTTGATCCTTCCATGAGAAATTTGGATGATTTCTCCATGATGAGTTATAGGTGTTTCCATAAGGTTCACCCATGTAATTAACCTCTGCCATGGCAGGGTTCTCAGGATCATAAGCTTCTTCAGAAGCTGCCTCTCTAGTACTGTTGGATGCATGTTGCAATCCATTCAGATTTTGAGAGATCATGTTGACCTGTTGAGTCAACACTTTGTTCTGAGCCAATATGGCATTCATAGTATCAATTTCAAGAACTCCTTTCTTTTGAGGTATCCCATTGTTCACGGAATTCCTCTCAGAAGTGTACATGAATTGGTTGTTTGCAACCATGTCAATGAGTTCTTGAGCCTCTTCAGGCATTTTCTTCAGGTGAATAGATCCACCTGCAGAATGGTCCAATGACATTTTCGAAAATTCAGAGAGACCATAATAGAATATATCTAATATGGTCCATTCTGAAAACATGTTAGATGGACATCTTTTGGTCAGCTGCTTGTATCTTTCCCAAGCTTCATAGAGGGATTCACCATCTTTTTGTTTGAAGGTTTGAACATCCACTCTCAGCTTGCTCAGCTTTTGAGGAGGAAAGAATTTATCCAAGAAGGCAGTGACCAGCTTATCCCATGAGTCCAGGCTATCCTTGGGTTGTGAATCCAACCATATTCTAGCTCTGTCTCTTACAGCAAAAGGGAAAAGTATGAGTCTGTAGACTTCAGGATCAACTCCATTCGTCTTTACAGTTTCACAGATTTGCAAGAACTCAGTTAAAAACTGATAAGGATCTTCAGATGGAAGTCCATAAAACTTGCAGTTTTGTTGCATTAATGCAACTAGCTGAGGTTTCAGCTCAAAGTTGTTGGCTCCAATGGCAGGAATGGAGATGCTTCTTCCATCAAACTTGGACGTTGGCTTTGTGAAGTTACCAAGCATTCTCCTTGCATTATTATTATTTTCGGCTGCCATCTCCTTCTCTTGTTCAAAAATTTCTAAAAGGTTGCTTCTGGATTGTTGTAATTTAGCTTCTCTTAATTTTCTCTTCAGAGTCCTTTCAGGTTCTGGATCAATTTCAACAAGAGTGCCTTTATCCCTGTTCCTGCTCATATGAAAGAGAAGAAAACAAGAAAAAAAAAGAGGAATCCTCTATGTCACAGTATAGAGATTCCTTTATGTTAGTAGAAAAAGAAGGGGTAGAAGAATGAAGAGGGAGATTCGGATTTTTGGATGAAGAGAGGTGGAGAGAAGTGTTAGTAAACAAATAATTAAATAGAAGAAGAAAAAAGAAAGAGAATTTCGAAAATAATTTTTAAAAAGGGGTTAGTGATTTTCGAAAATTAGAGATAAATGTAATTGAAATTAAAATTTGAAACAATTAATTAATTAAAAAGAATTTTTGAATATTTTTCGAAAATAGAAGAGGGAGAAGTAGTTAGGTGGTTTTGAAAAAGATAAGAAACAAACAAAAAGTTAGTTAGTTGATTGAAAAAGATTTGAAATCAAAATTGAAAAGATAAGAAGGTAAGAGGTTTAGATAAGATATTTTGAAATCAAATTTTGAAAAAGATAAATTTTTTTTTTTTGAAAAAGATAAGATAAGAGATAAAAAAGATTTAATTTAAAAATTTGAAATTATTTACTTCACTAACAAGAAACTACAAGATAAGATTCTAGAACTTAAAGATTGAACCTTTCTTAGCAAGAAAGTAACAAACTTCAAATTTTTGAATCAAAACATTAATTATTGATTATATTTTCGAAAATATGATGTAAAAGATAAGAAAAAGATTTTGAAAAATATTTTAAAAAAAATTCGAAAATTAAAAAAAAATGAAAAAGATGTGATTTTTGAAAAAGATAAGATTTTTAAAATTAAAAATTTGACTTAACTCATAAGAAACAACTAATTTTAAAATTTTTTTGACTTGGTCAACTCAAATTTTCGAAAATTTGGAGAAAAATAAGGAAAATATATTTTTTTTTCATTTTTGAATTTTTAATGATGAGAGAGAAAAACACAAAAATGACCCAAAACATGAAAATTTTGGATCAAAATACAAGATGCATGCGAGAACACTATGAATGTCAAGATGAACACCAAGAACACTTTGAAGATCATGATGAACATCAAGAACACAATTTTGAAAAAAATTTTGATGCAAAGAAAACATGCAAGACACCAAACTTAGAAATCTTTAATGCATGGACTCTAACAAACGAAAAATGCATATGAAAAACAACAAACAACACAAAACAAGAAATCATCAAGATCAAACAAGAAGACTTGTCAAGAACAACTTGAAGATCATGAAGAACAGTATGAATGCATGGAATTTCGAAAAATGCAAGAAAAATTTTTTAAAGCATGCAATTGACACCAAACTTAAAAATTGACTCAAGACTCAAACAAGAAACACAAAATATTTTTGGTTTTTTATGATTTTATGATTTTTTAGTATTTTTATTATTTTTTTTTTCGAAAATTATATTAAAAAAACGAAAATAATAATAAAAAAAATATTTTTGAAAGATTTTAGATAACTTTTTGAAAAGAAAATTACCTAATCTGAGCAACAAGATGAACCGTCAGTTGTCCATACTCGAACAATCCCCGGCAACGGCGCCAAAAACTTGGTGGACGAAATTGTGATCCTTATTCTTTAAGTTGCACTCCTTGTAAAATTATGGAATTTAAGAAATTGGCACGAGGGAACCATGGATCATTTGTGATCAATGTTCTAACTATTTTGAGAGGCATCATTATTATGGCACTGGTTGAATCCACAACTCCGTTCAACTAACCAGCAAGTGTACTGGGTCGTCCAAGTAATAAACCTTACGTGAGTAAGGGTCGATCCCACAGAGATTGTTGGTATGAAGCAAGCTATGGTCACCTTGTAGATCTCAGTTAGGCAGATTAAAATTGTTTATGATTTCGAAAATAGAAATAAGAAAATAAATGAAATAATAAAAGGGATAGAATACTTATGCAGATTCATTGGTGGGAATTTCAGATAAGCATATGGAGATACTGTATGGCTCAAGGACGCCTGCTCTCCCACTGCTTCTACTCAATCCTTCTTACTCCTTTCCATGGCAAGCTGTGTATAGGGGTTCACCATCAGCGGTGGCTACTTTCAATCCTCTCGGGAAAATGGTCCTCTGCGGCTGTCACTTGCATGGCTAATCGTCTGGAGGCATCACCCATGGTTGATGGCTACATCCCATCCTCGCAGTGAAAACTACGCTCACGCACTCTGTCACAGCACGGCTAATCACTGGTTGGTTCCTGCTCCTACTGGAATAGAATCCCTTGATTCTTTTGTGTTTGTCACTAACGCCCAGCACTTGCGAGTTTGAAGCACGTCACAGTCATTCATTACCGGAATCCTACTCGGAATACCACAGACAAGGTGAGACTTTCCGGATTCCCAGGATCCTACTCGGAATACCACAGACAAGGTGAGACTTTCCGGATTCCCAGGATCCTACTCGGAATACCACAGACAAGGTGAGACTTTCCGGATCCTCATAAATGCCGCCATCTATCTAGCTTATACCACGAAGATTCTGTTGGGGAATCTAAGAGATACGCATTCAAGCTCTGTTGCATGTAGAACGGAAGTGGTTGTCAATCACGCGCGTTCATAAGTGAGAATGATAATGAGGGTTATCTAATCATCACATTCATCATGTTCTTGGGTACGAATGAATATCTTGGAATAAGAATAAAAGAGAATTGAATAAAAGAAAATAGAACTGCATTAATACTTGAGGTACAGCAGAGCTCCACACCCTTAATCTATGGTGTGCAGAAACTCCACCGTTGAAAATACATAAGTAAAAGGTTCAGGCATGGCCGAATGGCCAGCCCCCATGATCTGAGAACTATGCGTCCCAAGATATCAAATACATTAGTTAAATGTTCTATTTATAATAAACTAGCTCCTAGGGTTTACATGAGTAAGTAATTGATGCATAAATCCACTTCCGGGGCCCACTTGGTGTATGTTTGGGCTGAGCTTGATCAATCCACGAGCTGAGGCTTCTCTTGGAGTTGAATTCCGAGTTATGACGTGTTTTGGGCGTTCAACTCCGGATCATGACATTTTTCTGGCGTTTAACTCCAGACAGCAGCATGAACTTGGCGTTCAACGCCAAGTTACGTCGTCAATTTCCGAATAAAGTATAGACTATTATATATTGCTGGAAAGCCCTAGATGTCTACTTTCCAACGCCGTTGAGAGCGCGCCAATTGGAGTTCTGTAGCTCCAGAAAATCCATTTCGAGTACAGGGAGGTCAGAATCCAACAGCATCAGCAGTCCTTTTGTCAGCCTTTTTCAGAGTTTTGCTCAAATCCCTCAATTTCAGTCAAAATTTACCTGAAATCACAGAAAAACACACAAACTCATAGTAAAGTCCAGAAATGTGAATTTAACATAAAAACTAATGAAAACATCCCTAAAAGTAGCTTGAACTTACTAAAAACTACCTAAAAACAATGCCAAAAAGCGTATAAATTATCCGCTCATCATGGATCAAGCTAAGGTAGAGGTAATTGAAAAATTACCACCACCTACCAATGTTAAGGCAATCAGAAGCTTTTTGGGGTATGCAGGATTCTATAGGAGGTTTATAAAGAATTTTTCAAAAATTGCAAAATCTCTAAGTAATCTGCTAGCTGCTGATACACCCTTTGTCTTTGACATAGAGTGTCTGCAGGTGTTTGAGACTCTGAAAGCTAAGCTGGTCACAGCACCAGTCATTTCTGCACCAGACTAGACATTACCATTTGAACTAATGTGTGACGCCAGAGACCATGCCATTGGTGCAGTATTGGGACAGAGACATGACAAGCTTCTGCACGTCATTTACTATGCCAGCCATGTTTTGAATGACGCACAGAAAAATTACACAACCACAGAAAAGGAATTGCTTGCAGTGGTTTATGCCATTGACAAGTTCAGATCCTATTTGGTAGGATCAAAAGTGATTGTGTACACTGACCATGCTACTCTTAAATATCTACTCACAAAGTAGGATTCAAAACCCAGGCTCATAAGATGGGTGTTGCTTCTGCAAGAGTTTGATATAGAAATAAGAGACAGAAAAGGGACGGAGAACCAAGTAGCAGATCACCTATCCCGAATAGAACCAGTAGAAGGGACGTCCCTCCCATCTACTGAGATATCTGAAACCTTCTTGGATCAGCAACTCTTTGCCATTCAGGAAGTACCGTGGTTTGCAGATATTGTAAACTATAAAGCAGTAAGATTCATACCTAAAGAGTACAGCAGGCAGCAAACAAAAAATTAGTTACTTGATGAGCGGATAATTTGTACGCTTTTTGGCATTGTTTTTAGTATGTTTTTAGTATGTTTTAGTTAGTTTTTAGTATATTTTTATTAGTTTTTAGTTAAAATTCACTTTTCTGGACTTTACTATGAGTTTGTGTGTTTTTCTGTGATTTCAGGTATTTTCTGGCTGAAATTGAGGGACCTGAGCAAAAATCTGATTCAGAGACTGAAATGGACTGAAGATGTTGTTGGATTCTAACCTCCCTGCACTAGAAGTGGATTTTCTGGAGCTATAGAAGCCCAATTGGCACGCTCTCAATGGCGTTGGAAAGTAGACATCCTGGGCTTTCCAGCAATGTATAATAGTTTATACTTTGCTCGAGATTTGATGGCCCAAACCGGCGTCCCAAATCAGCTCAAAACTGCTCGGCGTTAAACGCCAGAACTGGCACAAGAATGGGAGTTAAACGCCCAAACTGGCACAAAAGCTGGCGTTTAACTCCAAGAAGAGTCTCTACACGAAGATGCTTCAATGCTCAGCCCAAGCACACACCAAGTGGGCCCGAAAGTGGATTTTTCTGTCATTTACTCATTTTTGTAAACCCTAGGCTACTAGTTCTTTATAAATAAGACCTTTTGCTATTGTATTTTCATCTCGGGATCTTAGATCATCTTTAGATCTTTGAATCTTTGGATCCTTGATCATTTTGAGACTTTTGATCATGTATTGGGAGGCTGGCCATTCGGCCATGCCTAGACCTTGTTCTTATGTATTTTCAACGGAGTTTCTACACACCATAGATTAAGGTGTGGAGCTCTGTTGTACCTCGAGTATTAATGCAATTACTATTGTTCTTCTATTCAATTCAGCTTGTTCTTATTCCAAGATATTCATTCGCACTCAAGAACTTGATGAATGTGATGATTATGTGACGCTCATCATCATTCTCACTTATGAACGCGTGCCTGACAACCACTCCCGTTCTACAAGCAAACAAGGCTTGAATGTTTATCTCTTGGATTCTTTAATCGGAATCTTCGTGGTATAAGCTAGAATTGATGGTGGCATTCAAGAGAATCCGGAAGGTCTAAACCTTGTCTGTGGTATTCTGAGTAGGATTCAATGATTGAATGACTGTGACGAGCTTCAAACTCCTGAAGGCTGGGCGTTAGTGACAGACGCAAAAGAATCAATGGATTCTATTCCAACCTGATTGAGAACTGACAGATGATTAGCCGTGCCGTGACAGGGTGCATTGAACATTTTCACTGAGAGGATGGGAGGTAGCCACTGACAATGGTGAAAGCCTACATACAGCTTGCCATGGAAAGGAGTAAGAAGGATTGGATGAAGACAGTAGGAAAGCAGAGAGACGGAAGGGACAAAGCATCTCCATTCGCTTATTTGAAATTTTCACCAATGAATTACATAAGTATCTCTATCTTTATCTTTATGTTTTATTCATATATCATCCATAACCATTTGAGTCTGCCTGACTAAGATTTACAAGGTGACCATAGCTTGCTTCATACCAACAATCTCCGTCGGATCGACCCTTACTCGCGTAAGGTTTATTACTTGGACGACCCAGTGCACTTGCTGGTTAGTTGTGCGAAGTTGTGAAATTATGTTTATACCATGGTATTGAGCACCAAGTTTTTGGATTCATTACCAGGGATTATTTGAGTTGTGAAAAGTAGTGATCACAATTTCGTGAACCATTACTGATGCAAAGTACTACTTGTGGGATGAACCATATCTCTTTAAGAGATGTGCAGATGGAATAATCCGTAGGTGTGTGCCCAGAGAAGAGGCACAGAAGATCCTATGGCATTGCCATGGATCACAATATGGAGGACATTTCAGAAGTGAGCGGACAGCCACAAGAGTCCTCTAATGTGGTTTCTACTGGCCTACTCTCTATAAAAACTCCCGAGAGTTTGTACGTAGCTATGACAGTTGCCAAAGAGCTAGTAATCTGCCTCACGATTATGCCATGTCTCAGCAAGGGATCTTAGAGATTGAGTTGTTTGATGTATGGGGTATTGACTTCATGGGGCCTTTCCTGCCATCATACTCAAACACTTATATTCTGGTGGCAGTAGACTGTGTATCTAAATGGGTGGAGGCAATTGCAACACCCACTAATGATACTAAGACAGTGCTGAAGTTCCTCCAGAAGCATATCTTCAGCATATTAGGTGTTCCTAGAATACTAATCAGTGATAGAGGGACTCATTTCTGAATAAATAGATTGACTCTGCTCTGATCCGATATGGAATTAACCACAAAGTGGCAACTCCATATCATCCACAGACAAATGGGTAGGTTGAAGTCTCAAATAGAGAACTAAAACGAATCCTGGAATGGATTGTAAATACCCGTAGAAAGGATTGGGTAAGGAGTCTGGATAATGCTCTGTGGGCATACAGAACTGCATTCAAAACTCCTATAGGGACCTCTCCATACCAGCTTGTGTATGGAAAAGCCTGTCACCTGCCAGTGGAACTGGAACACAAGGCCTACTGGGCAACCAGATTCCTAAACCTTGATGCCAAGTTAGCTGGAGAGAAAAGATTGCTCCAGTTGAATGAGCTAGAGGAATTCAGACTCAATGCTTTCGAAAATGCAAAAATTTATAAGGAGAAAGCAAAAAGGTAGCATGACAAGAAGCTGTCATCCAGAGTCCTTGAGCCAGGACAGAAGGTTCTGCTATTTAACTCTAGGCTCAGATTGTTCCCTGGGAAATTAAAATCCTGGTGGAGGGGACCATATGTGATTACAAGTGTGTCACCATATAGATATGTAGAGCTGCAGGATATTGACTCTGACAAAAAGATCATTGTTAATGGACAGAGAGTCAAACATTATCTTGAAACCAATATTGAACAAGAATGCTCAAAATTGAGACTAGATTAAAGCTCAGTAAAAGTTCAGCTAAAGACAATAAAGAAGCGCTTGCTGGGAGGCAACCCAGCCATTAGCAAAAGTTTTTTTTAAATGATAATTATAGGAGTTTGATATAAATTATCTTTAAGGTTAATTTGTCAATGGCAGAAGTTTACAGAGTTACAGAATGATTCAGAGCATAAAGCAGATAAAAGGAGCTCACTGGCACGAAAACGCTAGTAAAGGGCATTTTTGAGCGTTAAACGCCAGAATGGGTACCATTCTGGGCGTTTAACGCCAGTAAAGATACCATTCTGGGCATTAAACGCCAGAATGGGCACCATTCTGGGTGTTTAACGCCAGAGCTGTAGCATACTGGGCGTTTAAAGAAACACCCAGTGATAAAAGATTTCTGGCATTTAACGCCAGCCAGGGTACCTGGCTGGGCGTTAAACGCCCAAATTGGCCAACAAATGGGCGTTTAACGCCAGAACAGATAGGGGGATGTAATTTTGTTTTCACTTCAATTTTTTTCAAATTTTCATGTTTTAATTCATACTTTTCAGCATAAACATGTTACAAATTTTCATCTCTCAAATTCAATTTTCAAAAATTTAATAATCTTCTAAATTATTTTTAATTTTCTTTCAAAATCCCTTTCAAATCTTTTTCAAAAACTCATTTATCTTATCAATTTCTTTCCAAATCTTTTCCAACTCATCATATCATCTTTTAATTCTTAGATGCATCAACAAAAATTCAGACTTAACTTCTTTATATCTTTTTCATATCTTTTGAATTTTAAAATCTCATCTTTTACAAATCATATCTTTTTCAAAATTTTCGAAACCCACCCCCTCCCTTTTAAATACACGTTCGGCCATCCCCATACCTCCACCATTCGAATCTGTCTCCCCCTCTATTCCTCTCCTTTCCTTTCTTTTGCTTGAGGACAATCAAACCTCTAAGTTTGGTGTGTTTTCCGTGATCACTAAGCAAAACCTCACCAAGATCATGGCTCCTAAAGAAAAACAAACCACTTTAAGAGGCAAGAAAGAGAATAATCCAAAACTACTTTGGAATCATGAGAGGTTCTTATCCAAAGAACAGGAAGACCATTACCATAAATTAATGGGTTTGAGGTCAGTGATCCCGGAAGTTAAGTTCGATCTGAAAGAAAACGAATATCCGGAGATCCAAGAACAGATTTGAAACAGAGGTTGGAAAATCCTAGCTAATCCTGAGACAAAGGTGGAAAGAAATATAGTCCAGGAATTCTACTAAAGTCTGTGGCTAATAGATAAACAGAGAATGACGAGAACTGCCTTCCATACCTTTCGAACTATGGTCAGAGGGAAGACTATTTACTTTCACCTTGACAAAATAAGAGAGGTCTTCAAGCTGCCCCAACTACAAGATGATCCAAAATTCTTTAATAGGAGAATGGTGAGAGTAGATAAGCGTTTGGACCAAGTTCTAGAGGACATATGCCTCCCTGGAACTAAGTGGATAACCAACTCAAAAGGTGTCCCAAACCAACTCAAGAGAGGAGATCTCAAACCAGTCGCTAGGGGGTGATTGGACTTCATTGGGCATTCTATACTGTCCACTAACAACCGTTCTGAGGTAACTGTCAAAAGAGCAGTGATGATTCATTGCATTATGCTAGAAAACAAAGTGAAGATTCATCATCTGATTTCTTGTGAGATTTATATAATTGCAAATAAGAACTCCACTGAAGCCAAATTGGCTTACCCAAGCTTAATCTCTCTGCTATGTAAAGATGCTGGGGTAAAGATGGAGTGGATGAGTTTATCTCAGTCGAGCATCCAATCACTAAAAAGTCAATGGAGGGATGATGATCAGATTCTTGACAATTTAGAATTCATCTAATGGAGTCTCGTTGTAAAGTATAGTTTCCAAACCAATCAATAATCCTTTCATGCAAAAATTTTGGTTGTCACAAAGAACAAACCCCAAATAAGAATTAACAGGAGTATTTGGACTCTGGGTCGTCTCACAAGGAGTTGCAATGAAGTGCTCAATTATTAGCTATGAAGTATATTTTTGGGTTTTTGAGATAAGAGACATGGAACGTAAATAGTAATAAAAATAAACTAACAACTAACAAAGCTCTTGGCTAGATATGAGAACTAGAAGTCCCATCCTAGTTATCTTCCTTAATTGTGATCACAAATTGTCCATTGCTACCACTTAGTTAACCTCTAACCATGGAGGAAAGTCAAGTGGATGAATCAACTTGATTTCACAAGTCCTAGCCAACTCCCAATGGAAAGACTAGTGTTAGTGGTATCCAAATCAATTAACAACTTCCAATTGTCAATCAATCAAAGGAATTAGATAACTCAAGCGTCACTAATTACTCCACCTAGGCCAAGAGTAAAGAGAACTACTCAAAAACTAGAGGAAACATTTTATCAAACACCTAGTGTGCAAGAAAAGTAAACATCATAAAATGTAAGAATTAAAAGAACCCATAACTATCATGAACAAGAAATCAATAATAACAATCAAGATCACATAAAAGAGACATGGAAACATAAATTTGCATTAAAGAAAATTAAGATCCAACAAGGGTTCATAAGCATAAAAGTAACAAAATGAAGGGAATGAACAAGTAAAACTAAAAGAGCAAAGATGTAATACAAGAAAGCAATTCAAGTAAAGGCATATTAACAAATACTTGATGCAAGAGTAAAGTCAAAGCATGAAGAGCACTCAAAAGCATCAGGTTCAACTAGAAAGAGTTGGTCATGAAAGACATGCAAGTTCATATCAATGCATAAAGAGTATAAGAGTCATACAAGATTAAGCATTGATTTAAAAGTTTCATCATTGATGAGCGGATAATTTATACGCTTTTTGGCATTGTTTTTAGTATGTTTTTAGTATATTTTAGTTAGTTTTTATTATATTTTTATTAGTTTTTAGTTAAACTTCACTTTTCTGGACTTTACTATGAGTTTGTGTATTTTTCTGTGATTTCAGGTATTTTCTGGCTGAAATTGAGGGTCCTGAGCAAAAATCTGATTCAGAGGCTGAAAAGGACTGCAGATGCTGTTGGATTCTGACCTCCCTGCACTCGAAGTGGATTTTCTGGAGCTACAGAAGCCTAATTGGCGCGCTCTTAACGGCGTTGGAAAGTAGACATCCTGGGCTTTCCAGCAATGTATAATAGTCTATACTTTGCCCAGAGATTTGATGGCCCAAACTGGCATTGCAAATCAGCTTCAGAATTCCCAGCGTTTAACGCCGGAACAGGCATAAAAATTGGAGTTAAACACCCAAACTGGCATAAAAGCTGGCGTTTAACTCCAGAAAAAGTCTCTATACATGAAAGCTTCAATGCTCAGTCCAAGCACACACTAAGTGGACCCCGGAAGTGGATTTTTACGTCATTTACTCATTTATGTATACCCTAGGTTACTAGTTCACTATTAATAGGATCTTTTGACATTGTATCTACACCTCATGACACTTTACACGTTTCTCCTTGTATCTTCTACAGCATGAGTCTCTAAACCCCATGGTTGGGGGTGAGGAGCTCTGCTGTGTCTTGATGGATTAATGCAATTATTACTGTTTTTCATTCAATCATGCTTGCTTCCATTCTAAGATATCACTTGTTCTTAAACCTGATGAATGTGATGATCCGTGACACTCATCATCATTCTCAACTATGAACGTGTGCCTGACAACCACCTCCGTTCTACCTTAGATTGAGTAGATATCTCTTGGATTCTTTAATCGGAATCTTCGTGGTATAAGCTAGAATTGATGGCGGCATTCAAGAGAATCCGGAAGGTCTAAACCTTGTCTGTGGTATTCTGAGTAGGATTCAAGGATTGAATGACTGTGACGAGCTTCAAACTCCTGAGGGCTGGGTGTTAGTGACAGACGCAAAAGAATCACTGGATTCTATTCCAACCCGATTGAGAACCGACAGATGATTAGTCGTGCTGTGACAGAGCGCGTTGAACATTTTCACTGAGAGGATGCGAGGTAGCCATTGACAACGGTGAAACCCTACATACAGCTTGCCATGGAAGGAGCCTTGCGTGTTTGAAGAAGAAAACAGTAGGAAAGCAGAGGTTCAGAAGACAGAGCATCTCCAAAACCTCAACCTGTTCCCCATTACTGCAAAACAAGTACTTATTTCATGTTCTTTTGCTTTTTACAATCAACCCTGATAATTATTGATATCCTGACTAAGAGTTACAAGATAACCATAGCTTGCTTCAAGCCGCCAATCTCCGTGGGATCGACCCTTACTCACGTAAGGTATTACTTGGACGACCCAGTGCACTTGCTGGTTAGTTATGCGGGATTGCAAAAGTGTGATTGCAATTTCGTGCACCAAGTTTTTGGCGCCGTTGCCGGGGATTGTTCGAGTTTGGACAACTGACGGTCTATCTTGTTGCTTAGATTAGGACTGTTTTATTTTTATTGGTTTAGAGTCTTTTATTTGAGTTTAGTTTCACATTTTAAGTTTGGTGTCAATTGCATGCTTTTGTTTTCTTTTAATTTTTCGAATTTGCATGTTCTTAGTCCTTTCTTATTCTCTAAAAATTCTAAGTTTGGTGTCCTCTTTGTGTTTTCCTTTGAAATTTTCGAAAATTTTTGTTTGATTTTCTAAAAAATTTTAAGTTTGGTGTCATTTTGTTGTTTTTCTCTTTCCTCATTTCAAAAATCAAATCTTTTTCAAAATAATTTTCAATCATATATTTTCAATTGCTAATTCCAAAATCTTTTTAATTAACTAATTGATTTAGTTTTCAATTTGCTTTGATCTTATTTTCTTTTAGTTTTCGAAATTTGATTTTTTTTATTTGTTTTATTTTATTATTTTCGGTCAAAAAAAAGAAAAAAATTTACTTTACTTGTGAATTCATATCATATTCCCTTTCTCCATCATGGACTTAAGTGGAATTGAACAGTCCAGAAGGACTCTGGGGTCATATGCTAACCCCATTACAGCTGCATATGGGAGTAGCATCTGTATACCTCCCATAAAAGCAAGCAGCATTGAGCTAAATCCTCAACTCATTATCATGGTGCAGCAAAATTGCCAGTATTCCGGTCTTCCACAGGAAGAACCTACTGAGTTTCTGGCACAATTCTTACAACTTGCTGCCACAGTACGTGATAAAGAGGTGGATCAGGATGTCTACATATTATTACTGTTTCCATTTGCTGTAAAAGATCAAGCTAAGAGGTGGTTGAATAACCAACCTACAGCAAGCATAAAGACATGGAAACAATTATCAGACAAATTTCTAAATCAATTTTACCCTCCGAAAAGGATAACACAGCTAAGGCTGGACATCCAAGGCTTTAAACAAGAGGATAATGAATCCCTTTATAATGCCTGGGAGAGGTATAGAGGTATGCTAAGAAAATGCCCCTCTGAAATGTTTTCAGAGTGGGTACAATTAGACATCTTCTACTACGGGCTTACAAAAAAGGCTCAGATGTCTCTAGACCACTCAGCAGGTGGATCTATACATATGAGGAAGACGATTGAGGAGGCTCAAGAGCTTATAGATACTGTTGCTAGAAATTAACATTTGTACTCTAGCAATGAGTTCTCCACAAAAGAAGAAGTTATGGCAGTAGCCACTGATCCTAATCCTCAAGAACAGATGATTGAGCTTAATCAGCAATTACACCTGATGATAAAACATTTAGCAGAATTTAAAGAGATGCTCCAAGAAACTAAAGTTGCTAACAAGAACATAGAATCACAGTTGAATCAGGCAAAACAGCAGCTATCTAAACAGATAACAGAAGAATGCCAAGCAGTTCAACTGAGGAGTAGAAAGACATTGAATAACACTGCTCAAAGGAGCAAAAAGCCAATAAAGGAACAATTAACAGAGGATAGCCAAACCACTATCCAAAATCCCTCTGAGGACAGTAAGAGCCCAGAGAGGAATACTCTTGGCGTTCAAACGCCAGAAAAGGGGTGAAAGCTGGCGTTAAACGCCCATTCCCTGCCCAGTTCTGGCGTTCAAACGCCAGAAAAGGGGGAAAAGTTGGCGTTAAACGCCCATTTTTCACCCAATCCTGGCGTTCAAACGCCAATGGGGAATCAAACACCTGAGAGTGCTGATAGTAACCCCTCTAAAAAGGCTTCTCCAACCACTTCTGTAAGGAATAAACCTGCAGCAACTAAGGTTGAAGAATATAAAGCCAAGATGCCTTATCCTTAGAAACTCCGCCAAGCGGAGCAGGATAAGCAATTTTCCCGCTTTGCAGACTACCTAAGGACTCTTGAAATAAAGATTCCGTTTGCAGAGGCACTTGAGCAAATACCTTCTTATGCTAAGTTCATGAAAGAGATCTTAAGTCATAAGAAGGATTGGAGAGAAACTGAAAAAGTATTTCTCACTGAAGAATGCGGTGCAGTCATTCTAAAAAGCTTACCAGAAAAGCTTCAAGATCCAGGAAGCTTTATGATACCATGCACATTAGAAGGTGCTTGCACCAAGACAGCCCTGTGTGACCTTGGAGCAAGCATCAATCTAATACCTGCATCCACTATCAGAAAGCTTGGGTTGACTGAAGAAGTCAAACCAACCCGGATATGCCTCCAACTTGCTGATGGCTCCATTAAATATCCATCAGGCATAATTGAGGACATGATTGTCAAGGTTGGGCCATTCGCCTTTCCAACTGACTTTGTAGTGCTGGAAATAGAGGAGCACAAGAGTGCAACTCTCATTCTAGGAAGACCTTTCCTAGCAACTGGACGAACTCTCATTGATCTACAAAAAGGGGAAGTAACCCTGAGAGTCAATGAGGATGAGTTCAAGTTGAATGCTGTAAAAGCTATGCAGCATCCAGACACATCAAATGACTGCATGGGCGCTGACATTATTGACTCTTTGGCGGAAGAGATCAATATGACTGAGAGTCTCGAATCAGAGCTAGAGGACATCTTTAAAGATGTTCAGCCTGATTTGGAGGAATCAGAGAGAATAATAGAACCTCTGAAAATCCCTCAGGAAGAGGAGAAACCTCCCAAACCCGAGCTCAAACCATTACCACCATCCCTGAAATATGCATTTCTGGGAGAAGGTGATACCTTTCCTGTAATCATAAGCTCTGCTTTAAATCCACAGGAAGAGGAAGTACTGATTCAAGTGCTAAGGACACACAAGACAGCTCTTGGGTGGTCCATAAGTGATCTTAAGGGCATTAGCCCAGCAAGATGCATGCACAAGATCCTATTGGAGGATAATGCCAAACCAGTGGTCCAACCACAAAGGCGGCTAAATCGAGCCATGAAGGAGGTGGTGCAGAAAGAGGTCACTAAATTACTAGAGGCTGGGATTATTTATCCTATTTCTGATAGCCCCTGGGTGAGCCCTGTCCAAGTTGTCCCCAAGAAGGGAGGCATGACAGTAGTTCATAATGAAAAAAATGAACTGGTTCCTACAAGAACAGTCACAGGGTGGCGTATGTGTATTGACTACAGAAGGCTCAATACAGCCACCAGAAAGGATCATTTTCCTTTACCATTCATAGACCAAATGCTAGAAAGACTAGCTGGTCATGATTATTACTGCTTTTTGGATGGCTATTCAGGTTACAACCAAATTGCAGTAGATCCTCAAGACCAAGAGTAAACAGCATTTACTTGCCCTTCTGGCGTGTTTGCCTACAGGAGGATGCCTTTTGGTCTGTGTAATGCTCCTGCAACCTTTCAGAGATGCATGCTATCCATCTTCTCTGATATGGTGGAGAAATTCCTGGAAGTTTTCATGGATAACTTCTCAGTATATGGAGACTCATTCAGCTCCTGTCTTAACCACCTAGCACTTGTCCTGAAAAGGTGCCAAGAGACTAACCTGGTTTTAAACTGGGAGAAATGTCACTTTATGGTGACTGAAGGAATTGTCCTTGGACACAAAATTTCAAGCAAGGGAATAGAGGTGGATAAGGCAAAGGTAGAGGTAATTGAAAAATTACCACCACCTGCCAATGTTAAGACAATCAGAAGCTTTCTGGGGCATGCAGGATTCTACAGAAGGTTTATAAAGGATTTTTCGAAAATTGCAAAACCTCTTAGCAACCTGCTAGCTGCTGACACACCATTTGTGTTTGACACACAGTGTCTACAGGCATTTGAGATCCTGAAAGCTAAGCTGGTCACAATACCAGTCATCTCTGCACCAGACTGGACATTGCTATTCGAACTAATGTGTGATGCCAGTGACCATGCCATTGGTGCAGTGTTGGGACAGAGGCATAACAAGCTTCTGCATGTCATTTATTATGCCAGCCATGTTCTAAATGATGCACAGAAGAATTACACAACCACAGAAAAAGAGTTACTTGTAGTGGTCTATGTCATTGACAAGTTTAGATCCTATCTAGTAGGATCAAAGGTGATTGTGTACACTGACCATGCTGCTCTTAAGTACTTACTCACAAAGCAGGATTCAAAACCCAGGCTCATAAGATGGGTGTTGCTTCTGCAAGAGTTTGATATAGAAATAAGAGACAGAAAAGGGTTAGAGAACCAAGTAGCTGACCATCTGTCCCGAATAGAACCAGTAGCTGGGGCGTCCCTCCCTTCTACTGAGATCTCTGAGACTTTCCTAGATGAGCAACTCTTTGCCATTCAGGAAGCTCCATGGTTTGCAGATATTACAAATTACAAAGCTGTGAGGTTCATACCCCAAGAGTACAGTAGGGTGTAAAGAAAGAAATTAATTTCAGATGCCAAGTACTACCTATGGAATGAGCCATATCTCTTTAAGAGATGTGCAGACGGAATGATCCGCAGATGTGTACCCAGAGAGGAAGCACAAAGGATCCTATGGCACTGCCATGGATCACAGTATGGGGGACATTTTGGAAGTGAGCGAACAGCTACTAAGTTCCTCCAATGTGGCTTCTACTGGTCTACTCTCTATAGAGATGCCCGAGAGTTTGTGCGTAACTGTGACAGCTGCCAAAGAGCTGGTAACTTACCTCACGGATACGCCATGCCTCAACAAGGGATCTTAGAGATTGAATTGTTTGATGTTTGGGGGATTGACTTCATGGGTCCGTTCCCACCATCATACTCAAACACTTACATTCTGGTGGCAGTGGATTATGTATCTAAGTGGGTAGAAGCAATTGCTACACCCACTAATGATACTAAGACCGTGCTGAAATTCCTCCAGAAACACATCTTCAGCAGATTTGGTGTTCCCAGAGTCCTAATCAGTGATGGGGGTACTCATTTCTGCAATAAACAGCTCTACTCTGCTATAGTCCAATATGGAATTAGCCACAAAGTGGCAACCCCGTATCATCCACAGACAAATGGGCAAGCTGAAGTCTCTAACAGAGAGCTAAAAAGAATCCTAGAACGGACTGTAATTGCCCGTAGAAAGGATTGGGCAAAGAGCTTGGATGATGCTCTGTGGGCATACAGAACAGCATTCAAGACTCCAATAGGAACCTCTCCATACCAACTTGTGTATGGCAAGGCCTGTCATCTGCCCGTGGAACTGGAACATAAAGCCTACTGGGCAACCAGATTCCTAAACATGGATGCTAAGTTAGCTGGTGAAAAAAGATTGCTCCAGCTAAATGAGCTAGATGAATTTAGACTCAGTGCCTTTGAAAATGCAAAGATTTATAAGGAAAAGGCAAAGAAGTGGCATGACAAGAAGTTGTCATCCAGAGTCTTTGAGCCAGGACAAAAAGTTCTGCTCTTCAACTCTAGGCTCAGATTGTTCCCAGGAAAACTTAAATCCCGGTGGAGGGGTCCATATGTGATTACAGGAGTGTCACCATATGGATATGTTGAGCTTCAGGATACTGATTCTGACAAAAAGTTCATTGTTAATGGACAGAGGATCAAGCATTATCTTGAAAGCAATTTTGAGCAAGAATGCTCAAAACTGAGGCTTGAATGATCCTCAGTGAAGGTCCAGCTAAAGACAATAAAGAAGCGCTTGTTGGGAGGCAACCCAGTTATTAACAGGTTATCTGTTTTGTTTAATCAAAGTTTGATATATATTCTCAAAGGGCAAATATCAAAATTGAAGGAATTCACAGAGTTACAGAAGGATTCAGTGCAAAAAGCAGAGAAAAAGAGCTTGCTGGCAAAAAAACGCCAGTAAAGGGTACTTTGGGCGTTAAACGCCAGAATGGGCACCATTCTGGGCGTTTAACGCCAGTAAAGGTGCCATTTTGGGCGTTAAACACCAGAATGGGCACCATTCTGGGCGTTTAACGCCTGGTGTGCAGCATCCTGGGCGTTTAGCAAAACGCCCAGTGATGAAGGGAATTCTGGCGTTTAACGCCAGCCAGGGTACCTGGCTGGGCGTTAAACGCCCACAATGGCCAGCATTTGGGCGTTAAACGCCAGAATGGATACCATTCTGGGCGTTTAACGCCAGAAAGGTGGGGGACAGAGATTTCGCTTTCTAATCAAAATTTTTTCAAACTTTCCTGTTTTGATCCATAATTTTCTACATAAACACATTTCAAACTTTCATCATTCACCTTCAAATTTTCAAAATTAAGATCATTCTTCAAATCTCTCTCAAATCCTTCCCAAATCTTCTTCAAAAACTCAAATATTTCTCAAATTCTTTCCATATCTTCTCAAATCTCCTTCAAAATTTTCGAAATCTCTCCCCCTCCCTTATAAATACACGTTCGGCCACCCCTTTCTCCCCACCATTCAAATTTGCTCTCCTCCTCTCTCCCCTCTTTCCTTTCTTTTGCTTGAGGGCAAGCAAACCTCTAAGTTTGGTGTGCTTTTCCGTGATCACTAAGCCAAGATTCATCAAGATCATGGCTCCTAAGGGAAAACAAACCAATTTAAGAGGCAAGAAAGAGAATAATCCAAAGAGTCTTTGGAATCAAGAGAAGTTCTTAACCAAAGAACATGAAGACCATTATCACAAAATAATGGGTCTGAGGTCAGTGATCCCGGAAGTCAAATTCGATCTAAAAGAAGATGAATATCTGGGGATCCAAGAGCAAATTCGAAACAGAGGATGGGAAGTTCTAACCAATCCTGAGATAAAGGTTGGAAGAAATATGATTCAGGAATTTTACTCAAATCTGTGGCTGACAGATAAGCAGAGAATGACTGGAACTGCTTTCCATACTTACAGAACCATGGTCAGAGGGAAAGTTATCCACTTCCATCTGGACAAAATAAGAGAGGTCTTCAAATTGCCTCAACTGCAAGATGATCCTGAATCCTTTAATAGGAAAATGGTGAGAGCAGATAAGAGGTTGGATCAAGTTCTAGAGGATATTTACCTCCCTGGAACTAAGTGGATAACCAATTCAAAAGGTGTCCCAAACCAACTCAAGAGGGGAGACCTCAAACCAATTGCAAGAGGCTGGCTAGACTTTATTGGGCGTTCCATATTGCCCACTAGCAACCGTTCTGAGGTCACTATCAAGAGAACAGTGATGATTCATTGCATTATGCTTGGAAGAGAAGTGGAGGTTCATCATCTGATTGCTTGTGAGATCTACACAATTGCAAACAAGAATTCCACTGAAGCCAAACTGGCTTACCCAAGCTTGATCTTCTTGCTCTGTAAAGAGGCTGGGGTGAAGATGGGAGTAGATGAATTCATACCAATTGAACATCCAATCACCAAGAAGTCAATGGAAGGACAAATGCAAGACAACTCTATCAAAAAGAGGGCGCAGGAGTTCCTCCCTGAATTTCCTGAAATTGACTACTGGGCCAGCCTAGAAGCATCTATCACCAAGTTGCAAGAAACTATGGAACAACTTAAGGAAGAACAGCAGAATCAGAACTGCATGCTCTGAAAATTGCTGAAGGAACAAGAGAAGCAGGGGCGTGAACTTCAAGAGTTGAAACGCCAAAAGCTCTCCCCTCAAGTTGAGAGAGCATCCACTTCTCAAAATCAAGGTTGTTGAGTCCTAACTCTGTGATAACCTCTATCATTAGGAGCCTATTTAAATTTTTGTTTTCTATTACTATTAGTCTTATCTTATATCTATTTTTGAGTCTTGTTCTTAATTCATGATTAATAAAATTTAAGGTTCATGTCTTAAAGCTATGAATGTCCTATGAATCAATTACCTCTCTTAAATGAAAAATGCTTTAATCACAAAATAACAAGAAGTACAGGATTTCGAATTCATCTTTGAAACTAGTTGAATTAGTTTGATGTGGTGACAATACTTTTTGTTTTTTGAATGAATGCTTGAACAGTGCATATGTCTTTTGAATTTGTTGTTTTAAGAATGTTAAAATTGTTAGCTCTTGAAAGAATGATGGAAAAGGAGAACTGTTATTGAGGATCTGAAAAATCATCAAATTGATTCTTGAAGCAAGAAAAAGCAGTGAATACAAAATTCAAAAAAAAAATATATATATATATATATAATAATAAATAAATAATAAAGTTGTGATCCAAGGCAAAAAGAGTGTGCTTAAGAACCCTGGAAACCTCTAATTGGGGACTCTAGCAAAGCTGAGTCACAATCTGAAAAGGTTCACCCAAGTATGTGTCTGTGGCATGTATGTATCCGGTGGTAATACTGGAAGACAGAGTGCTTTGGGCCACAGCCAAGACTCATAAAGTAGCTATATTCAAGAATCATCATAATTAACTAGGAGAATCAATAACACTATCTGAGTTCTGAGTTCCTATGAATGTCAATCATTCTAAACTTCAAAGGATAAAGTGAGATGCCAAAACTGTTCAGAAGCAAAAAGCTACTAGTCCCGCTCATCTAATTGGAGCTAAGTTTCTTTGATATTTTGGAGTCTATAGTATATTCTCTTCTTTTTATTCTATTTTGAATTTCAGTTGCTTGGGGACAAGCAACAATTTAAGTTTGGTGTTGTGATGAGCGGATAATTTATACGCTTTTTGGCATTGTTTTTAGTATGTTTTTATACATGAAAAGCTGGCATAAAAGCTGGCGTTTAACTCCAGAAAAAGTCTCTATACATGAAAGCTTCAATGCTCAGCCCAAGCACACACTAAGTGGACCCCGGAAGTGGATTTTTACGTCATTTACTCATTTATGTATACCCTAGGTTACTAGTTCACTATTAATAGGATCTTTTGACATTGTATCTACACCTCATGACACTTTACACGTTTCTCATTGTATCTTCTACAGCATGAGTCTCTAAACCCCATGGTTGGGGGTGAGGAGCTCTGCTGTGTCTTGATGGATTAATGCAATTATTACTGTTTTTCATTCAATCATGCTTGCTTCCATTCTAAGATATCACTTGTTCTTAAACCTGATGAATGTGATGATCCGTGACACTCATCATCATTCTCAACTATGAACGTGTGCCTGACAACCACCTCCGTTCTACCTTAGATTGAGTAGATATCTCTTGGATTCTTTAATCAGAATCTTCGTGGTATAAGCTAGAATTGATGGCGGCATTCAAGAGAATCCAGAAGGTCTAAACCTTGTCTGTGGTATTCTGAGTAGGATTCAAGGATTGAATGACTGTGACAAGCTTCAAACTCCTGAGGGCTGGGCGTTAGTGACAGACGCAAAAGAATCACTGGATTCTATTCCAACCCGATTGAGAACCGACAGATGATTAGCCGTGCTGTGACAGAGCGCGTTGAACATTTTCACTGAGAGGATGGGAGGTAGCCATTGACAACGGTGAAACCCTACATACAGCTTGCCATGGAAGGAGCCTTGCGTGTTTGAAGAAGAAGACAGTAGGAAAGCAGAGGTTCAGAAGACAGAGCATCTCCAAAACCTCAACCTGTTCCCCATTACTGCAAAACAAGTACTTATTTCATGTTCTTTTGCTTTTTACAATCAACCCTGATAATTATTGATATCCTGACTAAGAGTTACAAGATAACCATAGCTTGCTTCAAGCCGACAATCTCTGTGGGATCGACCCTTACTCACGTAAGGTATTACTTGGATGACCCAGTGCACTTGCTGGTTAGTTGTGCGGGATTGCAAAAGTGTGATTGCAATTTCGTGCACCAATCACCCAACAATATCAAACAAGACAAGAAGCACCAGAATTAACCAAGAAATTCTCAACAATTGAGTAAGAATATGCAACACCATTATTAAAATGAGAAACTAAAAAAAGGTAAAAATAAGCTATAAAAAGAAAATGAAAATGGAAAGAGTAGAAGTATACGAATGCAATGGAGAAAAGAAAATGGAAGAGAGGGAAAAAAACTTTTTTTTTCTTTTTTTTTTACCGGTGAGGACGCGCCAGGTGCGCGCACGCGTGGACTGCAGGCACAGAATAGGCACAAAAGTGGCACAACTCTCTGGAAAATGTACCAGGAGTGCAGATGGGTGATCAACGCACGCGCGCATGGTGCGCTTGTGCGTCGATCCACGAATTGCCAAAAGGGCGCGTACGCGCCAGGTGCGCACACGCGTGGATTGGTTTGTGCCTCAGGCATGGTGCTGGCGCAGTGTAGGCGCAACTCTCGGGTCAATGTATAGAGGAGTGAGAATTTCCAATCCACGCATCCGCACACATGGCGCGCTCGCGTGGATGGTCGAAAATGCTTGAGGCGCGCGTACGCGCCAGGTGTGCGCACGTGCGGGTTGGTGCTCTGTTTTTCAACAAAATTTTTCATGTTCTTGCACCAATCCAAGCATTTCAAACCTCCAAACAACTACCCAAACACCATAAAACCTTATTCAACCTACTAGACTACCAAATAAACTCAACAAACCGATAAAAACAAGAAATTAAACTAATTCTACCAATATGTATAAAAGAGAAAATGAAAAGATGTTACCATGGTGGGTTGTCTCCCACCTAGCACTTTTGTTTATTGTCCTTAAGTTGGACATTTGGGAAGCTCCTTGTCATGGTGGCTTATGCTTGTATTCATCCTTGAACATCCATCAATGCTTGAATCTCCAATAAGCTTTAGTCTTCAAAGATGATAACTCCAAGCCTTGATGGAGTTCCACACAAGCTATGGGCTCCCAAATTTGATTCTCCGTGTACGATCTGGGATCCCACACTTTGTTTTGACACCCATCTTCAAATTGATCATCATGATTCCAATTGGGTGGCATGACCTTAGAATTCTCAATTAAGCATCCAAACATTCTCCTAGACCCATGCAATTTAGTTTTACACCAACCATTGCCATTTAACTTCAAGCATGCAACCATCATGAACTTAGAGTCATGTTTCCAACCACTACACAACTCTCTCTTACTCCTCAATCCACAAAGAGCTCTAAGTTGACCATCATTTTCAAGCAAACCATATTCAAGTGGGATAATAAAGCTTAGGGATAAGAGTTTTACCCACTTGAATGTTGTATTGGATGGTGACTTAGGAAGGGATGTCTCCAATGGTCTTACAAGTTCCACTCTCTTGTGCTCTTCTTTGATTATCTCCACCCCTTAACAATCTTCTTCAATTTTAACCTCTTCCTCTTGGTAGCTTCCTTCCAATTCAATCTCTTCTTCATTGCTTACCAATGGCATGGGAGGTTGTGCATCTTCTTCCTTGATCTCAATTTCTAGCCCAATGGGAGAGGATTCAATTGTAGATAGGAACTCCTCAATGATTGAATCTATCTCTTGATCAACCTCTTCAAAGTCTTCAATCATAATATGCTTTGGAGGTTGTACACCCTCCTCAACATCAAATTCAAGCTCATTGGAAGAGGGTTCAACAACTTCCACAAAATTATCAACCACATTTCTTGGTGTGGAAGTGTCATCCAACTTGAAATCCACCTTTTGTTCAACTTCGCCTAGGTCTTCAACCACTTCTTCTTCATTAACAATCTTTTCCTCCTCCACTTGTTGCAAGACATACCCCATCTCCTTATCCTCATGTTGAAATTCTAAAATCTCCTTCATGCTCCTTTCTTCGGTTGATTTTTCACACTCATCCGTGGAAATGCTTTGTTTGTTGCATGAGTCCCATGAGTCCAAGGTAGCGGTAATGTTAGCAAACTGAGCCATGATTTTTTCAAATATGGGAAGTGATTCATCTTCTGGTTAAGAGTTCTCATACATTGGAGATGGTTCATCTTGGTAATAGTATGGAGGTGGTGGTTCTTGAGGGTATTGGTGGTGGAATTGGGGTGGTTCTTCATATGGTTCAATGGTTGTTGGTATGGTGGATAGGGATTAGAGTCATTATGAGGTGTTTGGTGGTATGGGACTTGTGAGTAAGGTGGTTCAAAATCATGTTGAGGGGGTGGTTCATAGGCATGTGATGGTGGTTGTTGACAATCACAATAAGGGTCACCACATCTATTAGATTGATATGCATTAGGATAAGAGTTATACCCATAAAGAGTTGGAGGTTGTTACCAAGAAGGTTGATCAATCTCTTGAGGCTCCTCCCATCTTTGGTTGTACCCAAATCCTTGATGCATATTACCATTATAGTTCCCATTTCCTACAACATAATTTGAACCAAACTCATAGCCAAAGTGATGAGAATTCATAGAAGCAAATAAAAACAAAAACTAACAAAAATGAGACCAAAGTCCTAAACCTAACAAAAACTAACAAACAAGCAAAAGACAAACATATTCACATATTCACAATAACCAATAACATAACACCATCGCAACTCCCCGGCAACGGCGCCATTTTGATGATCGGATTCTTGACGATTTAGAATTCATCTAATGGAGCCTCGTTGTAAAGTATAGTTTCCAAACCAATCAATAATCCTTTCATACAAAAATTTTGGTTGTCACAAAGAACAAACCCCAAATAAGAATTAACCGGAGTATTTGGACTCCGGGTCATCTCACAAGAAGTTGCAATGAAGTGCTCAATTATTGGCTATGAAGTATATTTTGGAGTTTTTAAGATAAGAGACATGGAATGTAAATAGTAATGAAAATAAACTAACAACTAACAAATCTCTTGGCTAGATATGAGAACTAGAAGTCCTATCCTAGTTATCCTCCTTAATTGTGATCACAAATTGTTCATTGCTACCACTTAGTTAACCTCTAACCATGGAGGAAAGTCAAGTGGATGAATCAACTTGATTCCACAAGTCCTAGCCAACTTCCAAGGGAAAGACTAGTGTTAGTGGTATCCAAATCAATTAGCAACTTCCAATTGTCAATCAATCAAAGGAATTAGATAACTCAAGCGTCACTAATTACTCCACCTAGGCCAAGAGTAAAGAGAACTACTCAAAAACTAGAGGAAACATTTTATCAAACACCTAGTGTGTAAGAAAAGTAAACATCATAAAATGCAAGAATTAAAAGAACCCATAACTATCATGAACAAGAAATCAATAATAACAATCAAGATCACATAAAAGAGACATGGAAACATAAATTTGCATTAAAGAAAATTAAGATCCAACAAGGGTTCATAAGCATAAAAGTAACAAAATGAAGGGAATGAACAAGTAAAACTAAAAGAGCAAAGATGTAATACAAGAAATTAAGAAGGAAAACTAAATCAAAACAAGAATTGAAAGTTGGATGTAAGAAAATTAAACCTACACTACCCTAAATTCTAGAGAGAAAAAAAGAGCTTCTCTCTCTAGAATTCTACCCTAAAACATGATGAAAACTAAACTATGACTACTTGGTTTATTCTTCCCTCAATCCTTGGGTTCAATAGCATCAGAAATGAGTTGGATTGGGCCCAAAATGAGCTAGAAATCGCTGGCCACGAGTTGCTCTTTAGTGGGTCACGTGCTCAATTGGCGCGTCCGCGCATATTGCACGTGCGTGCCCCTATACGCTAAGCAACATATTTCATATAATTTCGAAGCCCCGGATGTTAACTTTCCAACGCAACTGAAACCGCCTCATTTGGACCTTTGTAGCTCAAGTTATGGTCGTTTGAATGCGAAGAGGTCAGGCTTGACAGCTTTACGGTTCCTTCATTTCTTCATGAGTTCTCCCACTTTGCATGCTTTTCTCCTCACTTCTTCCATCCAATACTTTCCCTATGAACCTGAAATCACTCAACAAATACATCAAGGCATCGAATGGAATTAAAGTGAATTGAATTTAGCTATTTTAAGGCCTAAAAAGCATGTTTTCACATTTAAGCACAAATCAAGGAAGAATTGCCAAACCATGCTATTTCATTGAATAAATGTGAGAAAAGGTGATAAAATCCCCCAAAATAAGCACAGGATAAACCAAAAAATCGGGGTTTATCAAGGGACAAGAAGTACACGACAACTCCATCAAGAGGAGGGCGCAGGAGTTCCTCCCAGAAATCTCTCAAATTGACAACTGGGCCCGCCTAGAAGCATCTGGCACCAAGCTGCTAGAAGCTATGGATCAACTTAAGGAAGAACAGCAAAATCAAAATAGCATGCTCTGCAAGCTGCTTAAGGAACAAGAAAAGCAAGGGCATGAGCTACAGGAGCTGAAGCGCCAGAAGCTCTCCCTTGAGGGACCAGACTCCCCACAGATTGAAGGAGCATCCATCTCCCAAAACAAAGGTTGTTGAGTCCTAATATTAAATCTGTAATAACTTTTATTGTTAGAAACCTATCTAAAGAATTACATGAGTATTAGTAATTAGGGTCTTTATTTTTATTTTTATTTTTATTATTTCCAAGTAAGCTATAATTTATTCTTCTCATCATCACTAAACATGAATAAAATAGTAGATTTTCTTTAGAGTAAGGAGGCAATTATTTCAAGTTTTCAATAAGAAAAATTCTAATTATTTTTATGTGGTGGCAATAGTTTTTGTCTTTTGAATGAATGCTTGAACAGTGCATATTTTTTATAGTGAAGTTTATGAATGTTAAAATTGTTGGCTCTTGAAAGAATGATGAAAAGAAAGAGAAATGTTATTGATAATCTGAAAAATCATAAAATTGATTCTTGAAGCAAGAAAAAGTAGTGAAAAATACAAAGCTGGCAAAAAAATGAAAAATAAAGAAAAAGCAAGTAGAAAAAGCCAATAGCCCTTTAAACCAAAAGGCAAGGATAAAAACGATCCAAGGCTTTGAGCATTAATGGATAGGAGAGTCCAAGGGAATAAAATTCTGGCCTAAGCGGATAAATCAAGCTGTCCCTAACCATGTGCTTGTGTCATGAAAGTCCAAGTGAAACGCTTGAGACTGAGTGGTTAAAGTCATTATCCAAAGCAAAAGAGTGTGCCTAAGAACCTTGGGGACCTCTAACTGGGGACTCTAGCAAAGTTGAGTCACAATCTGAAAGGTTCACCCAGTTATGTGTCTGTGGCATTTATGTATTCTGTAGTACTAGTGGAAAACAAGATGCTTAGGGTCACAGTCAAGACTCATAAAGTAGCTGTGTTCAAGGATCAACATATTAAACTAGGAGAATCAATAACACTATCCAAATTCTGAGTTTCTATGGATGCCAATTATTCTGAACTTCAAAGGATAAATTGAGATGACAAAACTGTTCAGGAGTAAAAAGCTACTAGTTCCGCTCATCTAATTAGAATCTAAGCTTCACTTAAAACTCTGAGATGTATTGCCTCTTGATTTTCTTTCTACCCTATTTTATTTATCTAGTCGCTTGGGGACAAGCAACAGTTTAAGTTTGGTGTTGTGATGAGCGGATATTTTATACGCTTTTTGGTGGTATTTTCATGTAGTTTTTAGTATGCTTTAGTTACTTTTTAGTATATTTTTTTTTACTTTTTATGCAAAAATCACATTTCTGGACTTTACTATGAGTTTGTGTGTTTTTCTATGATTTCAGGTATTTTCTGGCTGAAATTGAGGGACCTGAGCAAAAATCTGATTCAGAGGCTGAAAAAGAACTGCAGATGTTGTTGGATTCTGACCCTCCTGCATGCAAAATGGATTTTTTGGAGCTACAGAAGCCCAATTGGCACGCTCTCAATTGCGTTGGAAAGTAGACATATTGAGCTTTCCAGCAATGTATAATAGTCCATACTTTGCTCGAGATTTGATAGCGCAAACTGGTGTTTAAACGCCAGCTTTTTACCTTTTTCTGCCGTTAAACGCCAGAACTGGCATAAAAGTTGGAGTTAAACGCCCAAAGTGGCACCAAAGCTGGATTTTAACTCCAATAATAGCCTGTGCACATGAAAGCTTCAATGATCAGCCCAAACACACACCAAGTGGGCCCCGGAAGTGGATTTCTGCACTATCTATCTTAGTTTACTCATTTTCTGTAAACCTAGGTTACTAGTTGAGTATAAAAACTACTTTTAGAGATTTATTTTGTACCTCATGTCATTTTACATCTGAATTTGTATCTTCTACGGCATGAGTCTCTAAACCCCATGGTTGGGGGTGAGGAACTCTACTGTATCTCGATGGATTAATGCAATTATTTCTGTTTTCTATTCAATCACGCTTGTTTCTATTCTAAGATATTCATTCGCACTTCAACATGATGAATGTGATGACCCGTGACACTCATCACCATTCTCAACTTATGAACGCGTGCTTGACAACCACTTCCGTTCTACCTTAGATTGAGTGTGTATCTCTTGGGTTCCTGGTTCACGAGTTTGATTGCCTCTCCTGACAACAGAGTGTTCAAATCCGTGAAACCAGAGTCTTCGTGGTATAAGCTAGAATCAATTGGAAAAACTCTTGAGATCCGGAAAGTCTAAACCTTGTCTGTGGTATTCCGAGTAGGATCTGGGACGGAGTGACTGTGACGAGCTTCAAACTCACAAATGTTGGGCGCAGTGACAGTGTGCAAAAGGATCAATGGATCCTATTCCAGCACGAGTGAGAACCGACAGATGATTAGCCCTACGGAACCCGTAGTTGGACCATTTTCACTGAGAGAATGGATGGTAGCCATTGACAACGGTGATCCACCAACATACAGCTTGCCATGGAAGGAGCATTGCGTGCATGAAGAAGACAACAGTAGGAAAGCGGAGATTCATAAGACAGAGCATCTCCAAAACCTTAACCTGTTCTCCATTACTGCATAACAAGTATTATTCATTTCATGTTCTTTTATTTTTTACAAACAAAACTCTTTTCATTATTAATCTCCTGACTAAGGTTTACAAGATAACCATAGATTGCTTCAAGCCGACAATCTTCGTGGGATCGACCCTTACTCATGTAAGGTATTACTTGGATGACCCAGTGCACTTGCTGGTTAGTTGTGCGGAATTGCAAAAGTGTGATTGTGATTTCGTGCACCAAACTCCATATAATGTATACTATACAACTCCATTAAGAAATTCAAACAGAACAACTGCTTACCATTAGCTATCGATCATCACCATTAGCTAATGAACTGCTTACCTTTGTGTAGCTCATACTTTTCTTTTTAATTTTCATTTTCAACTCAAACGCAAACTAATTACCAAAACAAAAATTACTAATATCTAATAACAATTCATAGCAAGTCAAAGGTAAAATGATTTAATTTGTACAAAGAAAAAATGTTTTCATTTATCAGACAAAAACAACTTCTGCACAATAATTTATAATTATTATCTCAAATAAAATATTTTTAATTTTTTATAAGAAAATGAAATATTAACCTTTCAAACGGTTTTCCTTGTAAAATGAGAATTACATTTCAAAGCCAAAGAATTTTAGGGTTTTTCCATGCTTCATTTAGAGAAGCAGCAACTTTTCTCAGACTTTTTTTTATATTAAGTTTTCTAAACTTTTACTTCATACGATAGTATTCATCCTTTCATGAATGTGGGTTTTTTTAGTCTAAGTTTTAAGATTTTTTTTCATAATTTAACAAGCATTCAAGCAAAGTTTTGGCCCATCCTTTCATGGGTGTTATTTACTTGTCTAGATCTTTTATGAGCCTATTAACATAAAAAAAAGAAGAAGAAATGAAAATATATTAAGCATAGAAGACTACTATATAATATGTCTTCTTAGTTAGAGTCAAAATGAGATTTTAAAGAAGATCCACTAACAAAGCAGCAACCTGTGTCAGAGAGGATAGGCTAATGTTGCGCCTCATTGTGATAGACACTTCCTAAAACTTACCATTAGTAAATAATACGACTCTGTAGAAATAAAAATTCTTTCTTCATGTGTACGTGGACACTTGTCAATATGCCAGTGGATTGTTCGAGGTTGCTTCGAGAAGGATCATGGAATCCGCATGAAACAAAGTCTTTAATTATGTGACCCACATAGAAGAAAAAGTTGAACTCTGCAAATAACTTGTTGCTTATGTTAATGTTAATAAATATGTTTATGACTAACTTGTTGTAAAATAAATAAGGAAGAGGTAATAAAATAAAGTAAAAATAGATAAATACTACTATCAGTATTTACCAATACTATTATACTACTATAAAGATAATATATTAATATTATATTAGTAGTATACGAAGAGAGAAAGTAAAGAAGTGCTTTATATTGTAGTGTATATAAGAAAGAGAGAGAATATTTGTTTGTATTATTGCTGTAACTGTGTGTATTACTTTATATCTGGTTCTCTATTTATAGGCATGCATGGGCATCATTTTCAAACTTCATTAAATATGATTCCCCTTGAAAACATGAGCCTTGTGGAAAATGGGCATCCACCTCAGGCTATCTTACAACACTCCCCCTTGGATGACCATTTAGAAATATGCCTCATTAAAACCTTATTAAAGAAAAACCCAGTGGGAAAAAAAACTTTAGTGAAGGAAAAAGAGTACAATATCCTTTGTGATGGGGACTGCCTCATTAAAAACCTTGTCAAGAAAAATCCAATGGAAAAAAAATTGACCAAGAAAAAAAGAGTGCAGTCTCCCCCCTCTTATCGACATCATTTAATGTCTCGAAATCGGCACATCCCAATCTCATGTACCAATCTTTCAAAGGACGATTTTGGGAGTTGCTTTGTGAATAAATCTGCCAGATTATCACTTGAGCGGATCTGTTGGACATCAATTATCCCCTGATTTTGAAGATCATGAGTGAAGAAGAATTTGGAAGAAATATGCGTTGTTCTATCGCCTTTGATGTATCCACCTTTAAGTTGAGCAATGCATGCTGTATTATCTTCAAACAGGATAGTTGGAGCTATCTTATGATCAATCAGTCCACATGATAACAGAATATATTGGATCAAACTCCTGAGCCAAAAACACTCGCAACTTGCTTCATGAATCACTAGTATTTCGGCATGGTTACAGGATGTTGCAGCAATCATCTGTTTCGTGGACTTCCATGATATAGCTGCTCCACCATATGTGAACAGGTATCATGTTTGAGATATCCCTTTATGTGGATCAGACAAGTATCCAGCATCTGCATAGACAACTAGTTGTGACTTGGATCCATAGGGATAAAACAATCCTATATCAACCGTTCCATGAAGATATCGAAAGATTTGTTTGATTCCATTCCAATGTCTTCTGGTTGGAGAGAAAATATATCTTGCTAGTAAATTCACAGCAAATGATATATCGGATCTTGTATTATTAGCAAGATACATTAGCGCTCCAGTGGCACTAAGATATAGTACTTCAGGGCCAATGATATATTCATTTTCTTTTTTAGGATGGAATTGATCCTTTTCCACATCCAAAGATCTTACGATCATTGAGGTACTCAAGGAATGTGACTTATCCATATAAAATTTGTTCAAGATCTTCTCTATGTATGTTGTTTAATGAATAAAGATCCCATTTTTTATATGTTCGATCTGCAGGTCGAGACAAAATTTAGTCCTTCCACGATTTTTCATCTCAAACCCTTCTTTTAGAGTTTTTATAATTGTTGGAATCTCTTTAGGAGTCCCAATGATATTTAAATCATCAACGTACACAGCAATTATAATGAATCCAGATGCTGATTTCTTTATGAAAACACATGAACAGATATCATCATTCTTGAATCCATTTTTGGCCAGATACTTAGTAAGACGATTATACCACATTCGTCCAAATTGTTTCAGACCATATAAAGATCTTTGCAATTTGACTGAGTATAACCCTTGCAAATTTGTTCAAGATCCTCTCTATGTATGTTGTTTGATGAATAAAGATCCCATTTTTTATATGCTCGATCTGCAGGTCGAGACAAAATTTAGTCCTTCCAAGATTTTTCATCTCAAACCCTTCTTTTAGAGTTTTTATAATTGTTGGAATCTCTTTAGGAGTCCCAATGATATTTAAATCATCAACGTACACAGCAATTATAATGAATCCAGATACAGATTTCTTTATGAAAACACATGAATAGATATCATCATTCTTGAATCCATTTTTGGCCAGATACTTAGTAAGACGATTATACCACATTCGTCCAGATTGCTTCAGACTATATAAAGATCTTTGCAATTTGACTGAGTATAACCCTTGCAAATTTGTTCAAGATCTTCTCTATGTATGTTGTTTGATGAATAAAGATCCCATTTTTTATATGCTCGATCTGCAGGTCGAGACAAAATTTAGCCCTTCCAAGATTTTTCATCTCAAACCCTTCTTTTAGAGTTTTTATAATTGTTGGAATCTCTTTAGGAGTCCCAATGATATTTAAATCATCAACGTACACAGCAATTATAATGAATCTAGATGCAGATTTCTTTATGAAAACACATGAACAGATATCATCATTCTTGAATCCATTTTTGGTGTAACACCCTACCATACAGAGTCTTATGCTTAAGTCATAATTCAGAGAGGGTAAGGTATTACGACCTCTAAAATAAAAATTTAGTACGTATAGTAGTATGAATGATTGATTATAACTAGGAGCCTTTGTAGAAAAAAGGGGTAAACAAAAATCGCAACTCAAAAGCGCATCACTCCGATCGATGACGTAACGAACAAGGATAAACCAACGCGAGATTATATATATACAAAGGAGTGTTGATGACATGTCATCATGTCATGTTTTTCTATGCTTTTTCTTTGTTTTTTTTATAGGTTTTATGCACTTTCTTGAGTTACAAGTAAGCCATTTGGGTAGAAATTCATGTTTCCTTAGATTCAATCAACCATGGATAAATTGATGCATTTTCATGAGTTTTTGTGCCATAATTGCTTATATATCAAGAAGAAGAATAACTCTCATGATTATAGCATAGCTTTGATACAATTGTTGATTGATGATAGGAGGAATAAAGCTTGGAAGGAGGTTGCAAGAAGATAAAGAATGCCCTGGAGAAGAACCAACGTTTGAGCCAACGTTTGACCTCAAACGTTGAGGCAAACGTTGGCGCCTCACAGCTTGAAGGGGTATACTTCCAACAAGAATAACTTGAGCTACAGAACTCCAAATGAGGTGATTCAAAAAGCAATGGAAAGTAGGAATCAAGAGCTTTCCAAGCATATATGGCACTGCATGGTGGACACTAAAATTGAGGAAGAAAACTGCCCCGAAAGTGCATAAACGAACATGGTGTCAACCTGCAGTAAGGCCAGCTGACCTCTGCACCTTCGACGGAGTATAACTCGAGCTGTGGAGCTCCAAATGATGCGCTTCCAACGACATTGGAAAGTATACATTCAGGGCTTTCCAACAATATATAATAGTATGGGGTGGACAATGCTTTTGAGCCTCCAGAATCTGGCGTTTTCGACCACGTTTGAGGCAAACGTCGCCTCAAACGTTGCACACCAAAGCCAGCGACCATGTCCCCTTCAAAGGAGCATAACTTGCGTTGTAGATGTCCAATTGATGTGCTTTCAGTTGCGTTGGAAAGCTGACATTCAGAGCTTTCCAACCATATATAATAGTCTATCATACAATTGGCAACATTGACAAGAGGACAAAGAAGCGTTCCAAAACTCACCTGGGAGAAACCACGTTTGAGTTCACGTTTGACCTCAAACGTGAACTCAAACGTGAGTGACAGCAAAATGGATTCTGCATGAGGCTAGCACATGAGGACGTTTGAGTCAACGTTTGCCTCAAACGTTGATTCAAACGTGAATACTCCAGAGTCCAAATTGCAAGCGGATTTCTTCTCACAACCAAGGCCATCCGGATCCATCTTCAACCCATTTCACTCCAAAGCAAGCAAAGCCCAATTGACATCACTCAAAGGCACAAGAAACAATTTGATTAGGAATTTCATTTTCTTTGTAATTTGCTTTCAATTTCATTTTTTATTTTCATTTTGTAAAAGCCTATATAAAGGCATTGGTTTCATTTCACTAGGGGGCTCTAATAGAGAGCATAGGAGGCTGGCTCCATTAGGGAGTAGTAGTAGTAGATAGCTCTCTCTTTTAGTTTTCATTTCTGTTTTGAATCTTGGGTGGAGATTGGAAGGAATCCTGTTTTCATTCTCACCTTGAGAATTCTCTCTGTTTGCCTGTCTACAAAATTTCAGTGAATTGTGATTTGAATCAAAGCTCTCTTTACTGCTTCCATCTCTATTTCTTCTTCAAATTGTTTCTCTGTTGGATCAAGGAAGGAATTGAGATCTAGACTTATTTTTTAGTCTCATTGATTTCCTGAGATCCTCACTTGTCTCTTTAGATTTCATAATTGAATTGAGTTTTCTTGCTGATTTACTTCTTTGCTACAATTTCCTTCTCTGCAATTTTTACTTTCTGTTGCACTGCCTCCAATTTATTTTTCCTGCAAGTTTAATTTTCTGCAATTGATCTGAGTTTTAATTTACTGCTTTCTTTAATTTCCAGCACCCACTCCCCTTTACATTCACTGCAATTTACATTTCTTGTCATTTAAGATTCTTGCAATTTACATTTCTTGCCCTTTAAGTTACTTGCCAATTTACATTCTGCAACTTTAAATTCATTGTCATTTACTTTCTGTTAGCTACAATTTCACACAATTCTCTAAATGTTAGCTTGACTAAACTAATCACCCACTAAAATTGCTTGATCCATCAATCCCTGTGGGATCGACCTCACTCCCGTGAGTTTTACTACTTGATGCGACCCGGTGCACTTGCCGGTGAGTTTTGTGTCGGATCGTTTTCCGCACATCAAGTTTTTGGCGCCGTTGCCGGGGATTGATTAGATCAACAATGATTAAGTGGGTGAGAAGTCTAGATTAAGCATTTTTTTTGTTTTTGTTCTTGAAACCAAGGTGTTTGTGTTTTTGCCTCACTAAGAAATTCTCTTCTCTGATATGAGTAATTTCAATTATCAGTGATGTTGCATTTTACAAAATATAACTGGAGTTCAACTCATCTTATGGTCAAACAAAATTTTACGGGATATTGCCCACCATCACCACCCTCTAATGGTGGCTGGGAATATCACCAAGAATTAACAGAGTCTGAGCACTCCAATTCATGGAGATTTGCTTCAGAGACACAAGATGAGCAAGAGAATCATATGGGATACTTCTCACCACCACAAAATGATTCAAGTCATTATTCTAATGGTGGCTGGGAGTATCACCAAGGAATGAAAGAGCATTCACCCTCACATCCCAGTTTCTCATTTGAAAGTTCTTCATCACTAGATTATGCCTCAACACAAAGTTTCCTCCAAAATCCATACAAGTCATCCCATCAATCACACAACTCATTCCACACCCCTCAACACAACTTCACCACAACATATCCACGTCACCAAAATTACTCTCAACCTTCATCTCTTGAACCACCAGATGAGGATTACCTTCAAGCCATTGAAATACATAGAAAGCTCGTGGAAAGATACACACAACCCCAATCCTGGAAAGAAACCATCCTCAAGAAGATGAATGGGACCTTAGAGCAAACAAGGAGGAGCTTAGAACCACTAAGCAAGGAAAATGAAGGCCAATTGATGGATGTGAAGGAGAAAGTGGAAGAGCAAGATAAAGAGGCCACTGCATCAAGTGAACTTTCAATGAAGAATGAGGTGGTTGAAAATGAAACTGCACTTGAGGTGACAAGGGAAGGAGTGGATGAGCAAGAAAGTGAGGAAGACACTCAAGAGAAGTCACCCTCAATTGAAGCAGAGAAATGCATAGAAGAAGAACTCATGGAACCACCAATTCAGGAGGCTCTTAATGAAGAAATCACTCCAATAATCACACAGCTACCATGTCTTGACATCCAAGAAGTGAAGGCAATTGACAAAAGCACCAAGAAGAGGATTGTGACCAAGATACCAAGGACAACATTCATGAGAAGGTCAACTGCAAATAATCCTCCCCCTGATCCAGCAAGCAAGATCAATCAAGCCAATTTCACAAGGAAGCTTGTTGAAAGGAGACCAAGACAGGGGACAATAACTGAAACTTCTCCCCTCTTGGAGTCATTCCTCTTAACAAACTGGAAGAAGAGGAAGAAAGTGAAGAATAGGTAAACAGTAGGTAACAATCCTTCTCCCTGCTTTGTTTAATTTTCAATAAATTGACATATGGTTGCATTCTAAGTTTGGTGTTGCTATGCAACAAAATTTGCTTCAAACCTTTACTGGATACTTGCATCAATTCCAAGAGAAAGTGTCACACTAAGTTTGGTGTGCCACTTATATTTTTATGCAATGTATCATGCACACCAACTTATATTTGCAATCACAATGTCTCTATTTCTCTGTGCCTTCATATCTTTAATTTTGCTTGCTTAAGAACACATGTACTACTAACATTTCATTGTGTAAGACATTCATGATCCATCTTAGTCCCATAGCCATTGTTCTAATTGTTGCTTGAGGATGAGCAAGCATTCTGAGTTGGTATGGGAAGGAGGAAATGGGAGGAAAATGACAACAATAGAGAAGATGAACTACAAGGTTGTAAAGTTCCTTTTCCTCTCATTTGTTTCAAGCACTATAAACTGCATGATTGTCTTTACCTTCTCTGTATGCATGTGTGTAAGAAAAGGCATAGTTTGATTGTTAAATTGCAACATGGTGCTGTGCCATTATGATTACCAACTTGAGTTTTGTGAATTCAAAAGCAATAAAGTATCATGATCATAAACAAACAAGGAATTAAAGAAGAGTTTAGCATGTGCATACAAGTATTGGGAAGCTAGTATGATTAATTGTTGCTTGATTACATTGGATTTTATTTAATTGAAGTTTTTATCTAGGACATTTTGTGAAATCTTTTGAAATCATGAAAACCTTGAAGAAGCAAATACAATTAAAGCAAGAAAAGAAAAAGGGAAAGAATGAGAAAGCTGAAGGCTCTGAGCACCAATGGCAATTTATTTGTTAAGTGCTTGTGGTGTTTATGTATCAAGCCAAATGCTTGAAAACAAAACACTTAGAAGTCAAGGTTAGGCTCAAAGTGCAAAAGCACTCCCTCAAAGCTCAAGGCTCTGAGCATCAATGATTAGAGAGTTAAGAAAAAAAAATGAGCTTAATGAAGTCCTCTAATTAAATGCTTGTGGTGCTTATGTATCAAGTGGTAATACTTGAAAACAAAGCATTTAGAAGTCGTAGCTTTGTTATTAACTCATGGGGCAAAGCACCCAAAAGGAGAAGCTAAAAAAAATTATAAATCAAAAGCTTGTTTCAAGGAAGAATTATAAGAAAAAGATTTCATAAATTGAGCTAGATAGAAGCATCAATCATTTACATTTCTTTTGTGATTGTAGCTTGCTTAGAAAACTAGCTTACCATGAACATTGAGTTGCTATTCTTCTCACCTTGGTTTGTCAATCTTTATTGCATGATTCTTTTCTTGCTTGGGGACAAGCAAGGTTTAAGTTTGGTGTTGTGATGACATGTCATCATGTCATGTTTTTCTATGCTTTTTCTTTGTTTTTTTTATAGGTTTTATGCACTTTCTTGAGTTACAAGTAAGCCATTTGGGTAGAAATTCATGTTTCCTTAGATTCAATCAACCATGGATGAATTGATGCATTTTCATGAGTTTTTGTGCCATAATTGCTTATATATCAAGAAGAAGAATAACTCTCATGATTATAGCATAGCTTTGATACAATTGTTGATTGATGATAGGAGGAATAAAGCTTGGAAGGAGGTTGCAAGAAGATAAAGAATGCCCTGGAGAAGAACCAACGTTTGAGCCAACGTTTGACAAGAGGACAAAGAAGCGTTCCAAAACTCACCTGGGAGGAACCACGTTTGAGCTCACGTTTGACCTCAAACGTGAACTCAAACGTGAGTGACAGCAAAATGGGTTCTGCATGAGGCTAGCACATGAGGATGTTTGAGTCAACGTTTGCCTCAAACGTTGATTCAAACGTGAATACTCCAGAGTCCAAATTGCAAGCGGATTTCTTCTCACAACCAAGGCCATCCGGATCCATCTTCAACCCATTTCACTCCAAAGCAAGCAAAGCCCAATTGACATCACTCAAAGGCACAAGAAACAATTTGATTAGGAATTTCATTTTCTTTGTAATTTTCTTTCAATTTCATTTTTTATTTTCATTTTGTAAAAGCCTATATAAAGGCATTGGTTTCATTTCATTAGGGGGGCTCTAATAGAGAGCATAGGAGGCTGGCTCCATTAGGGAGTAGTAGTAGTAGATAGCTCTCTCTTTTAGTTTTCATTTCTGTTTTGAATCTTGGGTGGAGATTGAAAGGAATCCTGTTTTCATTCTCACCTTGAGAATTCTCTCTGTTTGCCTGTCTACAAAATTTCAGTGAATTGTGATTTGAATCAAAGCTCTCTTTACTGCTTCCATCTCTATTTCTTCTTCAAATTGTTTCTCTGTTGGATCAAGGAAGGAATTGAGATCTAGACTTATTTTCTAGTCTCATTGATTTCCTGAGATCCTCACTTGTCTCTTTAGATTTCATAATTGAATTGAGTTTTCTTGCTGATTTACTTCTTTGCTACAATTTCCTTCTCTGCAATTTTTACTTTCTGTTGCACTGCCTCCAATTTATTTTTCCTGCAAGTTTAATTTTCTGCAATTGATCTGAGTTTTAATTTACTGCTTTCTTTAATTTCCAACACCCACTCCCCTTTACATTCACTGCAATTTACATTTCTTGTCATTTAAGATTCTTGCAATTTACATTTCTTGCCCTTTAAGTTACTTGCCAATTTACATTCTGCAACTTTAAATTCATTGTCATTTACTTTCTGTTGGCTACAATTTCACACAATTCTCTAAATGTTAGCTTGACTAAACTAATCACCCACTAAAATTGCTTGATCCATCAATCCCTGTGGGATCGACCTCACTCCCGTGAGTTTTACTACTTGATGCGACCCGGTGCACTTGCCGGTGAGTTTTGTGTCGGATCGTTTTCCGCACATCAAGTGTCAAAAACAGGAATATCAAGACTTAGAATCCGGCTGCGAAGATAACCGGTCCGAGCATAACAATATATACATATGATAAAATAAGGAGAACCCCAAAGGAAACCCAAAGGGACACAAATACATAAAACCTATTCTCCAAAATCTCCCATAAGAGGAGTCATCACAGTTTGTATTATTTAATGGAGATAAAAGTATCTAAGCAGAACATATAAACCAAAACATAGTCCCGAGAACAAAGGATCTTCGCAAATCTAGAAGTCTCCAGCATGCTTCAGCGGGAAACCTCACGTCCTGCATCTGAAAACCACAAAATCCGCATGGGTGAGAACCAGAGGTCCCCAGCATGGTAACAGCTTCCACATATATAATACATAATAATAGAGGAAGGCCAAAGGCAATCCTAGAACTTCCTCCAGATAATTCAAAGCTTATAAACAAGCTAAACCATATAAGGGCATCTGACTAAAGATTCTTCAGTCTAACTAATACTTCCCTTTCCAATTCCTTCAAACCTCCCAACCACCAGCAGGAGTATATTATAGCAAACACAGTTATATCAGACAAAGAATATACAAATAGGAGCAGTTAAGACATTTAGACAATTAGCAAGTAATATGCAGTCAAATAGGCAATCTCAAACAATTCACATAGTATGCATATGATGAATGCATGTCCCTAGTGGCCGATGATATCATCTTGTCGGTTATAGAGCCAACCCAACAAGTCCTGGTCGCTAACCATTGGACTGTCCCTCTGTCGCGCATCCCCAACTCGAGTTATACTCGTTATAAACTTGATCATAAACATGATCCATATCCATCACCCTCACTGGTGAATATTTCGGGGGCGAGCTCATCCGGGTCTTTCACAGTGCCCGGCCACACTTACGACATAGGGTCAACAGAGTCTCGAGCCTCCACCTGGAGCACGTGGTGGCTAGCCACTGCTTTCTCCCAGGGATCTCGTGCCTCTGATAGTGGAAGTGCAAATCTCAATTATCAATAATTCAGCATAAACATGCATGAATTCTCATCCATGGATCAACATCCATATCAGCCATCCGGCTCACGGTTCAGTCCAGAACCAGCCAATATTATAATCATACACAGCCATTCCGGCTCACGGTTAAATCCATAACCAGCCATTTCATTAACAATTATAGCCTTTCGGCCCATGGCATAACAAGCACTTCCACCACCATCATCCGCATCTCACATAATCATCTTTGATCCTCATTGATCATTCATTTTTCCCTTGCTTCACTCGCAAGTTACCTCATTCACTAGCCCCTTTTTAATAGCTAGGCATGTCATACGATTTAAGACATAAATGGTGAGATCGGAGGCTTAGAAGTATGAGATTTGGCTTTTAAAACTCAAAAATCAACTTTGGGATGAAAACAGGGCCACGCGTACGCGCACACGTGGATGGCCTCAAAAACCCATCGACGCGCAAGCGTCATGCACGCTAACGCGTGGATTACAAATTTGCCAATCGACGCGCACGCGTCAACCACGCGTACGCGCGGGTGTTCTCGTGCCCCAGGCACAACACTAGCACAATTCTGGCATAACTCTCTGGAAAATGGCTGGGCATTGGGTGCAGCACCATCGGCGCGCCCGCGCACACCACGCGCACGCGTGGATGGTGTTTTATGGAAGATCGGCGCGTACGCGCCAGGTGCGCCCACGCGCAAGGGGTCATTCAGCTAAAAATTTTCTAAGTTAAAAGCTGCAGAATTCACAGATTTAAACCCCAATCTTCCAACGGACATAACTTCCTCATTTTAAATCGTTTTTCACCCGTTCTTTGAACGGCATGGACATCCCGGATCCAATTTCATTTCTAAACAGATTTGGTACAAAACAGAGATCCGTAGTCCAAGTTATGTCCCATCAAAGTATGCCTAAAAAAACCATATTTTCATACAAAACCACAATATGCCATTTTCAAAACAAGCCATTTTCAACTCTTTTCAAAATCAACCAAAACATGCCATTTTCATCCCTTTTCTTTGAAATCAATCAAAATATATCAAATTCAACATCAAGCCTCCTCAACTCACACATTGACACATTACCACAAATTACCAAAATCACTATCTCATCATTTTACCCCACTTCACCCAAGTGGCTCAAACTCAAACACATTGACATATCATATACTATTCCTCATGCCAATTCTCAACAACACCAATTCCAATAAATCATTATTGTACACAATCAACATTATACTAACCAACAACATGGTTCAACCCACAATTCAACCATAACCAATCATCAAGCATATATCACAACATGCATATTTCTCATACATCATACCACTAAGACATCAATAATCATCATCACATATATGACCACATCATATATCTCAATCATTCAACAACATCAACAATTCAATGCCTATCTTAGGGCCTCTAGCCTAAGTATTTCCTACCACATTACATATTAGATACGGGAAACCGAAATCATACCTTAGCCGATTTTCCCAAGCTCCACCAGAGCACTTCCAAACCACTTATCCACAAGCTCTCAAGGCCTTAACACCTCCAAGAACAGATTTTTCACCACCAAACCCTTTCCAAGCTTTTCAAAGTCACCAATCAAGCTCCAATATCCACACATACACAACCTAAGCCACAACCATCATACCCATACACAACATCTCAAAACCCAAACATCATAGAATAACAAAATTACACTAGGGTTGAGAATTTTACCACACCCAAGGTCCAAGGAGACAAGATTAACCTTCTCCTTCAAGAGAGTTGGGTCCTATAACATCAAAGAACCCAAAATCTCAACATTTTACCCATGAAACTCGAAAATAAGGGCTGGAATTTCGAACAGAAACACGTGGCTTACCTCAAGATTAATTGTATGGGTTTTGTAGAGCTCTTCGCGGTGAACGTGTGGCCGCAAACGGAGCGGCAATCGGAGCTCTAGATCAAAAGTTATGGTGGTTTGAAGATCAAGTGATAGAAAGAACTTGAGAGAGTGTTCTTCCCCCCATGGCCTCCATTTCAGCGTGTTTAGTGTCTCAAATGAGGAGAGAGAGTGCTGAAAACTAGGGTTTTGGTTGAGTTATGTTGGGCCAAGGGCCCACTTTGGGTTCGGTTGGCCCGGTTTGGCCCGTTCGGTCCAATCTTGGTCCGAATTCTATAAAATTGGTACCGAAATTCTCGTCTCAGTCTCCTCTATCACATTTAGCCATAAAAATCACATTTTAGGCTTTCTAGAATAAATTCTCATTTATGGGTTAATTTGCCGTTAATTAACCGGGTTTTACATTCTATCCACCTAATTGGGAATTTTGCCCACAAAATTCAAATGCAATTACCTGAGAATAAATGCGGATAATCCGTTCGCATCTCCGACTCAAGTTCCCAAGTGTGTTCCTCAACACCGCCTCGACTCCATGCCACTTTGACTAATGAAACATCTTTTCCACGCAACCGTTTAATACTAGTATCATCAATTCTGACTGGAGCCACTGGAAGCGTCAAATCTTCCCTTAACTGAACCGATTCAGGTTCTAACACATGGCTAGCATCAGGAGTGTACTTCTGAAGCTGCGACACGTGAAACACGTCGTGCAGGTTCGAAAGATGAGGTGGTAGAGCCATCCGATACGCCACCGGTCCAATCCTCTCTAGGATCTGAAATGGACCAATGTATCGAGGATTCAACTTCTTTGCCTTAATCGCCCTACCTACTCCTGTAGTCGGAGTGACCTTAAGGAAAACATGGTCTCCTTCCTCAAATTCTAAGGGCTTTCGCCTCTGATCGGCGTAACTCTTTTGACGACTCTATGCCGTAAGCATCCTATCTCGGATTTTCTTGACTTGATCAGTAGTCTCAGCTATCATTTCCGGTCCTAACAAGCTTTTCTCTCCAGCTTCATACCAACATAGCGGAGATTAACATTTCCTCCCATACAAGGCCTCATACGGAGCCATTCCGATGCTCGCATGATAACTATTATTGTATGCAAACTCCACTAACGGCATATACCGATCCCAACTCACCGGTTGGTCCAAAACACAAGCTCTCAACATATCCTCTAGTGTTTGGATCGTCCTCTCAGATTGACCATCTGTTTGAGGATGGTACGCCGTGCTCAAGCTTAATCGGGTTCCAAAAGCCTTCTGAAATGCACCCCAAAACCTTGAAGTGAAACGAGGATCTCTATCAGAGATTATAGTAGCAGGTACACCATGAAGTCTCACAATCTCCTTTATGTATAACCGTGCTAGCTCCTCAAGGGTGTAAGTCATACAAATGGGCAAAAAGTGAGCTGACTTCGTCAGTCGGTCCACAATCACCCAAACAGCATCAAAACCAGCCCTAGTCCTTGGCAATCCTGACACAAAGTCCATTGCAATACTTTCCCACTTCCATTGTGGAATCTCTAAAGGTTGCAACATCCCGGAAGGTCTTTGATGTTTGACGATTGGATTTTTGACGGTTTAGAATTTCTCAAATAAAATCTCGTTGACGTATAGTCTCTAAACCAACAATAATCCTCTCATACAAAAATTTGTTTGTCACAAGTACAAACCCCTAAAATCTATAAACCGAAGTATTTAAACCTCGGGTCGTTCTCCCTAAGATTTACAATAAAGTGTTTTGTTATTGGTTGTGAGTTGTATTTGGGGTTTTAGATGAGAAACATGAATAGTAAATGGTAAGAAAACTTTATTAACAAAATGGTCTTGGCAAGATTTGGTTGTCAAGGGTCTTCATCATTATCACTAGCCACAAGTATGGTAGTTGCAAGGATTAATCCCACTTAGTCATCCTTAGATCAATTAACAAAGGAAAGTCAAGTGAGTTATATCAATCCTAGTCCATAAGTCCTAGCTTTCCACTAATTGGATTAATGAAGGCTAGAGTTAATGGCTATCAACTAGCAATCAATTGGACACTAGTGACTCAAGAAATCCTAAGTTACCTTCTCAAGCCAAGAACATAAAATTCTAGTCTAACATCCTCTCAAGCATTTCATCAAACACTTGGAGGGTAATGAAAGAAAGCATTTTTATTTGTAAGGAAAAGAAGGAATCAACAACTAACAATTACAAAGAATTAACAAAACAACAATCAACAACATCACAATCACATGAATTATCTCAAATTGCATTATTGAAAGAAAACAAAAGAACAAAAATATCTCAATTACAAAACCTAGAAACAAAATAAGAGAAATTACAACAAGAGGATAGGGATAGAAAGAAGAACCAAAGTGTAGCAATCACCACTTGAAGGTAGAAGTAGAAGGAAACTTGAATTAAACCTAGAACTATGAGATCCTAATCTAACCCTAATTCCTAATTCTAGAGAGAAGTGAGAGCTTCTCTCTCTAAAACTAACTCTAACTCCTAAAACTAAGCTAATGATCAAAAGTATCTAAAAGTATAAAAAAAGTATTTTGATTCCCCTTCAATACTTGACTTAAATAGCATCAGAAATGAGTTGGATTGGGCCCACAAGGCTCCTAAAACCGCTGGGGACGATTTCATTAAAGTGGGCCACGGACAGAATCGGCGCGCGCGCGCAAAGTGCGCGTGCGCGCCCCTGAACGCGAAGCAACATATGGCAAAATTTATATCATTTCGAAGCCCCGGATGTTAGCTTTCCAACCCAACTGGAACCGTATCATTTGGACCTCTGTAGCTCAAGTTATGGTCGTTTAAGTGCAAAGAGGTCGGCTTGACAGCTTTCCGGTTCTTTCATTTCTTCATGAGTTCTCCAACTTTACATGCTTTTTCTTCATTCCTTTAATCCAATCTTTGCCTCCTAAATCTGAAATCACTTAACAAACATATCAAGGCATCTAATGGAATCAAGGTAAATTACATTTATCTATTTTAAGACCTATAAAGCATGTTTTCACTCTTAAGCACAATTAAAGGAGAATATACAAAACCATGCTATTTCATTGAATAAATGTGGGAAAAAGGTGATAAAATCCCCTAAATTCAATACAAGATAAACCGTCAAATTGGGGTTTGTCAACCTCCCCACACTTAAACCAAGCATGTCCTCATGCTTAAGCCAAGAGAAAGCAAAGGGCATCAACATTTATTCAATGTAACCTATCTATATGCATCCTATCTACATGAATGAAACTAGATGCAAAATGGTTGTACCTACTTGGTTAAAAATAAATCAATCCTCCAAGTCATACATGCACAAGTAGGGTCAAGATCATATAACGATTCATGAATCCTACCAATTCAAATATAAAAATTGAAGTTCAAATAGACTTGCAAGAAGAACGCTCGTGAAAGCCGGGAATCATGGAATTGAGCATCGAACCTTCACCGGAAGTGTTTGCACTCTAGTCGCTCGGTGTTTGGGGTTGATTCACTCAATTCTCCCCTAATCATGCTTTCTAAGATTCGTTTTTCATCTAACAATCAACAATTATTCAATGCATGCATACATGTATCATGAGGTCTTTTCTTTAGGTTGTAATGGGGCTAGGGTCAAGGTAGGATCATATATGGCTAGTGGACTTAGGATTTGAATCTTTGATTAACTTAAACTTTCCCACCTAACCTATATAATGACCTATACAATTAAGTACTAACCTAACTACCCATTCCTCACTTTTTCACATACTCATGCATTTTCTTTTCATTTCACAGCACTTATGCATTGATTCTTATTGAGCTTCACTTTGGGGCATTTTGTCCCCTTTATTGCTTTTCTTTTTTTCTTTCTTTTTCTATATACATTTTTTCTTTTCTTTTCTTTTTTTCTTTTTCTTTTTCACTTTTATTTCTTTTTTTTTTCATTTTTCTTTTTTTTCTTTCAAACTATACACAAGAACATCAATGCATAAGGTCTATACATTTAATCAATACATGAGCATGTACCCAATTCCCAATATTTCCAATAAAAATACAAAACTACCCTTTTATTCACCCAATGTCCCAAGGTTCCCACACTTGAATGATACTCACACACACTAGCCTAAGCTAATCAAAGATCCAAATAAGGACTTTTATTGTTTTCCGCTTTAAGGCTTGTAATGTGCTAAATTAAGAACAAAGTGGGTTAATCGTAGGCTCAAAGTTGGCTAACAAAGGAAGATAAAAGGTAAGGCCATTTGGGTAAGTGAGCTAATGAAATGATGGCCTCAATCATATAAATGCATGTATACATAAAATAATGGACATAAAGAATCAAACAAATCAAAGATTACAATCATAGAAAGAGAATAATGCACACAAGAATGGAAAATAAGTGGTTATAAGATGTAACCACATCATTAGGCTCAAATCTCACTTGCTTGTGTTCTTAGCTCAAAAACCATGTTCCAAAATACATTCTTTCAAGCAAGTTCAACAAAAATTTTCCAAATTGGCAGGTTGCCCTAAAATGGTTTCTTGGGAAAGAAATTATCACTCTAACCAAGTAGTCCTACTAAGAGGAAGGTAGTAAAATATGTACAAATTCTAACTAACATGCAACCTATCATGCAATGCAATAACTAATCTAACAAAGAAAACTAAGAATTGGTGTTGAAAAGGAAATTGTTACCCATGGAGATCGGTCGAACGACCTCCCCACACTTGAAGATTGCACCGTCCTCGGTGCATGCAAAGAAGAGCAAGGTGGACGGGTTGCTACAATTGATGAGTTTCTTCAAAGGGTTGTGCGGATGAACTTGTTTGTTGCCCCATTTAGAAGCTTTCTCATTCCTTGCCTTCTTGGTGGCCAACCTAGAAGGAGAGGAAAAGAAAGAAAATTAAGCCTATAACAAAGACATCAAAGCAGTTAGAACATAGGCGGGGGCTAATGCCAAATAAGAGTATGGTTCTCCACTACATGGTAGCTACAACATGTGAGTAAGAAAACAATATAAGCAAAGGGCATATCAACTAATACTTGATGCAAGAGTAAAGTTAGAGCATGGAGAGTATATTGAGCATCAAGATCAAATAAGGATTGACACAAACAAGATTAGTGATACGCATGAAAGCATTTGATTCTATCCTAATTCAATGATGAAGCGGTACAAGAAAAAAAACAAAGGGTAATGAATTAGGAAGGACTAAAGCACTAATCTTGTGTGTTGACAAATATTACAATTAATGTAACAAGTCATGAAGCACCAAAACAAATGCAAGAAATTCTCAACAATTGAGTGAAAGATGCAACACCATTATTAAAATGAGAAATTTAGAAAATAAAATGAGAACAAATTATAGAAACAAAATTAAAATGCAAAGAATAAAAGTATGCAAATGTAATAGACAAAAGAAAATGGAAGAAGAGAAAAAAAAAATTTTTTTAATATTTTTAATAATTTTTTTTTATTATTATTTTTTTTTAGTATTTTATGTATTTATTTATTATATATTTTTTTTTATTATTAAAAAAAAATTTTCTTTTTTTTTATATTAAAAGAGAAAAGAAAAAAAAATCTTTCAAGAGAGGAAGAAGAAAAAAATGAGAAAGAAAGAAGAAGAGAAGAGGAAAGAAGGAGAAAGGAGGAAGGGGAAAAGCAGGGAGCAAATCCGCGCGCGCGCGCACAGCGCGCTTAAACGTGGATGAGGTTGGGACAATCCGCGCGCGCGCGCACAGCGCGCTCACGCGTGGATGCAGCAGGGACGATCCGCGCGCGCGCGCACAGCGCGCTTACGCGTGGATGAGCTTGTGCTTCCAGCACAATGCTGGCACAACGCGCGCACAACTCTCTGGTTTTTGTACCAGAAGTTGCAGAAGTGCAATGTGCGCGCGCGCGCACAGCGTGCTTACGCGCACATGGCCGTTTTTTTTTTTTTTTTTGCCCAAAAAACAGAAAAAATGCCCAAGAGTTCCCTATAATGTCCAAAACTCTTCTTTATTCAATCAAATATCAAACAATTCACAAAAATGCAATTTGATTTTAGAATTTATTCATCTACTACTAATGAATACAACATACTAACAACCAATCTTTACAAACAAATCAATATGAAATGAAAATCTACCTACAATGGCAACTCAAATCACTTATTAAACAAAACTAAAAGAGGATGGAACGAGTTTACCATGGTGGGGTGTCTCCCACCTAGCACTTTTAGTTTAAGTCCTTAAGTTGGACATTTGAGGAGCTTATTGTCATGGTGGCTTATGTTTGTACTCATCCTTGAATCTCCAAGGATCATTGTTCTTCAAATGGTTGACAGAAATTCCAACCAAATTCACCATCCTTGGGCAAAGTTCTACCCAAGAAATGAGCTCCCATAGTTGGTTGACATGCTTCGATCCGGGATCCCATATCTTATTCTCACACCCATCTTCTAGTTGATTATCATGATTCTTCCATCCGGGTGGTTGAGACATAGAATTCTCTTGAGTATACCAAGTCTTCCTCCTAGACCGACACAAGGTAGCATGCATCCAATCATAGTTCCCACATTTTGAAGCTTTGACCTCAATGAGCTTAATTCCAAACTTCCAACCACTACACAACTCATTCTTGCTTTTAATTCCACAAAGAGCTCTAAGTTGTCCATCCGTTTCAATCAAACCATATTCAAGTGAGAAATTAAAGCTTAGGGATAGAGATTTTACCCACTTAAATGTTGTGTTGGATGGCGCTTTGGGAAGGGAGGCTTCCCCACACTTAGACAATACAAGGTCTACTTCCTCGTGCTCTTCTTTAGTTGTTTCCACCTCTTCATAATTTTCTTCAATTTCAACCTCATCGTCTTTGTTACGTGGCTTGGTGTTATCTTCAAGAACTTCATCTTGTTTAATGAGAGGCGCTTCAATTTTGGATAGAAATTCATTGATGAATGAGTTCATCTCTTGATCAACCTCTTCATATTCTTCAGTTTCAATATACACCATGCCATTTCCGTCTTCCTCGGGAGGTTGTGCATACTCTTCTATAATTTCAACTCCATGTCCAATGGGAGAGGATTCCATTGTAGAGAGAAATTCATCCATGATTGAATCCATCTCTTGATAAGCCTCTTCCAAGTCTCCAATGATGGTATGCCTTGGAGGTTGCGCACCCTCCTCAACATCAATATCAAGCTTCTTGGAAGAGTGCTCCATGATGCTACATTCCCATGGACTTTCAACATCTTCTAAATCTTCAACCACTTCTTCCCTTTCTTCAATGATCATAGGCTTCTCCAATTGTTCCAACATAAAATTTGACTCCTCCATTTCCACCGAACTTTCCAATTTCTCATTCATGCTTTGTTCTTCTTTAGGTTTTTCACATGTGGTCACGGAAATACCTTGAGTATTCAAACATTGGTAGGCTAAGGTGGACACCACCTTGGTCAAGTTGGTCACGAACTCAAGTGTATCCCGCTTCATGGCCTCTTGTCCTTGAAGTAACAAAGTGAGAGAATCGTCTATTGGGGCTTGTGGTGGGTAGGAAGGTTCATCTTTTTGGAGAGAGGGTTCATAATAGGGAGGTGGTGTTTCTTGGTAAGGTTGTGGAGATTGTGTGTATTGAGGTGGTTCTTGGTAGTGATCTTGATAGGGTTGTGGTGGTTCTAAGGGTTCTTGCTCATAATGGTCATAAAAATATGGTATGGATGATTGGTCATATGATGGATATGGATCATAGGAAGATGCTTGGTATGGAAAGGCTTGTGAGAATGGTTGAGGTTCATGTTGAGGATGAGATTCATAGGCATATGATGGTGGTTGTTGAGTGTCACAAAAGGAGTCATCATAGCCGTTAAATTGACATGCATTAGGATGGAAATTATACCTATAAGTATCCGGAGGTTGTTGCCAATAGGAGTGATCAATTCCTTGAGACTCCTCCCATCTTTGATGGTTCCATCCTTGGTACATGTTGCCATTAAAGTCCACATTTCCTACAACACCATTAGAGCCAAGCTCATAGCCAAAGTGAGAATTCATTATGGAAAAACAAAATAAAACTAACAAAATCTAGTAAACAAGCAAAAGGCAAACTATTTACACTATTCACATATGTACAATAACCAATAACATAACACCATTGCAAATCCCCGGCAACGGCGCCATTTTGACGATTGGATTTTTGACGGTTTAGAATTTCTCAAATAAAATCTCGTTGACGTATAGTCTCTAAACCAACAATAATCCTCTCATACAAAAATTTGTTTGTCACAAGTACAAACCCCTAAAATCTATAAACCGAAGTATTTAAACCTCGGGTCGTTCTCCCTAAGATTTACAATAAAGTGTTTTGTTATTGGTTGTGAGTTGTATTTGGGGTTTTAGATGAGAAACATGAATAGTAAATGGTAAGAAAACTTTATTAACAAAATGGTCTTGGCAAGATTTGGTTGTCAAGGGTCTTCATCATTATCACTAGCCACAAGTATGGTAGTTGCAAGGATTAATCCCACTTAGTCATCCTTAGATCAATTAACAAAGGAAAGTCAAGTGAGTTATATCAATCCTAGTCCATAAGTCCTAGCTTTCCACTAATTGGATTAATGAAGGCTAGAGTTAATGGCTATCAACTAGCAATCAATTGGACACTAGTGACTCAAGAAATCCTAAGTTACCTTCTCAAGCCAAGAACATAAAATTCTAGTCTAACATCCTCTCAAGCATTTCATCAAACACTTGGAGGGTAATGAAAGAAAGCATTTTTATTTGTAAGGAAAAGAAGGAATCAACAACTAACAATTACAAAGAATTAACAAAACAACAATCAACAACATCACAATCACATGAATTATCTCAAATTGCATTATTGAAAGAAAACAAAAGAACAAAAATATCTCAATTACAAAACCTAGAAACAAAATAAGAGAAATTACAACAAGAGGATAGGGATAGAAAGAAGAACCAAAGTGTAGCAATCACCACTTGAAGGTAGAAGTAGAAGGAAACTTGAATTAAACCTAGAACTATGAGATCCTAATCTAACCCTAATTCCTAATTCTAGAGAGAAGTGAGAGCTTCTCTCTCTAAAACTAACTCTAACTCCTAAAACTAAGCTAATGATCAAAAGTATCTAAAAGTATAAAAAAAGTATTTTGATTCCCCTTCAATACTTGACTTAAATAGCATCAGAAATGAGTTGGATTGGGCCCACAAGGCTCCTAAAACCGCTGGGGACGATTTCATTAAAGTGGGCCACGAACAGAATCGGCGCGCGCGCGCAAAGTGCGCGTGCGCGCCCCTGAACGCGAAGCAACATATGGCAAAATTTATATCATTTCGAAGCCCCGGATGTTAGCTTTCCAACCCAACTGGAACCGTATCATTTGGACCTCTGTAGCTCAAGTTATGGTCGTTTAAGTGCAAAGAGGTCGGCTTGACAGCTTTCCGGTTCTTTCATTTCTTCATGAGTTCTCCAACTTTACATGCTTTTTCTTCATTCCTTTAATCCAATCTTTGCCTCCTAAATCTGAAATCACTTAACAAACATATCAAGGCATCTAATGGAATCAAGGTAAATTACATTTATCTATTTTAAGACCTATAAAGCATGTTTTCACTCTTAAGCACAATTAAAGGAGAATATACAAAACCATGCTATTTCATTGAATAAATGTGGGAAAAAGGTGATAAAATCCCCTAAATTCAATACAAGATAAACCGTCAAATTGGGGTTTGTCAATGTTCAATCTTTACCTTTTGACAAGTTAAGCACTTCGAAACATATTCCGCCACATCATTCTTCATACCCGGCCACCAAAACATCGCCTTTAAATCATGGTACATCTTAGTACTTCCCGGGTGAATGGAGAATCCACTTTTGTGTGCCTCCTTCAAAATATCTTGCCTCAAAGTGCCAACATCCGGCACAATGATCCTACCCTTGAATCTCCATAACCCATCTTTTTCTTCCGACACCCTCCATTGTTTTCCTTGCTCAATAGCCGGTAACACCTTCCATAACGCTTCATCATTTTGATGAGCCTTTAGGAGTTCGGACTTAAAGTCACTTGAGATTTCTAATCGGCTCAAACACAAGGTTCCGGATACTTCTTGAGCACCGATTTTCAGACTCTCGAATCCCTTGAGCAACTTCTCCTCTTGGAGCATCATCCAAGCCGCATATAATGACTTCCGACTTAACGCATCCGCCACTACGTTCGCCTTTCCCGGATGGTAATGCAACTCAAAGTCGTAGTCCTTTAATAATTCCATCCACCTCCTCTGTCTCATATTAAGCTCCTTCTGATCAAAGAGGTACTTCAAGCTCTTATGATCAGAGAAAACTTGGAACTTAACCCCATAGAGATAATGTCTCCACACCTTCAAGGCAAACACAACCGCAGCGAGTTCCAAATCGTGCGTAGGGTAACTAACTTCATGCGGTCTCAACTGTCGTGAGGCATACGCCACCACATTACGATGCTGCATCAGCACGCACCCTAAACCCTTCAATGAGGCATCACAATATACCTCAAATGGCTCATTCGGCTCGGGTAACACTAACACAGGTGCAGTAGTCAACTTTTTCTTCAATGTCTGAAAGCTCTCCTCGCATTCAAGAGTCCAAACAAACGGAGTGTCTTTGCGGGTTAACTTTGTCATTGGCAAAACTATCTGTGAAAAGCCCTTGATAAACCTTCGGTAATAGCCAGCTAAACCCAGAAAACTCCTTATCTCTGTTACGGTGGTTGGTTGTTTCCAATCCATCACAGCCTCCACCTTAGTTGGGTCCACGGCTATTCCCTTCTTACTCACCACGTGACCCAAAAACTTCACCTCACTCTTCCAAAACTCACACTTAAACAGTTTTGCATAGAGTTTCTTCTCCTTTAGAATCTGCAACACGGTCCTCAAGTGTTCCGCATGCTCTTCCTCGGTCTTGGAATAAATCAGTATGTCATCGATGAAGACAACAACGAATTTATCCAGAAACGGACGGAAAACTCTATTCATGTAATCCATGAATACCGCAGGAGCGTTCGTCAACCCAAAGGACATCACAGTGTACTCGTAATGACCATAACGAGTTCTGAAAGCGGTCTTAGGGATATCCTCGCCCCTCACCCTTATCTGGTAATAACCGGATCGCAAATCAATCTTGGAGAAAACTCCAGCTCCTTGTAACTGATCCATGAGATAATCAATTCTCGGCAATGGGTACTTATTCTTTATTGTAACCTTGTTCAACTGCCTGTAGTCCACATAGAGCCGCATACTCCCATCTTTCTTCTTTACTAGTAGCACTGGAGCACACCACGGAGAGACACTTGGCCGTATAAAATTCTTTCCCAACAAATCCTCTAACTGGGACTTTAGCTCGTTCATTTCTAACGGTGACATCCTATAAGGAGCACTTGAGATTGGTCCCGCCCCGGGCACCAATTCAATAGCAAACTCAACCTCTCGGTTAGGTGGAAACTCATCAATATCATCAAGAAACACTTTCGGAAACTCACACACAACCGGAATCTGTTCCAACCTTTGATCATCACCTGAAACGCCCGCGGTTAACAACATGATACCCTGACATTCGATTCCAGAACAGTTCACCATCATCGAATTCAAGTAATAATTATTCACCACGACCGGCCCTTCTGTATCTTCCGGCATAAAGTACACCGACTTTGTAGAACAATCAAGCAGGACATGGTTCTTAGATAACCAGTCCAATCCCAAGATAAGATCAAGACCGATCATCGGCAAGCAGACTAGATTATGAACAAAATCACGCTGCTTGAACCTAAAGGAAACTTCCGGGCATCCTAGCCTAGTTACCGTGGCTTCATGGGTAGCATTGTACACTCTTAGATCATAACCTAAAGTTACAATCTTCAAGCCTAACTCATGGGCTTTCTCAAATGCAATGAATGAATGTGATGCTCCCGAATCAAATAAAGCATTTAAAGTTTGACCAGCCATTTCACAGTTACCTCGAATAAGTGTCTCGGATCCCTCGGCACCTATAGCTGAAGTGGTGAACACCCGACCAGTCTGTTGTGCTTTCCCAGCACCTTGTTTTTGCCTCTCAGGACAACTTGCGGCTTTATGCCCCGCCTTTCCATAATTGTAGCACAAACCCCATCCGGCCTTGCATGGTGCTCCAGGATGGTGACTTCCACACCTAGTACAAGCTTGATCATTCTGAGGCTGCTTTCCAAGCTTCTTTCCTTGGGAGTTGTTGTTGTTGGGCCTCCTAAATGAACTTCCCCTCTTGAAAGACGGACCTCTAGGTGCAAAGCTCTTCCCTCGGTTCTGTGGGAATGAACCTTTGTGACTCCCTTTCTCAGCGGTTGCCCTTTTCACACACTCTTCAGCAACCCTACACTTGTTCACCAATTCGGAGAAAGTCCTAATCTCCATTGGTCCCACTGAACTGAAGATATCACTCCGGAGTCCTCCTTCATACTTAACACACTTCCATTCCTCATATTCCACCGGAGTCCCTTGGCACATACGAGAGAACCTGAACAGCTCCTCAAACTTGTCAGTATACTCTGATATGGACATAGTACCCTGCTTCAGCTGCAGTAACTCAAGTTCCTTAGCCGTCCTGGCAGAAGTCGGAAAGTACTTCTTGTAGAACTCTTCTTGAAAGACATTCCAGGTGATATAGTCATCACCCTGCTGCAGAAGACGTCGGATGCCTTGCCACCAATGCAACGCTTCACCTGTGAGCATGTAGGTAGCAAACTCGACACGCTGCCCTTCAGGTACCACTTGTGCTTGTAATGCTCGCTCTATAGCCTGAAACCATGTATCAGCCTCAATCGGGCTAGTAGTTCCCTTGAACTTAGGCGGATTAACCTTCAAAAAGTTTGCCAGTGTCATCGGGCCTTGAACTCCACCTCCATCATTACCATGGTTGTTCATCTGTTGACCAAGAGCCTCAGTAGTGGCTTGCATAGTAGCAGCCATGTTCTCCAACGCAGCCATAAAGTTCACCGGGTCATTAGGGTTATTCTCCGGTGCACGAGCATTCGTACGACCTCTCACACTACCTCTACCGCGTCCACGAGGCGCCATCTGGTTCCTATACACACCCAACAATCGATATTAAGTTGATCAGTCTCAATATCGAAAGTCTAGTGCTTCAAAGTCCCAAATGCATGCTCATGAACGTTTATACCAATTATATCAAGCAGATATACTAATGGCACATAACACACATACAGAGAATGCACAGAAGCATAGTCAGTCTATCCCTCAGGCTCTACAGGAACGAACTGCTCTGATACCATAATGTAACACCCTACCATACAGAGTCTTATGCTTAAGTCATAATTCAGAGAGGGTAAGGTATTACGACCTCTAAAATAAAAATTTAGTACGTATAGTAGTATGAATGATTGATTATAACTAGGAGCCTTTGTAGAAAAAAGGGGTAAACAAAAATCGCAACTCAAAAGCGCATCACTCCGATCGATGACGTAACGAACAAGGATAAACCAACGCGAGATTATATATATACAAAGGAGTGTCAAAAACAGGAATATCAAGACTCAGAATCCGGCTGCGAAGATAACCGGTCCGAGCATAACAATATATACATATGATAAAATAAGGAGAACCCCAAAGGAAACCCAAAGGGACACAAATACATAAAACCTATTCTCCAAAATCTCCCATAAGAGGAGTCATCACAGTTTGTATTATTTAATGGAGATAAAAGTATCTAAGCAAAACATATAAACCAAAAACATAGTCCCGAGAACAAAGGATCTTCGCAAATCTAGAAGTCTCCAGCATGCTTCAGCGGGAAACCTCACGTCCTGCATCTGAAAACCACAAAATCCGCATGGGTGAGAACCAGAGGTCCCCAGCATGGTAACAGCTTCCACATATATAATACATAATAATAGAGGAAGGCCAAAGGCAATCCTAGAACTTCCTCCAGATAATTCAAAGCTTATAAACAAGCTAAACCATATAAGGGCATCTGACTAAAGATTCTTCAGTCTAACTAATACTTCCCTTTCCAATACCTTCAAACCTCCCAACCACCAGCAGGAGTATATTATAGCAAACACAGTTATATCAGACAAAGAATATACAAATAGGAGCAGTTAAGACATTTAGACAATTAGCAAGTAATATGCAGTCAAATAGGCAATCTCAAACAATTCACATAGTATGCATATGATGAATGCCTGTCCCTAGTGGCCGATGATATCATCTTGTCGGTTATAGAGCCAACCCGACAAGTCCTGGTCGCTAACCATTGGACTGTCCCTCTGTCGCGCATCCCCAACTCGAGTTATACTCGTTATAAACTTGATCATAAATATGACCCATATCCATCACCCTCACTGGTGAATATTTCGGGGGCGAGCTCATCCGGGTCTTTCACAGTGCCCGGCCACACTTACGACATAGGGTCAATGATGAGCGGATAATTTGTATGCTTTTTGGCATTGTTTTTAGTATGTTTTTAGTATCTTTTAGTTAGTTTTTAGTATATTTTTATTAGTTTTTAATTAAAATTCACTTTTCTGGACTTTACTATGAGTTTGTGTATTTTTTTGTGATTTCAGGTATTTTCTGGCTGAAATTGAGGGACCTGAGCAAAAATCTGATCCAGAGACTCAAAAGGACTGCAGATGCTGTTGGATTCTGACCTTCCTGCACTCGAAGTGGATTTTCTGGAGCTACAGAAGCCCAATTGGCGCGCTCTCAACGGCGTTGGAAAGTAGACATCCTGGGCTTTCCAGCAATATATAATAGTCCATACTTTGCCCAAGATTTGATGGCCCAAACCGGCGTTCAAAGTCACCTCAAGAAATTCCAGCGTTAAACGCCGGAACTGGCACCTAATTGGGAGTTAAACGCCCAAACTGGCACTAAAGCTGGCGTTTAACTCCAAGGAGAGTCTCTACACGAAAAAGCTTCATTGCTCAGTCCAAGCACACACCAAGTGGGCCCGGAAGTGGATTTTATGTCATTTACTCATCTATGTACTAGTTTTCTATAAGTAGGACCTTTTACTATTGTATTTAGAGAGACTTTTGGTAGCTATCTTCGTTTTATGCTATCTTAGACCTTTGGAGGCTGGCCATTCGGCCATGCCTAGACCTTGTTCTTATGTATTTTCAACGGTGGAGTTTCTACACACCATAGATTAAGGTGTGGAGCTCTGCTGTACCTCGAGTATTAATGCAATTACTATTGTTCTTCCATTCAATTCCGCTTGTTCTTTATCCAAGATATCACTTGTTCTTCAACATGATGAAGGTGATGATTGACGCCCATCACCATTCTCACTCATGAACAAGGTGACTGACAACCATTCTTGTTCTACAAGCATCTGAGGCTTAGTGAATATCTCTTGGATTCTTTAATCGGAATCTTCGTGGTATAGGCAAGAACTGATGGCGGCATTCAAGAGAATCCGGAAGGTCTAACCTTGTCTGTGGTATTCTGAGTAGGATTCAATGATTGAATGACTGTGACGTGCTTCAAACCTGTAACCTACTGGGCGTTAGTGACAGACGCAAAAGAGGGATTCTATTCCGGTAGGGGAGGGAACCAAACCGGTGATTGGCAGTACTGTGACAGAGTGCATGCATTAGCTTTCACTGCGCGGATGGGAGGTAGCTGCTGACAACAGTGAAACCCTACACGAGCTTGCCATGGAAAGGAGTAAGAAGGATTGGATGAAGGCAGTAGGAAAGCAGAGAGACGGAAGGGAAGGCATCTTCATACACTTGTCTGAAGCTCTTACACCAATGATATACATAAGTATCACTATCTTTATCTTTATATTATTTTCGTTCATCATCATATATATTTGAGTTTGCCTGACTAAGATTTACAAGATGACCATAGCTTGCTTCAATGCTAACAATCTCCGTGGGATCGACCCTTACTCACGTAAGGTATTACTTGGACGACCCAGTGCACTTGCTGGTTAGTTGTGCGAAGTTGTGTAATGCCATGGTATTGAGCTACCACGTTTTTGGAGCCATTACCGGGGATTATGAGAGTTGTGAAAAAGTATTGTTCACAATTTCGCGCACCAAGTTTTTGGCGCCGTTGCCGGGGATTGTTCAAGTTTTGAGCAAGCTTTGGTAACAATGCCTGGGATTGTTCTAGTTTGGACAACTGACGGTTCATCTTGTTGCTTAGATTAGGTATTTATTTTTTCGAAATTCTTGAAGATGAATTCTAGAGTTTCATGATGATTTGTTGAAATCTGGCTGGCTGAGAAGCCATGTCTAATCTGATTGGACCGAGGTTTCAACTTATCACCACAAGAGCTTGTTGATTTTCATCAATTTTGCTTTTGGAGCAGTGATCTGCTAAGGCTTGGCTGACCTTTGGTCATGTCTAGTGTTTTGGACCGAAGCTTTCTTTGAAAGCTTGGCTGGCTGTGAAGCCATGTCTAATTCCTGGACCGGAATCTTAGACTAGCATTGCACTGATTCCTGGAATTCTCATTAAGAATTTTGATACCTTTTTCCACTTAATTTTCGAAAAACACAAAAAAATTACAAAATCATAAAAACCAAAAAAAATATCTGCTGTTTCTTGCTTAAGTCTAGTGTCTCATCTTAAGTTTGGTGTCAATTGCATGCATTCATTCATGTGTCTTAAGGATCTTCAAGTAATTCTTGATGATTTCTTACTCTGATCTTTGAATTCTTTTGGCTTGAGTATTTATGTGTCTCATATAGTGTCAGTAGTACACAAACTGCTAAGTTTGGTGTCTTGCATGCATTGTTATTTGATTCTTGTTGCATTTTGATTATTAAAAAATCCAAAAAATATTTTTTTATCTGTGTCTTTTCAAGTCAATAATACAAAGAATTGAAGATTCAGAACATACTGCAGAGGAATTATACAGAAAAAGCTGAGCATTCAAAAATGCCCAGTGAAGAAGGCAGACTGGCGTTTAAACGCCAGCCAGGGTACCTGGTTGGGCGTTTAACGCCCAAAAAGGTAGCATTTTGGGCGTTAAACGCCAGAATGTATACCATTCTGGGCGTTTAACGCCAGGATGGTGCTAGGGGGAAGATTTTGTTTTCAAATCAATCTTTTTTCAAGTTTTCAAAGTTTTTCAAAACCAAATCTTTTTCAAATCATATCTTTTCAATCAAATGTTTTCAAAATCAATTTCTTTCCTTTTTCAAAGATACTTACTAACAATTAATGATTTGATTGAACATTTTTTGCCTTTTCTATTAAGGAAGGTTTTATGTTTGAATCATATCTTTTCTTGTTAGGCAAGTCATCAATTTTTTTTAATCATATCTTTTCAAATTGTTTTCAAATCATATCTTTTAAAATTGTTTTCAAATCATATCTTCTCAATCACATCTTTTTAAAACCAATCATATCTTCTTAACCACATCTTTTTCAAAATAGTTTTCAATCAAATCCTTTTAATTTCTAATTTCAAAATCTTTTTCAAAAATCACTTGAATTCTTCCCCACTTTCAATTTTTGAAAATTATCAATCAATTTTAAAATGTTTTTGACATTTTTCTAATTAATTTTCGAAAATCCTATTCCCTCCTTCTCACATCCTTTTATTTATGGAGTACTACTCCTTCTTAATGCACAATTCGAACTCTAACTAATCAAGTTCGAATTCTTCTACCTTCTTTTCTTCTATTTTTCTTTTCCTCTGACACTTCAAGGAATCTCTGTACTGTGACATAGAGGATTCCACATTTCTCTTGTTCTCTTCTCTTTCATATGAGCAGGAGCAGGGACAAAGGCATTTTTGTTGAAGCTGACCCTGAACCTGAGAGAACCTTGAAGAGAAAGCTAAGAGAAGCCAAGGCACAACTCTCTTTAGAGGACCTGACCGAATTCTTCAAAGAAGAAGAACACATGGCAGCCGAAAACAACAACAATGCCAACAATGCAAGGAAGGTGCTGGGTGACTTCACTGCACCTACTCCTGATTTCTATGGGAGAAGCATCTCTATCCCTGCCATTGGAGCAAACAACTTTGAGCTTAAGCCTCAATTAGTTTCTCTAATGCAACAGAATTGCAAGTTCCATGGACTTCCAATGGAAGATCCTCATCAGTTCTTAGCTGAATTCTTGTAAATCTGTGACACAGTCAAGACTAATGGGGTAGACCCTGAGGTCTACAGACTGATGCTATTCCCTTTTGCTGTAAGAGACAGAGCTAGAATATGGTTGGATTCTCAACCTAAAGAAAGCCTGGACTCTTGGGAAAAGCTAGTCAATGCCTTCTTGGCAAAGTTCTTTCCACCACAAAGATGGAGTAAGCTTAGAGTGGAAGTCCAAACCTTCAGACAGAAGGATGGAGAATCCCTCTATGAAGCTTGGGAAAGATACAAACAATTAATCAGAAGATGTCCTTCAGACATGCTTTCTGAATGGAGCATCATAGGTATTTTCTATGATGGTCTCTCTGAACTATCCAAGATGTCTTTGGATAGCTCTGCTGGAGGATCTCTTCATATGAAGAAGATGCCTGCAGAAGCTCAAGAATTGATTGAAATGGTTGCAAATAACCAATTCATGTACACTTCTGAAAGGAATCCTGTGAACAATGGGACTAGTCAGAAGAAAGGAGTTCTTGAGATTGACACTCTGAATGCCATATTAGCTCAGAACAAGATATTGACTCAACAAGTCAATTTGATTTCTCAAAGTCTGTCTGGAATGTAAAATGCACCAAACAGTACTAAGGATGCTTCATCTGAGGAAGAAGCTTATGATCCTGAGAACCCTTCAATGGAAGAGGTGAATTACCTAGGAGAACCCTATGGAAACACCTATAATTCTTCATGGAGAAATCACCCAAATTTCTCATGGAAGAATCAAGAGAGACCTCAACAAGGTTTCTGTTCATACCCTGACCGAGCTCTCCAAACTCGGTAAAGCTGATAGAAGGCCCGACCTCGACCCAAGGCCCACGTTCGAGGTCGGACCTCGGACAAACAGGCCAAAGAAAGGCCCATCAGAAGGAACTAAGCCCAAAACCTAAAGGCCGAAAGGGCCTGGGAAAGGCGGTTCCGCAAAGATAGAGATGAATCTCCCAAAAGATAAGATAAGATAAGAATATCTTATCCAGGGATGATCGCAGCCAACTACTATAAATACACTGGAGCACCCAGGTATAAGGCATACTCTAATTCTACTTGATATCTGCTTGGACCCATGCTAACTTAAGCATCGGAGTGTCATTGCAGGTACAACCCCCCGCCGTTCAGCACAACCAGCTCGGGTCACAGACCCCCCACCTCGGGCCTTGCCAGAAGACCGAGCTACACGTTTCAGGTAACCCTCGGAACATTGGCGCCGTTGCCGGGGACCTGGAAGTCATCCCTTTACCATGGCGGACGACCCTCCCAACAATAACCACGCTACATCAGAACAAGAAGAGGAAGTGACACCGGAGAACGGCCGGACAGCCCCTATCACCACGCACTCCAGGAGGAAACAAACAGAATCGCCCAAAGACATCACCCCCAGACAAAGATCCACAAAATCCTGAAAGAGAAAAAAGTTCGGAGATTCTGGAAACAGTTCGGGCACAACAAAGCCGGCTGAGACAACTCGAAGAGGACGTAAAGAAGCAGAAGGAAACTGAACAGGATCTGAGAAGGGAAGCTCGCAAACGCAGAGAATTGGAAGAAAAACTGCGGAAGATAGAGGCCAACCTAAAAGATCGGACGGAACACGGCACCACTCCCGAAAGCAACCATGATCCCTTCACACAAGAGATCATGAAAGAGAAGGTACCGCGAAACTTCAAACCACCAGATATGGACCTCTACGACGGCACCACCGATCCAAGTCATCACCTCAGCAATTTCAGAAGCAGAATGTACTTAGTCGACGCCTCCGACGCGATTCGATGCAAAGCCTTCCCCACCACTCTCACTAAGTCAGCCATGAAGTGGTTCGACAACCTGCCACCAGGATCAATCTCCAGCTTTGAAGACCTGACCAAAAAATTCTTAACAAGGTTCTCTATTCAAAAGGACAAGGCAAAACATGCCCCCAGCCTACTCGGGATCAAACAAGACAACCAAGAAACTCTCAGAGAGTACATGGAGCGATTCAACAAGGCCTGCCTGGACATACAACACTTGCCCACGGAAGCAGCCATCATGGGACTAGCAAACGGCCTAAAAGAAGGACCGTTTAGCCAATCCCTATCCAAAAGATACCCGACCTCCTTATACGAAGTACAAGAACGGGCAGGAAAGTATATCAACATGGAAGAAACCTCCCAGCTGAGAGACTCTTCCAGGAAGGAGTCAACCTACCCGCCCGAGATCGAGATCGGGAACAGAAAAAGAAAGAAGAATCCAACTCGGACAAGCCACGAAAATACCACAGCTACACTCCCCTCCGAGTCTCCCTGGTAGACGTCTACAGAGAAGTATGCCACACCGAGAAGATCCCACCACCCAAACCTCTGAAGCACAAGAGAGCAGGAAGAGATCGGTCCGAGTACTGCGAATATCACAGACTCTACGGCCACTCTACTAACGACTGCCACGACTTAAAAAATGTTATAGAAAAGCTAGCCAGAGAGGGAAAACTCGACAGATACATAGCTGAGAAAGGAGAAGAAACCAGAAAGAGAAGACGGGGAGATAACGAAGATCGGACCGAGCAAACACGAACCCCGCGAACTCCTGAAAGGCACATACACATGATAAACGGAGGTTTCGCAGGGGGAGGGACATCCAAATCCTCACGGAAGAGACACCTCAAAGAAGTCTACCATGTCCGAGAAGACAGCCCCTTACCCGAGTTACCTACTATCTCATTTACCCGAGAAGATGCTCTTGGAATAATACCCGGACACGACGACCCTATGGTGATCACCATCATCCTAGCCAACGCCAACTTACATCGAACCCTGATCGACCAAGGAAGCTCAGCAGATATCCTGTTCAAAGCAGCCTTCGACAAGCTCGGACTCGAAGAAAAAGAGCTAAAAGCCTATCCCACTGACTGTTTGGACTAGGAGATACCCCGATCCGCCCCTTGGGATACATCTCATTACACACTACCTTTGGAAAAGGCGAGCAAACCAAAACACTAAGCATCGACTACATTGTAGTCGACATCACTTCAGCATACAATGCCCTCATCGGACGACCAACCCTAAACAAACTAGCGGCTATAGTCTCGACCCCACACCTCTGTATGAAGTTCCCTACCGCAAAGGGAATCGCTACCCTAAAAGGCGACCAAAAACTAGCACGACGATGCTACAACGAAAGCCTGAGCCTAAAAGGGAAAGAGGTCAACACAATAGAACTCGGGCGAGTCCAAGCCCGAGAAGATCTTCGGCCACAACCAGAAGGAGAGACGAAAAGATCCAGATCGGGAACACACCCGAGAAAGTAACAAACATAGGGGCAAACCTCGAAGCAGGCCTAAAGGAGGAACTCACAACCCTCTTAAGGGAGAATTCCGACCTCTTCGCCTGGAAAGCCTCCGATATACCAGGCATAAGCCCCGACCTGATGTGCCATAAGCTATCAGTATACCCGGGATCCCGACCTGTCCAACAAAGACGCAGGAAGCTCGGGCCCGAACGCATGCAAGCAATAGAAGAATAAGTGCAAGCACTACTAGATGCAGGGTTCATTAGGGAAGTAAAGTACCCCCTATGGCTCGCAAACGTGGTCCTAGTGAAGAAGCCCAATGGAAAATGGAGGATGTGCGTCGACTACACGGATCTCAACAAAGCCTGCCCCAAAGATCCATATCCACTACCGAACATCGACGCCTTAGTCGATGCCGCTTCGGGCTACAGATACCTCTCCTTCATGGATGCATACTCGGGATACAATCAAATCCCGATGTATGGACCCGACCAAGAAAAGACCTCGTTCATAACCCCAAGGGCAAACTACTGCTACGTAGTAATGCCCTTCGGGCTAAAGAACGCAGGGGCAACCTACCAGAGGCTAATGAACAAAGTGTTCTCAGAACACATCGGGCTACAGCTAGAGGTGTACGTCGACGACATGCTAGTAAAGACACAAGAAGACAGAAACTTGGTCGCCGACCTCAGCAGTATCTTCGACACCCTCCGGAAACACAACATGAGACTTAACCCGACAAAGTGCACCTTCGCCGCAGAAGCCGGGAAGTTCTTAGGCTTCATGCTGACTCAGAGAGGCATCGAAGCAAACCGGACAAATGCCAAGCAATACTCAATATGAAAAGCCCGACGTGTGTCAAAGAAGTACAACAACTAAATGGGAGACTAGCCGCCCTATCAAGATTCTTAGCAGGATCAGCGATAAGATCACTCCCTCTACTCACTCCTAAAGAAAGGGAAACCCTTCTCTTGGACCCGGAATGCGAAAAGGCCTTCCAAGAATTCAAGGAATTCCTCGGGCAGCCACCAATCTTAACCCGACCTCTAAAAGGGGAAGAGCTCGTACTATACCTGTCGGTCGGACATCGGGCAGTCGCCTCGGCACTAATACGAGAAAATGAGGAGGGGCAACACCCCATATACTTCGTAAGCAAAGCACTACAAGGGGCCGAATTAAACTATCAGAAAATAGAGAAATTCGCCTATGCACTAGTGTTCACAGCTCGGAGACTCCGCCCCTACTTTCAAGCCCACACCATCAAAGTCCGGACAAGCCAACCCATGAGACACATCCTACAAAAGACAGACATGGCAGGACGAATCTACAATGGGCGGTGGAATTGTCCGAGTTCGACCTCCACTATGAAGCCCGGACTGCCATAAAATCTCAATACCTAGCCGACTTCGTCGCAGAATACACTGAGACCCCGGGAACCCCACTCTCATGGAATCTGTATGTCGACGGATCCTCAAACAAAACAGGAAGCGGGGCCGGTGTTATACTCGAAAGCGATCAAGGAACACGGATTGAGCTATCCCTAAAATTCGAGTTCCAGGCCTCAAATAACCAAGCCGAATACGAAGCCCTACTAGCGGGACTAAAACTAGCCGAAGAGGTCAGAGCAAGAGGATCACGATCTTCAGCGACTCCCAGGTCGTCACATCACAAGTAAATGGAAGCTACCAGGCCAAAGACCCTACTATGAAAAAATACCTAGACCAAACACAGGCGCAATTACGACACTTCCCGGAAATACAAATCCAGCACATACCCCGGGAGCAAAATGCCCGGGCAGACGCCCTCTCAAAACTTGCTAGCACCAAGCCCGGAGGGAACAACAGAAGTCTCCTCCAAGAAACTCTACAATCCCCCTCCGTGTTAAGGGAGGAAGAAATACTAAATATATCCGGGCAACAACAAGGATGGATAACCCCCATACTCAACTATCTGAAATCGGGAACTCTCCCGCCGAAAGAAAAGAAGCTAAAAGGCTTACAAAAGACGCCCAGAACTACACGTTAATCCACGACGTATTATACAGAAGAGGATTCTCAAACCCCCTCCTGAGGTGCGTCCCGACCACAGAAACAAAGAGCGTCCTCGAAGAAGTCCACAAAGGCATGTGTGGGAACCATCTCGGAGCCCGGGCCCTGTCAAGAAAATAGTCAGAGCCGGGTTCTACTGGCCGACCTTGCAAAGAGACGCGGCAGAGTTTGTGAAAATATGCCCCCCCTGCCAAAAACACGCCAATTTTCACAAAGCACGCCCGAAGACCTCATAAGCATCACCGCACCATGGCCCTTCGCAAAGTGGGGACTCGACCTACTCGGCCCATTCCCACAAGGACCGGGGCAAGTCAAGTACCTCATAGTAGGGGTCGACTACTTCACAAAGTGGATCGAGGCTGAACCCTTAGCCACTATTACGGCTCAGAAAAGCCGTAAATTCCTATACAAAAACATTGTCACGAGGTTCGGAGTCCCCTACTCCATCACAACAGACAATGGAACACAGTTCACAGACACAAGTTTTCAGAACTTGGTGGCCGAGCTAAAAATCAAACAGCAGTTCACATCGGTCGAACACCCGCAAGCCAATGGACAAGCAGAGGCCGCAAATAAAGTCATCTTGGCCGGGTTAAAACGAAGACTCCAAGAGGCCAAAGGGGCATGGGCCGATGAACTCCCCCAGGTATTATGGGCATATCGGACAACCCCGCACTCTACAACAGGAGAATCCCCATTCCGACTAGCTACGGAATGGAGGCAATGATTCCCGTCGAAATAGACGAAGGATCACCCAGAACCATCTTCTACAACGAAGGAGGCAACCCTCAGGCACAAAGGGAAGAACTCGACCTCCTACCCGAGGTCCGAGAAAGAGCCCGAATCAGAGAAGAAGTCTTAAAACGACGAACGGCCCTCAGATATAACCGAAAGGTGATAAAACGAAGCTTCTCCACTCACGACTGATTTTAATCGAAACGACATCGGAACACAAAAATCGGGAGAAGGAAAGCTAGCCGCAAATTGGAAAGGGCCCTACAAAGTAACAGAAGTTTTAGGGACAGGCTACTACAAGATATCCGACCTAGAAGGCAATGAGCTGCCAGAACCTGGCACGCCTGTAACCTAAGACGATACTACAGCTAGAAAAACTTAACCCGAGGTGTACTCTTTTTCCCACGAGGGTTTTTTAATGAGACACCGGTTAAGTAGGACACCCGGCCTAGTCAAAAGGGTAAACACTTTGTACATATTCTTCTTTTTAAGTACTAATCAAATTTCTTTATTTTCTCTTTCTCGTTATAAAGCATATCCTAAAAAGTACCCCACCAAGGCGCATTAATTTATGCTCGGCAAAACGCAAAAAATCATTTGCCAAAGGCCATACGAGGTCGGCAAAGATGAAGCGACGAGGTTCAAATTAATGTGAGAAGTTATAAAAGTAACTCTGAAATGGCTCAAAAAGCCAAATAGAAAAGAAGTTACAAAAATAACTTAAAAAAGGCCGACCAAACAACGAAGTCGGACCTGACCAAAGGGGTACTCAAGGATCCCGATGTCGAGAGTAAACTCGGACCCAAGAAAGAAGCTGGCAAAGAACCAGGACTTCGAGAAACGCTAGCTAAAAAGTTGTTACCCAAAACAACTAAAAAGCAAAAAGCGAGAAAGTCAAGGCGCTAGCTAAAAAGTTGTTACCCAAAAACAACTAAAAAGCAAAAAGCGAGAAAGTCAAGGCGCTAGCTAAAAAGTTGTTACCCAAAAACAACTAAAAAGCAAAAAGCGAGAAAGTCAAGGCGCTAGCTAAAAAGTTGTTACCCAAAAACAACTAAAAAGCAAAAAGCGAGAAAGTCAAGGCGCTAGCTAAAAAGTTGTTACCCAAAAACAACTAAAAAGCAAAAAGCGAGAAAGTCAAGGCGCTAGCTAAAAAGTTGTTACCCAAAAACAACTAAAAAGCAAAAAGCGAGAAAGTCAAGGCGCTAGCTAAAAAGTTGTACCCAAAAACAACTAAAAAGCAAAAAGCGAGAAAGTCAAGGCGCTAGCTAAAAAGTTGTTACCCAAAAACAACTAAAAAGCAAAAAGCGAGAAAGTCAAGGCGCTAGCTAAAAAGTTGTTACCCAAAACAACTAAAAAGCAAAAAGCGAGAAGTCAAAGCGCTAGCTAAAAAGTTGTTACCCAAAAAAACAACTAAAAAAAGCAAAAAGCGAGAAGTCAAAACGCTAGCTAAAAGTTGTTACCCGAGAACAACTAAAAAGCATAAAAGCGGAACGAGACAATCGAAACACAAAGCATGGCATAATAAAGCTACAAGAGTAGCTAAAATAGCAGAACAGGTGTCCAAAATGTTTGCAGAAAACATCCAAAAAACAAAAAGCCCAAGGTCGGGCAAAAAGCACAAAAAGTACAAAAAATTACAGAGGATCAAGGCCCTTTCCAGATCCGCATCAACACCTGGCTGAAACATGGATATCGGGACTGCAGGAACAGCACCATCGCTTGGAACCTCCATACCAACTCTATCCTCGGCCAAAGGTGAAGTCGGGTTCACGACCGGAGCCTCGGGGTCGGACACGGAGCCTTGGGGTCGGACATCGGAACCTCATCCTCAACAGGGGCAGGAACAATCTTCCCCTCCACAACCATGTATCCGTACTGAACAAACTGAGATCCAATTCGGGAGCAAGAACCCGGACCTGATCCCTCAAATTCACAAACATAGCATCCATACCCTTGGCCACATTATCTTCCAGCTCATAAAAGTCATCCCGAGCAGATTGCAGCTTCTCCTTCGTCTCCACAAGCTCAGCATACAGCTTGGTATAGTTCTCCGTCGCCACCCTCGCCATCTCCTCAGACGTCTTCGCCACCGCCACAGCCGCGGTAGCCCTAGTCTTCTCTTCCTCCAAAGACTCCTCCAGCTCGGCAATCCTAGCATCCTTCAGCTGACTAACCTTATCAAGCTCGGACCGGGCCTTCTCAAGTCGGGAGCTGGTCGCCCCAAGGGGAGCTTTCTTAAACTCCGAGCAATGGCGGCATGAAGGCTAGCCATCCGAACAACTCCGCGCCATATACTGAAAGTGATGCTCCATGGACGCATCATCAGTAGAAATAAAAGTCTGAGGAAGATGTGCTGCTCAACCCAACCGAGAGCATCGAAATCCTTGTCATTGAAACCAGCAGGCTCTCGGGAAGTCTTCTGTTTCTTGGGGGGAGGACCGAGGTCGAGGTCGGGGAAAGCTGACCGGGTCCGGAGGTCGGAGGATCCTGAGTTATAGCTCGGAAACTGAGGGACCGGAATGGTCTTCGACCGAGTCTGAACACCAATTGTAGTCTTCTGCGGAGAAGGTTGGGGAGAAGCTTCAGCCTCGATTCCGAGATGCCGCAGATTTCTTCGCTCGACGGAGAAACTTCATAGAATCAGCTGAGAAGACATCTCTGCAGAAACGAAACAAAGAGGTTATCAAACAGAAAGATCAAAACAAAGTCAAAATATGAAAATGAAATCTCAAAAAGAGGTCGGGAGCTACCTAACTCGGAACGGAGAAGGCTTGGATCTCCCAACATTTCTTCGTATCCAAGTAAGGTGCCCGACCCCATAGACTGCTCAACACACCAACGAAAGCCTGTTCCACCTCATCTAGACTCTCGAAAGTGTACTTAACCGACACCACACTCTCTTGCCAACAAAGAGGAAACGAAGGCTCCCCACTCTCATCTAAGAAAAAAGGTCGGACATCTCCAACAGCCCAGACTTTGAAGTAATAGTTTTTGAAATCGTGAAACGACTCATCATACAAGTGCAAAATTTCCTACCCTGGTTAGCCCTAAACGAAACCCAGGACACCTTCCAGCACCCGACCCCGGCTTCGTCAGTACAAACAGATAAGAAAAAAGAGAAACAGAAGGGGAGACGCCTAAAATCTGACACAAAAGTTGGAAAAGCTTTAAAAACGCCCAAGAGTTCGGATGGAGTTGTGTAGGGGCAAGGTTACAAGACCAAAGGACCTCGGATTCCAGGTCGGTGAAAGGAAGACGGACACCTAGCTTGGAGAAGAAACAATCATAAGCATAGAAGAAAAGTTCTCGGAACTCTCTAACGGCGGAAAACATACCCTCTCCTCGGACTCCGGGGCTGCTAACTCGTAATCCCGCTCAGACTCCCTGTTCTCACAAATACTACACTCCCTACGGAACCTAATCAGATACTCAGAATCTACAACAGACGGGACCCTTAAAGGAGCAGGATACCCAACCTAGACCACTCGGAATCTTGGTCGACATTGCTTGAAACACCTTTCGAGACATAAAAAAATCTTGCCTACAAAGAAAGAATACAACAGCAAGACAAAATCACACAAAGGCAGAAAAACCAAATTCAACAAAACAAAAGAAAGCAAAGTTCTTTTACAAACAAGAAGGCAGCAACTCGAATAACAAAAGGGATCGGAGAAAAGAGTCCCCCCACACACACGTACAAAGCAATAGCGGCGCCTCTTTTCGGGGCAACCCGGGCATAGAAGATATCAGAAAAAAGAAGCGTACGAAGAATAAAAGCGAAAAAAGCAAACCTGGAAAAGAAGAAAGCGACGAGCTCCGACGAAAGGAAAAACGGCGGCGCAGAAAAGAACTCTGAAAAAACGCACAAAAAATGGAAGACGAAGAACAGAGAGAAAGAAGAGAAGATGCTCGAAAAGAAGTGATGAATAAACAAAGAAAAATGAAGAAAGGGGCAAATAAATAAAGCCTCCACAGAGCGCGCACGGAAATCGAGGAAGAAACGGTAACAAGCAATAAATGCTGAAACGACCGTTTTCAAATTTGAAAAAAACTACTATGCCCGAGCTCGACCTTCCGAAAAAAGACGAACTCGGGCAGGGGCACTGTTCATACCCTGACGAGCTCTCCAAACTCGGTAAAGCTGATAGAAGGCCCGACCTCGACCCAAGGCCACGTTCGAGGTCGGACCTCGGACAAACAGGCCAAAGAAGGCCCATCAGAAGGAACTAAGCCCAAAACCTAAAGGCCGAAAGGGCCTGGGAAAGGCGGTTCCGCAAAGATAGAGATGAATCTCCCAAAAGATAAGATAAGATAAGAATATCTTATCCAGGGATGATCGCAGCCAACTACTATAAATACACTGGAGCACCCAGGTATAAGGCATACTCTAATTCTACTTGATATCTGCTTGGACCCATGCTAACTTAAGCATCGGAGTGTCATTGCAGGTACAACCCCCCGCCGTTCAGCACAACCAGCTCGGGTCACAGACCCCCCACCTCGGGCCTTGCCAGAAGACCGAGCTACACGTTTCAGGTAACCCTCGGAACAGTTTCAATAACAATAATGGTGGAAGAAACAGGTATAGCAATGGCAAGCCTTTTCCATCATCTTCTCAGCAACAGACAGAGAGTTCTAAGCAGAATACTTCTGACTTAGCAACAATGGTCTCTGATCTAATAAAGACCACTCAAAGTTTCATGAATGAAACAAGGTCCTCCATCAGAAATTGGAAGGACAAGTGGGACAGCTGAGCAAGAAAATTACTGAACTCCCTCCTAGTACTCTTCCAAGTAATACAGAAGAAAATCCAAAAGGAGAGTGCAAAGCCATAAACATGGCCGAATATGGAGAGGAAAGAGAGGAGGAGGACGCCACTGAGGAAGACCTCAGTGGGCGTGTGCCAATCTCCTCTGAGTTCCTCAATGAGGAACAATGGGAATCTGAGGCTCAAAATGAGACCATAGAGATTCCATTGGACTTACTTCTGCCTTTCATGAGCTCTGATGAGTATTCTTCCTCTGAAGAGGAGAGTATGTCACTGAAGAGCAAGTTGCTAAATACCTTGGAGCAATCATGAAGCTAAATGACAAGTTATTTGGAAATGAGACTTGGGAGGATGAACCACCTTTGCTCACCAAAGAACTGGATGGACTTGTCTAGGCAGAAACTGCCTCAAAAGAGGCAAGATCCTGGGAAGTTTCTATACCTGTACCATAGGCACCATGACCTTCAAAAAGGCCTGTGTGACTTAGGGTCAAGTATAAACCTCATGCCCTCTCTGTAATGGAGAAATTAGGGATCTTTGAGGTGCAAGCTGCAAGAATCTCATTAGAGATGGCAGACAATTCAAGAAAACAAGCTCATGGACTTGTAGAGAATGTTTTGGTGAAGATTGAAGACCATTACATCCCTACTGATTTCATAGTCCTAGAGACTGGGAAGTGCATGGATGAATCCATCATCCTTGGCAGACCCTTCCTAGCCACAGCAAAGGCTGTGATGATGTTGATAGAGGAGAGTTGATCATTCAAGTGAATGGAGAATCCTTGGTGTTGAGGCCCAAGGACATCCCTCTATCATCATGGAGAGGAAGCATGAAGAGCTTCTCTCAAAACAGAGCCAAGCAGAGCCCCCACAGTCAAACTCTAAGTTTGGTGTTGGGAGGCCACAACCAAACTCTAAGTTTGGTGTGAACCCCACATTCAAACTCTAAGTTTGGTGTTGGGAGGTTCCAACACGGTTCAGAGTATTTCTGAGGCTCATGAGAGTCCTCTGTCAAGCTAATGACATTAAAGAAGCGGCTTGTTGGGAGGCAACCCAATGTTTTATAGTTAACTATTTCTTTTGTTATTTATCTTTTTTGTAGGTTGATGATCATAAGAAGTCACAAAAACAATGAAAAAAGCAAAAATAGAATGAAAAACAGGAAGAAAAATAGCACACCCTGGAGGAGAAGAAGCTGGCGTTCAAACGCCAGTAATGCTAGCTGTTGGGCGTTTAACGCCCAGTCTGGCACCATTCGGGCGTTTAACGCCAGAAAGGGGCACCAGACTGGCGTTAAACGCCAGTAAAGGGCAACAACCTGGCGTTAAACGCAGGAATGGGCACCAGCCCGGCGTTTAACGCCAGAAAATAGCTCAAAACGTGATTTGAGCAAATTTGGTGCAGGGATGACTTTCCTTGACACCACAGGATTGTGGACCCCACAGGACCCCACCATCAATCTCTTTTCTTCCCCCATTCACCAATCACTCAATACCTCCCCCAAAAACCCTTCACCTATCAAATCCCATCTATCTCTTCACCACTCCCATCTTCATAAATCCCCACCAAACCTCACCCTTCAAATTCAAACCACTTTCCCTCCCAAACCCACCCATCATGGCGAACCATTACCCCCCCCTCTCCTAATATACCCTTCTTCAACCCTTCATTTTCACACAACCTAAACACCCCTTTCCCTTCTTGGCCGAACACACCACCTTCCCCCCTCTTTCATTTCTTCTTCTTCTACTCTCTTCTTTTTCTTTTGCTCGAGGACGAGCAAACATTTTAAGTTTGGTGTGGTAAAAGCGTTGCTTTTTCATAACCATTTATGGCATCCAAGGCCGGAGAAACCTCTAAAAAGAGGAAAGGGAAGGCAAAAGCTTCCACCTCCGAGTCATGGAGATGGATAGATTCCTCAAGGGTGCATCAAGTCCACTTCTATGAAGTTGTGGCCTTGAAGAAGGTGATCCTCGAAGTCCCCTTTTCACTCAAAAAGGGGTGAATATCGGAGATCCGCCATGAGATCCGAAGAAGAGGTGGGAAGTGCTTACCAACTCCATTCAACAAGTCGGAATCTTGATGGTTCAAGAGTTCTATGCCAATGCATGGATCACCAACCATGACCAAAGTGGAACCCGAATCCAAAGAATTACTCACTATGGTTCGGGGGAAATACTTGGATTTTAGTCCGGGAGAGTGTGAGGGTGGCGTTCAACTTGCCTATGATGCAAGGAGATGAGCACCCTTACACTAGAAGGGTCAACTTT